>NC_090374.1:139133693-139451203 GCF_036365525.1 Heterodontus francisci
CAGATGACACAAAACTGGGTGGGAGGGTGAGTTGTGAGGAGGATGCAGAAAGGCTTCAGGGTGATTTGGACAAGTTGAGTGAGTGGGCAAATGCATGGCAGATGCAGTATAATGTGGATAAATGTGAGGTTATCCACTTTGGTAGCAAAAACAGGAAGGCAGATGATTATCTGAACAGCTCTCAACTGAGAGAGGGAAATATGCAACGAGACCTGGGTGTTCTCATACACAAGTTGCTGAAGGTAAGCATGCAGGTGCAACAGGCGGTAAAAAAGGCAAATGGTATGTTGGCCTTCATAGTGAGAGGATTCGAGTACAGGAGCAGGAATGTCTTGCTGTAATTATACAGGGCCTTGGTGAGGCCACACGTGGAATATTGTGTGCAGTTTTGGTCTCCTTATCTGAGGAAGGATGTTCTTGCTATAGAGGGAGTGCAGAGAAGGTTTACCAGACTGATCCCTGGGATAGTGGGTCTGACATATGAGGAGAGATTGAGTCAGTTAGGATTATATTCGCTGGAGTTCAGAAGAGTGAAGGGGGGATCTCATAGAAACCTATAAAATTCTAACAGGACTTGACAGAATAGATGCAGGAAGGATATTCCCGATGGGAGGGGTAGTGGAGTCCAGAACCAGGGGTCATAGTCTAAGGATATGGGGTAAACCTTTCAGGAACAAAGAAGAAAGAAGAAAGAACAAAGAATAGTACAGCACAGGAACAGGCCATTCGGCCCTCCAAACCTGCGCTGATCTTGATGCCTGCCGAAACTAAAACCTTCTGCACTTCTGGGGTCCATATCCCTCTATTCCCATCCAATTCATGTATTTGTCAAGATGCCTCTTAAACGTCTCTATGGTACCTGCTTCCACCACCTCCCCCGGCAACGAGTTCCAGGCACTCACCACCCTCTGTGTAAAGAAATTGCCTCGCACATCCCCTCTAAACTTTGCCCCTCTCACCTGAAACCTATGTCCCCTAGTAACTGACTCTTCCACCCTGGGAAAAAGCTTCTGACTATCCACTCTGTCCATGCCGCTTATAACTTTGTCATGTCGCCCCTCCATCTCCGTCGTTCCAGTGAAAACAATCCGAGTTTATCCAACCTCTCCTCATAGCTAATGCCCTCCAGACCAGGCAACATCCTGGTAAACCTCTTCTGTACCCTCTCCAAAGCCTCCACGTCCTTCTGGTAGTGTGGAGACCAGAATTGCACGCAATATTCTAAGTGTGGCCTAACTAAAGTTCTGTACAGCTAGAGCATGACTTGCCAATTTTTATACTCTATGACCCGACCGATGAAGGCAAGCATGCCGTATGCCTTCTTGACTACCTTATCCACCTGCGTTGCCACTTTCAGTGACCTGTGGACCTGTATGCCCAGATCTCTTTGCCTGTCAATACTCCTAAGGGTTCTGCCATTTACTGTATACTTCCTATAATTTCCTGGATTATCCTTGCTACTCTTCTTAAACAAAGGAACAACATTGGCTATTATCCAGTCCTCTGGGACCTCACCTGTAGCCAATGAGGATGCAAAGATTTCTGTCAAGGCCCCAGCAATTTCTTCCCTTGCCTCCCTCAGTATTCTGGGGTAGATCCCATCAGGCCCTGGGGACTTATCTACCTTAATGCTTTGCAAGACACCCAACACCTCCTCCTTTTTGATAATGAGATGACTGAGACTATCTGCACTCCCTTCCCTAGGCTCATCATCCACCAAGTCCTTCTCCTTGGTGAATACTGATGCAAAGTACTCATTTAGTACCTTGCCCATTTCCCCTAGCACTAAGTGAGTCCCAGTCAATATCGGGGAAGTTAAAATCACCCACCACTACAACCCTGTTACCTTTACATCTTTCCAAAATCTGTCTACATATCTGCTCCTCTACCTCCCGCTGGCTGTTGGGAAGCCTGTAGTAAACCCCCAACATCGTGACTGCACCCTTCCTATTCCTGAGCTCCACCCATATTGCCTCGCTGCATGACCCCTCCGAGGTGTCCTCCCGCAGGACAGCTGTGATATTCTCCTTAACAAGTAATGCAACTCCCCCACCCCTTTTACATCCCCCTCTATCCCGCCTGAAGCTTCTAAATCCTGGAACATTTAGCTGCCAATCCTGTCCTTCCCTCAACCAAGTCTCTGTAATAGCAACAACATCATAGTTCCAAGTACTAATCCAAGCTCTAAGTTCATCTGCCTGACCTGTTATACTTCTCGCATTGAAACAAATGCACTTCAGACCACCAGTCCCGCTGTGCTCAGCAACATCTCCCTGCCTGCTCTTCCTCTTAGTCTTACTGGCCTTATTTACTGGTTCACCCTCATTTATTTCACCTGCTGTCCTCCTGCTCTGGTTCCCACCCCCCTGCCACACTAGTTTAAACCCTCCCAAGTGACGCTAGCAAACCTCGCAGCCAGGATATTTGTGCC
The DNA here is from genome assembly GCF_036365525.1 of Heterodontus francisci. Lineage (NCBI taxonomy): Eukaryota > Metazoa > Chordata > Chondrichthyes > Heterodontiformes > Heterodontidae > Heterodontus > Heterodontus francisci. Next base: position 139,136,125 of record NC_090374.1, read on the forward strand.
CCTCCAGTTTAGATGCAACCCGTCCTTCTTGTACAGGTCCCATCTGTTCCTGAAGAGATCCCAATGGTCCAGATATCTGAAACCCTCCCTTCTACACCAGCTGTTCAGCCACATGTTTAGCTGCACTATCTTCCTATTTCTAGCCTCATTGGCACGTGGCACAGGGAGTAATCCCGAGATTACAACCCTAGAGGTCCTGTTTTTTAACTTTCTACCTAACTTCCTAAACTCCCCCTGCAGGACCTCATCACTCTTCCTGCCTATGTCGTTGGTACCGATGTGTACCACAACCTCTGGCTGTTCACCCTCCCCCTTCAGAATGCCCCCTGTCTGTTCAGAGACATCCTTGACCCTGGCACCAGGGAGGCAACATACCCTCCTGGAGTCTCTTTCACGTCCACAGAAGCGCCTATCTGTGCCCCTGACTACAGAGTCCCCTATAACTATTGCTCTTCTGCGCTTTGTCCCTCCCTGCTGAACAACAGTGCCAGCCGTGGTGCCACTGCTCTGGCTGCTGCTGTTTTCCCCTGATAGGCCATCCCCCCCAACAGCGGGACTGGTGGTATCCAAAACGGTATACTTGTTAGAGAGGGGGATAGCCACAGGGGGTTCCTGCACTGACTGCCTGCCACTTCTAGCGGTCACCCATCTATCTGCCTGCACCTTGGGTGTAACCACTTCTCTAAGACTTCTGTCTATGATGCTTTCTGCCACCTGCATGCTCCTAAGTGCATCCAGTTGTCGCTCCAACCGATCCATGCGGTCTGTGAGGAGCTGCAACTGGGTACACTTCCTGCAGATGTAGTCGTCCGGAAGGCTGGAAGCATCACGGACTTCCCACATCTCACAGGTGAAGCACTTCACCCCTCTAACTGACATTTCTAGCACTAATTAGCTAATTAATATAAAATAAATAAATACTTACTAAATCCTTACTAAATTGTTATAATTAACTATATGGTCCCTAGTGCTAGATTTCTACTGTAAATACTAAATGCTAACTAAATACAGTAATCTCCTCCCTCTGGTTTCGTTACTGTACTTCTTAATTAGTTAATTAGTGTTTTAATCAATTTTTATCAGTTTTATTTTCAAATTCGGTACAGATTCCTTACCAGCCAATCAGGTCACAGCTTTCCTGTGATGTCACTTTTTCAGTTTTTTTTCCCCACCCGAGGTAACTTACCAGTCTGGAACTCCGCCCCCCGAGTGTTCTCCGAGAATATACGCCGCGAATCCCCGAGGTAAGTTTTTTATACTTACCGGTCCGGAACTCCGCCCTCCGAGTCTTCTCCGAGCATGTAGGCCGCAAATCCTTGAGGTAAGTTTTTTATACTGACCGGTCCGGAACTCCGCCCGCCGAGTCTTCTTCGAGAATGTCGGCCGCGAATCTCCGAGGTATGTTTTTTATACTTACCGGTCCAGAGCTCCGCCCTCCGAGTCTTCTCCGAGCATGTAGGCCGCAAATCCCTGAGGTAAGTTTTTTATTCTGACCGGTCCGGAACTCCGCCCGCCGAGTCTTCTTCAAGAATGTCGGCCGCGAATCTCCGAGGTATGTTTTTTATACTTACCGGTCCAGAGCTCCGCCCTCCGAGTCTTCTCCGAGGATATGCGTCTTCTCCGAGGACTGAGATGAGCAGAAATTTCTTCACCCAGAGAATGGTGATCCTGTGGATTTCGCTACCACAGAAAGCACTTGAGGCCAAAACATTGTATGTTTTCAAGAAGGAGTTAGATATAGCTCTTGGGATGAAAGGGATCAAAGGATATGGGAGGAAAGCAGGAACAGGTTACTGAGTTGGATGATCAGCCATGATCATAATGAATGGAGGAGCAGCCTTGAAGGGCCGAATGGCCTACACCTGCTCCTATTTTCTATGTTTCTATGTTTCAACCCCAGAACATTGCTGCAGGAATTCCTCAAAGTCATAGAGTCATAGAGTCGTACAGCAGAGAAACAGGCCCTTAGGCCCACTGCGTCCATGCTGACCATAATGCCTATCTATACTAATCCCACCTGCCTGCATTAATTCCATATCTCTCTCTGCCTTTCTCATTCAAGTACCTGTCCAGATGCCTCTTAAATGTTGCTACTGTTCCTGCCTCCACCACCTCCTCAGGCAGCTCATTCCAGATACCCACTATTCTTTGTGTGAAAAATTTAACCCTTTGATCCCTTTTAAACCTCCTCCCTCTCACCTTAAATCGATGCCCTCCAGAATTAGTCACCCCTAACATGGGAAACAGACTCTGTTTATCTACCCTATCTATGCCTCTCATAATTTTATATACATCTATCATGTCCCCTCTCAGCCTCCTTTGCTCCAGGGAAAACAGACTCAGCCTATCCAATCTCTCTTTATAACTCAAGCCCTCCAAACCAGGCAACGTCCTTGTGAATCTTTTCTGCACCCACTCTAGCTTCATCTTTCCTGTAGTGCGGCGACAAGAACGGCACACAGTACTCCAAGTGCGGCCTAACCAATGTTATGTACAACAGTAACATGATGTCCCAACTCTTGTACTCAATGCCTCAGCCGATGAAAGCAAGCATGCCATATGCCTTCTTCACCACCCTGTCTACCTGTGTTGCCACTTTCAGGGAACTGTGTACTTGCACCCCAGGTCTCTCTGCTCAAGAACACTCCCCAGGGCCCTGCCATTCACTGTATATGTCCTGCCCTGGTTTAACTTCCCAAAATGCAACACTTCGCACTTGTCTGCGTTAAATTCAATTTGCCAATCCCTTGCCCACTTTCCCAGTTTATCTATATCCTGTTGTAACCTTAAACAATCTTCTTCACTGTCCACTATACCACGAATTTTGGTGTCCTCTGCAAACTTACTAATCATGCCCCCTACATCCAAATCATTAATATATATGACAAACAACAGAGAGCCCAGCACCAATCCCTGCGGCACATCACTGGTCACTGGCCTCCAATCTGAAAAGCAACCCTCCACTACCACCCTCTGCCTCCTGTCACCAAGCCAATTTTGTATCCAATTTGCTAGTTCACCCTGGATCACATGTGTTCGAACCTTCTGGACCAGCCTACCATGCGGGACCTTGTCAAAGGCCTTGCTAAACTCCATGTAGACAACGTCCATCACCCTGCCCTCATCAATCCTCTTGGTCACTTCCTCAAAAAACTCAATCAAATTCGTGAGACATGATTTCCCACGCACAAAGCCATGCTGACTATCCCTAATCAGACCTTGCCTTTCCAAATGCATATAAATCCTGTCTCTCAGAATCCCTTCCAATAACTTTCTCAACACTGATGGAAGGCTCACCGGCCTGTAGTTCCCTGGCTTATCCTTGCTGCCATTCTTAAATAATCGCACAACATTAGCTATCCTCCAGTCTTCCAGTACCACACCCATGGCTAACGATGATACAAAAACCTCTGCCAGGGCCCCAGCAATCTCCTCCCTTGCTTCCCATAACATCCTAGGATACACCTGGTCAGGCCCTGGGGATTTATCCACCTTAATGCACTTCAAAACCTCCAATACCTCCTCCTTTGTAATGTTGATATGCTCCAGGATATCGCTGTTCCGTCCCTTGAACTCACTAGCTTCCATGACCTTCTCCACTGTAAATGCAGACGAGAAGTATTCATTTAAGACCTCGCCCATTTCCCGTGGCTCCACACATAGATTGCCACACTGATCCTTAAGGGGACCTACTCTCTCCCTAGCTACCCTTTTACTCTTAATATACGTATAGAATCTTTTAGGATTCTCCTTTATCTTTTCTGCCAGGGAAATCTCATGGCCCCTTTTCGCCCTCCTAACTTCCTTCTTAAGTGTACTCCTACATCCCCTATACTCCGCGAGGGACTCGCTTGATCCCAGTTGCCTATACCTGACATATGCCTCCTTCTTTGTCCTGACTAGACCCTCAATATCCCTCGTCAACCAAGGTTTCCTAAACTTGACAGCCTTGCCCTTCCATCTAACAGGAACATGCCGGCCCTGAACTCTTCCTATCTCACTTTGTAAAGCCTCCCACTTGCCAGACGTCCCTTTACCTGTAAACAGCCTCTCCCATTCAACTTTTGAGAGTTCCTGTCAGATGCCATCGAAATTAGTCTTCCCCCAATTTAGGACTTCAACCTGAGGACCAGTCCTCGCCTTTTCCATAACTATCTTGAAGCTAATAGAGTTATGGTCACTGGTCCCAAAGTGCTCCCCCACTGACACATCAACCACCTGCCCAGCTTCATTTCCTAAGAGGAGGTCGAGTGTAGCCCCTTCTCTAGTAGGGCCATCCACATACTGCTTCAGAAAACTATCCTGGACACACTTAACAAATTCTTCCCCATCTGATCCCTCAGCACTAAGGCAGTCCCAGTAATATCAGGGAAGTTAAAATCACCTACTATTGCAACCCTATAATTCCTACAACTATCTGTGATTTCTCTACATATATGCTCCTCCACTTCCCTCTGACTATTGGGGGGCCTATAGTATAAACCCATCAAAGTGATCACCCCTTTCTTATTTCTAAGTTCTACCCATATGGCTTCGCTGGACGTTCCCCCCGGGATATCCTCTCTAGGTACTGCCGTGATGTCCTCCCTAATCAATAGTGCAACTCCCCCTCCTCTCTTACCTCCACCTCTATCACGCTGGAAACATCGGTACCCTGGAACATTGAGCTGCCAGTCCTGCCCATCCCTTAACCACGTTTCCGTAATAGCTATAATATCACAATCCCATGTACTGATCCATGCTCTGAGTTCATCTGCCTTACCTGTAAGGCTTCTTGCATTAAAGTAAATGCAGTTTAGCCTTCTAGACCTTCCATGCTCCCTGTCCTGCCCCTGCCCAGCCTGCCTACTGGACTTGCTCGCTTTAACCTCTACATTTGCCTCAACTATCTCATCGGAGAGACTACTACTTTGGGTCCCACCCCCCTGCACGACTCGTTTAAACCCTCCCGAGTATTACTAGCAAACCTCCCTGCAAGAATATTGGTCCCCCTCCAGTTTAGATGCAACCCGTCCCTCTTGTACAGGTCACCTCTGCACCAGAAGAGATCCCAATGATCCAAGTAGCTGAAGCCCTCCCGCCTGCACCAGCTCTTCAGCCATGCATTCATTTGTCTTATCCTCCTATTCCTACCCTCAGTAGCACGTGGCACAGGGAGTAATCCTGAGATTACAACCCCAGAGGTCCTGCTTTTTAACCTTCTGCCTAACTCCCTATATACACTTTGCATGACCTCATCTCTCTTCCTGCCTATGTCATTAGTACCAATATGGACCACGACCTCTGGCTGCTCACCCTCTCCTTTCAGAATGTCCTGCAGCCACTCCGAGACATCCTTGACCCTCGCACCAGGGAGGCAACATACCATTCTGGAGTCTCATTTGTGGCCACAGAAATGCCTATCTGCACCCCTTATGATAGAATCCCCTATCACTATAGCTCTTCCACCCCTTTTCCTCCCCTGCTGTGCAGCAGAGCCCTCCGTGGTGCCACGGACCTGGTTTTGCTGCTTTCCCCTGGGAGGTCATCCCCCCCAACAGTATCCAAAGCGGTATATCTGTTTGAGAGGGGGATGGCCACAGGTGAGTCCTGCACTACCTGCCTGCGCCTACTACTCCGTCTGGTGGTCACCCATCCCTTTTCTGCCTGTGCAGCCGTTACCTGCAGTGTGACCACCTCACTAAACTGCTATCCACGACGTCCTCAGCATTGCGGATGCTCCACAGTGAATCCACCTGCAGCTCCTGCTCTGTATTGCCGGTAGGCAGTAGCTGCAGATGGATGCACTTCTTGCACACATGGTCGTCAGGGACACTGGAAGCGTCCCTGATTTCCCACATAGTGCAGGAGGAGCATATCACGGGGCTGAGCTCTCCTGTCATGACCTACACTTAGATTAATCAGTTACTCCCTTAATTAAAAAATACTAATTACACTAGGGGCCTTGTTCTACCCACTCCAATCTAAAGTCCTTAATAAGCTGCACTGAATTTTAAAAAACACTTTAGTAGTACTCACCTTATCACCAGAGGTTTTTTATTCAACAAAAAAAACTTTCCCCTTATTTTTCTTAAGATATTTAAATTCACAAACAGCAGTGACTCACCAACCAATCAGCTTGCAGCTCTCCTCTGATGTCACTGTTGTTTTTTTTTTCAAAACTCCGGTGCACTGGAAGTGCTCCTCTCCCGGAAGGTAAGAGCAGTCTCGCTCCTTCCCGTTGCCGCTGCACTTTTAACGTCTGCCAGTCTCGTTCAGTCTCGCTCCTTCCCGCTGCCGCAGCACTTTTAAAGTCTGCCGGTCTCAATCGGTCTCGCTCCTTCCTGCTACCGCTGCACTTTTAAACTCTGCCGGTCTCGCTCAGTCTGTAGTAGTGTCCTAGGCCCAACCACCTTCAGCTACTTCATCAACGATATTCTGCCCATCATAAGGTCAAAAGTGGAGATGTTTGCTGATGACTGCACAGTGTTCAGTACCATTCGCAACTCCTCAGATACTGCAGCAGTCCATACCTGCATGTAGCTAGACCTGGACATCATTCAGGCTTGGGCAGATAACTGACTAGTAACATTTGCATCACACAAGTGCCAGGCAAAGATCATCTCCAATAAGAGAGAGTTTAACCATCTCCCCTTGACTTTCGACTGCATTATCATCGCTGAAACCCCAACGATCAACATCCTGGGGGTCACCATTGACCAGAAACTTAACTGTACCAGCCATACAAATACTGTGGCGACAAGAGCATGTCAGAAGCTGGAATTCTACAGTGAGTAATTCACTTCCTGATTTGCGTAAGCCTGTCCACCATCTACAAGGCACAAGTCAGGAATGTGACGGAATATTGTCCACTTGCCTGGATGAGCAGCTCCAACAACATTCAAAAAGCTCGACACCATCCGGGACAAAGCAGCCCACTTCATTGGCACCCCATCCACAACCTTAAACATTCACTCCCTCCATCACCGGTGCACAGTGGCAGCGGTGTGATCCATCTACAAGATGCACTGCTGCAACTCACCAAGGCTCCTTCGACACCATCTTCCAAACCCACGACCTCTACCACCTAGATGGACTAGAGCAGCAGGCACATGGGAACACCACCCCCTGCAAGTTTCCCTCCTAGCCAAACACCAACCTGAGTTGGAACTATATCGCTGTTCCTTCACTGTCGCTGGATCAAAAACCTGGAACTCCCTTCCAGACAGCACTGTGGTTGTACCTACACCACATGTACTGCAGCAGTTCAAGAAAGCAGCTCACTACCACCTTCTCAAGGGCAATTAGGAACGGGCAATAAATGCTGGTCTCACCAGTGATGCTCACATCCCATGAAAGAATAAAAACAAGAGGTGGCAGAAATGATAGAGGATGATCCATTGAATGTGGAGGCTGGTGGGTTGGAGGGTTGAAGGGAAACCAATTGTGGTTCTGAGAGTAAGGGGAGGGTTTCACAGCAGAAGCGTGAGAATTAGGATGGATACGGGTGAGGGCCCCATCAACCATGGTGAAGACAATCCTCAGTTGAGGGAAAGGAAAGACATATTGGAAGCATTGGCATGGAATGTGGCATCATCAGAACAGATTCAACGATAGAGAAGCTGGGAGAATGGAATAGACTGCTAACAGGAAGCAGAGTGGGAAGATGTTTAGTCAAGGTATCTGTGGGAGTCACTAGGGTTATACTGGATATTGGTCAATAGCCTATCCCCAGAAATGGAGACAGACAAGTCATGGAAGGGAAGTCAAGAGTTGGAGATGGGCCATGCAAAGGTGAAGGAATGGTCAAAGGTGGAAGCAAAGTTGATGAAATTTTCCAGCTCATCTTGAAAGCAGGAAACGGCACTGATACAATCATCAAAGTACCAGAAAAGGTGGTGAGGGAGGCAGCCTGAGTAGGGCTGCAACAAAGAATGTTCCACTTATCCCACAAAAAGGCAGGCATAGCTAGGATCCATATGGGTTCCCTTAGCAAGACCCTCTATTTGAAGGAAGTGAGTGGAGTTAAAGGAGAAGTTGGTCAATATGATAACAAGTTCAGCCAGATGGAAGAGGGTGGTGGTGAAAGGGAACTGGTTGTGCCTCCATTCAAGGAAGATGCAGAAAGCCCTTAGGCCATCCAGGTTGGGGATGGAAGTGTAGAGGGATTGGACACCCATGATGAAAAGGAAACCGTTATGGCCAGGAAAATAGAAACTGTACAAGTGGTGGAGGGATTCAGAAGAGTCACAGAGTTGAATGAGAAGAGACTGGACAAGGGGAGAAAAAATAGAGTCGATATAGGAAGAAATCAGTTCCACGGGGCAAGAACAGGCTGAAATGGATGTAGCAGAGGGCAGTCCTGTTTTTTTGCTATTGAAAAGGACGTAGAAGTGAGCTGGGGTTGGGATGCTATGAGGTTGGAAGCCATGGAGGGAAGATCTCTGTGGAGATGAGGTCAGTGTCTATTTGGAAAATGTTGGTTTGATGTTCAATAGCGGGGTCTTGGTCCAGTTGAAGGTAAAAGGAAGTGCTAAAGAGTTAGTATGAGCCTCTGCAAGGTAGAGGTCAGTTTGCCAAACAACAATAATGCCACCCACATTAGCAGGTTTAATGACAATGTTAGGAATGGTCCTGAGAGAGTGGAGTGCTGCAAATTTAGAGGGGGTAGGTTAGAGTGAGTGAGTGGAGGGGAAAAATTGTGTGGCTGATGTCACACAAGCAGTTCCAAATGAAAAAATCTAGAGAGGTGAAGAGTCCAGAGGGAATGGTCCTGGTGAAAGGAGAATTCTGAAGAATGGAGAAAGGATAAATTGACTGGACTGTATAGAAGGTAACATTCGCATACACTACTGTATACCTATGGTTTACTTAGTGAAATAATGATTGGAGATTGCCAAGTGCTTGTTTAATGGAATACAAAGACAGAAAATGAAATGCATACTAGAACAGATAGGAATTGCTGTTGTTGAATGGAAGGCTTGAAGTCTGAGAATGTGACTGAACAAATTAGAATGAAACAGAGAACTTAATGCCAAATAGAAGAATGAAAATTTGATAACAATGAGCCTACAAAGGGGGAAATAAAAAAAATACTGAGATTCAAGAAATTGTTTCGAAGAGGATGGTGCAATGGATTGGCACAGTATCATTTTACAGACCCACCAGAGGTGGCAGCACATTGGTATATAGTCAGTGGGGAGTGGCCCTGGGAGTCCTCAACATTGACTCCGGACCCCATGAAATCTCATGGCATCAGGTCAAACATGGACACGGAAACCTCCTGCTGATTACCACCTACCACCCCCTCTCAGCTGATGATTCAATACTCCTCCATGTTGAACACCAATTGGAAGAAGCACTGAGGGTAGCAAGGGCACAGAATGTACTATGGGTGGCATCTTCAATGTCCATCATCAAGAGTGGCTCGGTAGCACCACTACTGACCGAGCTGACGAAGTCCTGAAGAACAAAACTGCCAGTCTGAGCCTGCGGCAGGTAGTGAGGGAACCAACATGATCGACCTGTTGCAGATGCATCTGTTGTGAAGATATTGGTAGGAGTGACCACTGCACAGTCTTTGGGGAGAGGATGACCTGTCATAACACTGAGCACACCCTGAATTGTGTTGAACTGCAACTGTGTTAAATGGGATAGATTCAGAACAAATCCAGCAGCTCAAAACTGGGCATCCATGAGGTGCTGTAGGCCAATAGTAGCAGCAGAATTCTATTCCAACATGATCAGTAACCTTAGGCCTGCATATCCCTCACTCAACCATTACTATTAAGCCAGGGGATCAACTCTGTTTGACTGAGGAATATAGAAAAGCATGTTTAGAGCAGCACAAGATGTTCCTAAAAATAAGATGCCAACCTCGTGAATCTACAACACAGGACTACATGCTGCAACAAGAACAACAACAACTTGCATTTACATAGCACCTTTAACTAATAAAACATCCCAAGGCGCTTCACAGAGGCATTATTAAACAAAATATGACATTGGGCCAGCTAAGGAGATATTAGGGCAGATGACAACAACCTTGATCAAAGAGTTGGTTTTAAGGAGTTTAAAGGAGGAAAGAGAGGTAGAGAAGCAGTGAGGGAGGAAATCCAGAGATTAGGGCCTCGGCAGCTGAAGGTACAGCCATCACGATCAGAGTAATTAAAATCAGGGATGTTCAAGGGGCTGGAATTAGATAAGTGCAGTTATCTTGGAGGCTTGTAGGGCTGGAGGAGATTGCAGAGATAGAGAGGGGCCAGGTCATGAAGGATTGGAACATAAGTTGGAGAGTTTTTAAATCGTGGTGTTGATTAACCGGGAGCCAGTGTAAGTCAACGAGCACAGGGGTGATGGGTAAATGGGATTTGGTGCAACTTTGGAAATGGGCAGCAGAGCTTTGGATGACCTGAAGATTATGAAGGGTAGCATGCGGGAGGCAGCCAGAAATGCATTAGAATAGTGAAGTCTGAAGGTAAAAAATGCATGGATGAAAGTTACAGCAGAGGAAGAGCTGAGATAGCAGAAGAGTTGGGTGATGATACTGTGGTGGAAATAGGATGTCTTAGATATGGTGCAGATATATGGTTGAAAGCTCATCTTGGGGTCAGATATGACACTGAGGTGACGAACAGTCTGATTCTACCTGAGAACGATGGAGTCGGTATTGAGCGAACAGAGTTTGTGGTGGGTACTGAAGACGATGGCTTCAATCTTCCCAATATTTAATTGGAGGAAATTTCTGCTCGTCCAGTACTGGATGTAGGACAAGCAGCCCAACAATTTAGAAACAGTGGAGGAGTCAAAAGAGATGGTGATGAAGTAAAGCTGGGTGTCGTCAGTGTACAAATGGAAACTGAATTTGTGCTTTCGGATGATATTACTGAGGGGGAAGCATGTAGATGAGAAATAGGAGGGGGCCGAGGATAGATCCTTGCAGTTACCTGAGGTTAATGAAACCAGGCAAGTGCAGTCCCATCCAGCTGGACGACAGTAGAGCGGTGTTGGAGAAGGATGGTGTGATCAACTGTGTCAAAGCCTGAAGACACATCAAGAAGGATGAGGAGGGATAGTTTGTCACAGGCACAGTCATTTGTCACTTTGATAAGAGCCATTTCGGTATTATGGCAGCAGCGGAAAACCTGAATGGAGGGATTCACACGTGGACTTCGAGGAAAGACGGGCATGAGTTTTGGGGAGGGGGGTGGTGGAGGGGTGTGTGGTGCAGCAACAACACATTTGGAGAGGAAAGTGGGGGGATATGCATGCTAAACAGTGGAAGCAGCCAAGTGATCCCACAATCACCAGATCAGGTCAAAGCTCTGCAGTCCTGCTATCGGTGCCGTTACCTGCTCCCGCCCCGAACTGGAAAACTTGATCAACTTTGCTTCCAATTTCCACCCTTCTCTCACCTTTACATGATCCATCTCTGATACTTCCCTTCCCTTCCTCGACTTCTCTGTCTCCATCTTTGGGGATAGATTGTCTACGAATATCCATTATAAGCCCACTGACTCCCACAGCTACCTCGACTACATTTCTTCACACCCTGCCTCCTGTAAGGACTCCATTCCATTCTCCCAGTTTCTCTTTCTCCGACGCATCTGCTTTGATGATGCTACCTTCCATGACAGCGCTTCTGATATGTATTCCTTTTTCCTCAACCGAGGATTTCCCCCCACTATTGTTGACAGAGACCTCAACCGAGTCCGGCCCATTTCCCGCACCTCTACCCTCACCCCTTCCCCTCCTTCCCAGAACTGTGACAGGGTTCCCCTTGTCCTCATTTTCCATCCCATCAGCCTCCATATTCAAAGGGTCATCCTCCGTCATTTCCGCCACCTCCAGCATGATGCCACTACCAAACGCATCTTCACCTCCCTTCCCCTGTCAGCATTCCGAAGGTATCATTCCCTCCGTGACACCCTGCTCCACTCCTCCATTACCCCCACCACCTCGTCCCCTTCCCATGGCACCTTCCCCTGCAATCGCAAAAGGTGTAATACCTGCCTTTTTACCTCCTCTCTCCTCATTATCCAAGGCCCCAAACAATCCTTTCAGGTGAAGCAGCCATTTACATGTCCTTCTTTCAATGTAGTATACTGTATTCGCTGCTCACAATGTTGTCTCCTCTACATTGGGGAGACCAAACACAGACTGGGTGATCGCTTTGCGGAACACCTCCGCTCAGTCCGCAGGCAGGAACCTGAGCTTTCGGTTGCTTGCCATTTCAACACTACCCCCTGCTCTCATGCTCACATCTCTGTCCTGGGATTGCTGCAGTGTTCCAGTGAACATCAACGCAAGCTCGAGGAACAGCATCTCATTTACCGATTAGGCACACTACAGCCTGCCGGACTGAACATTGAGTTCAATAATTTCAGAGCATGACGGGCCCCCCATTTTACTTTCATTTTTAGTTATTTTTTCTTTTTTTTTACATTTTTTACATTTTTTTTGTATATTTATTTTATTTCATCTTAGTTTGTTCAGTTTGCTTACCCACTGTTTTTTTCATGTTTGTACTTGCTGCTGTTCAATTTTCAGTCCGTTAACACCCTCTCTGCGCTAATGCTTTGTCTTTCAACACACCATTAACATATTGAGTTCCGAAGAAGGGTCACTGACCCGAAACGTTAACTCTGCTTCTCTTTCCACAGATGCTGCCAGACCTGCTGAGTGAATCCAGCATTTCTTGTTTTTGTTCCATTAACATATTGTTTGCCTTTGCTCCATGACCCTCTGGTCAGCAATTCTGTGGCCTTGTCCAATCTACACCTTCTCCTTTGTTATCTCTTGCCCCACCCCCACTTTACTTGCTTATACCCTTTCACATTTCTAATATTTGCCAGTTCCGAAGAAGGGTCACTGACCCGAAACGTTAACTCTGCTTCTCTCTCTCCACAGATGCTGCCAGACCTGCTGAGTGTTTCCAGCATTTCTTGTTTTTATTATCTGCAGTCCTGCTACTGTGACTCCTGACCCACAACAATGTAGTTGACTCTTATATGCCCTCTGAAATGGCCTAGTAAGCCACTCAGTTGTATCTAACTGCTAAGAAGTCAATAAAAAAGAATGAACCCGGAAAGACCATCCGGCATCGACCTAGGCACCAGAAATGACAACGGCAAACCCAGCCCGTCGACTCTGCAAAGTCCTCCTTACTAACATCTGGGGGCTTGTGCCAAAGTTGGGAGAGCTGTCCCACAGCCTAGTGAAGCAGCAGCCTGACATAGTCATACTCACTGAATCATACCTGACAGACAATATCCCAGACACCACCATCACAATCCCCAGGTGTGTCCTGCCCCACCGGCAGGACAGATCCAGCAGAGGTGACGGCACGGTGGTGTACAGTCGGGAGGGAGTTGCCCTGGGGGTCCTCAACATCGACTCCGGACCCCATGATGTCTCATGGTATCAGGCCAAACATGGGCAAGGAAACCTCCTGCTGATTACCAGCTACCGCCCTCCCTCAGCTGATGAGTCAGTACTCCTCCATGTTGAACACCACTTGGAGGAAGCACTGAGGGTGGGAAGGGCGCAGAATGTACTCTGGGTGGGGGACTTCAATGTCCATCACCAAGAGTGGTTCGGTAGCACCACTACTGACCAAGCAGGCCGAGTCCTAAAAGACATAGCTGCTAGACTGGGTCTGCGGCAGGTGGTAAGGGAACCAACTAGAGGGAAAAACATACTTGACCTTGTCTTTACAAATCTGCCTGCCACAGATGCATCTGTCCATGACAATATTGGTAGGAGCGACCACCGCACAGTACTTGTGGAGATGAAGTCACGCCTTCACATTGTGTTGTGTGGCACTACCACCGTGCTAAATTGAATAGATTTCGAACAGATCTAGCAATGCAAAACTAGGCATCCATGAGGCGCTATGGGCCATCAACAGCAGCAGATTTGTACTCAACCACAATCTGTAACCTCATGACCCAGCATATTCCCAACTCTACCATTACCATCAAGCCAGGAGACCAACCCTGGTTCAATGAAGAGTGCAGGAGGGCATGCAGGAGCAGCACCAGGCAAACCTCAAAATGAGATGTCAACCTGGTGAAGCTACAACCCAGGACTACTTGCGTGACAAACTAAATAAGCAGCATGTGATAGACAGAGCTAAGCGATCCCATAACCACCAGATCAGATCTAAGCTCTGCAGTCCTGCCACATCCAGTCGTCAATGGTGGTAGACAATTAAAAAACCAACTGAGGAGGTGGCTCCACAAATATCCCCATCCTCAATGATGGGGGAGCCCAGCACATCAGTGCAAAAGATAAGGCTGAAGCATTTGCAACAATCTGCAGCCAGAGTTGATGATCCATCTCTGCCTCCTCCTGAAGTCCCCAGCATCACAGATGTCAGACTTCAGCCAATTCGATTCACTCCACGTAATATCAAGGAACAACTGAAGATACTGGATGCTGCAAAAGCTATAGGCCCTGACAACATTCTGGCAATAGTACTGAAGACCTGCGCTCCAGAGCTTGCTGCGCCCCTAGCAAAGCTGTTCCAGTACAGCTACAACACTGGCATCTACCCGGCAATGTGGAAAATTCCCCAGGTATGTCCTGTACAAGAAAAGCAGGACAAGTCCAACCCGGCCAATTACCACACCATCAGTCTACTCTTAATCATCAGTAAAGTGATGGAAGGTGTCAACAGTGCCGTCAAGCGACACTTGCTAAGCAATAACCAGCTCACTGACACTCAGTTTGGGTTCTGCCAGGGCCACTCAGCTCCTGACCTCATTACAACCTTGGTTCAAACATGGGCAGAAGAGCTGAACTCAAGAGGTGAGGTGAGAGTGACTGTCCTTGACATCAAGGCAGCATTTGACCAAGTATGGCATCAAGGAGCCCTAGCAAAACTGAAGTCAATGGGAATCAGGGGGAAAACTCTCCACTGATTGGAGTCATACCTAGCACAAAGGAAGATGGTTGTGGTTGTTGGAGGTCAATCATCTCAGCTCCAGGAGATCACTGCAGGAGCTCCTCAGGGTAGTGTCCTAGGCCCAAAAATCTTCAGCTGCTTCATCAAAGACTTTCCTTCAATCAAAAGGTCAGAAGTAGGGATGTTTGCTGATGATTGCACAATGCTCAGCACCATTCACGACTCCTCAGATACTGAAGCAGTCTGTGTAGAAATGCAGCAAGACCTGGACAATATCCAGGCTTGGCCTGATAAGTGGCAAGTAACATTCACGCTACACAAGTGCCAGGCAATGACCATCTCCAACAAGAGAGAATCTAACCTTCTCCCCTTGACAATCATTGGCATTACCATCGCTGAATCCCCCACTATCAACATCCAAGGGGTTACCATTGAGCAGAAACTGACCTGGAGTAGCCATATAAATACTGTGGCTACAAAAGCAGGTCAGAGGCTTGGAATCGTGCAGCGCGTAACTCACCTCCTGACTCCCCAAAGCTTGTCCATCATCTACAAGGCACAAGTCAGGAGTGTGATGGAATACTCTCCACTTGCTTGGATGGGTGCAGCTCCAACAACACTCAAGAAGCTTGACACCATCCAGGACAAAGCAGCCCGCTTGATTGGCACCCCATCCACATATATTCACTCCCTCCACCACCGACGCACAGTGGCAGCAGTGTGTTATATCTACAAGATGCACTGCAACAATGCACCAAGGCTCCTTAGACAGCACCTTTCAAACCCACAACCTCTACCAACTAGAAGGACAAGGGCAGCAAATGCATGGAAACATCTCCAATCTGAATGAAGACAGATCACAGCATGTAAATGCAAAACACAAGGCTGAATTGTTTACAACCTTCTTGACCCAGGAAGTGCCAAGTGAATGATCCATCTCCACCCCCTTCTGAGGTCTCCAGCGTCACAGATGCCAGTCTTCAGCCAATTTCATTCACTCCACGTGATATTGAGAAATGGTTCAGCACACTGGATAAAGCAAAGGCCTCGACAACATCCCATTGTAGTACTGAAGATATGTGCTCCAGAATCAGTTGCGCCTCTGGCCAAGCGGTTCCAATACAGCTACAACGCTGGCAACTACCTTACAATGTGGATAATAGCCCAGGCATGTCCTATTCACAAAAAGCAGGACAAATCCAATCTGGCCAATTACCACCTCATAATTTTACTCTCAATTTGTTGACAATAGTGCTATCAAGTGGCACTTTCCAACAACCTGCTCATCGATGCTCAGTTTGGGTTACACCATGATGACTTGGCACCAGAACACATTACAGCCTTGGTCCAGACATAGACAAAGGAAATGAGTTCCAAAGGTGAAGTGAGAGTGACTGCCCTTGACATTAGGGCAGCATTTGACAGAATGTGGCATCTAAGAGCCTTAGTAAAATTGAAGTCAATTGGAATCTGAATTCCTCTGGCTGGAATTATACCTAGCACAAAGGAAGATGGTTGTGGTTGTTGGAGGCCAATCATCTCAGCTCAAGGATATCATTGCAGGAGTTCGTCAGGTCAGTGCCCGAGGCCCAAACATCTTCAGCTGCTTGATTAATTTCCCAGATCAGATGATTACACAGTGTTCATTTTCACTCACAACTCTTTAGATAATGAAGCAGTCCTTGCCCACATGCAGCAAGACCGGGACAACATTTAGGCTTGGGCTGCTAAGTGGCAAATAATATTTGCACACAATAAATGGCAGGCAATGGCCATCTCCAACAAGAGTCTAACCACCTCCCCTTGACATTCAATGACACTACCATCGTTGAATTCCCTATCATCAATATCCTGGAACTCCCTGCCTAATAGCATTGTGGGTGTACCGACACTACAAGGACTGCAGCAGTTACAGAATTCAGTTCACCACCGCCTTCTCAAGGGCAATTACGTTGTGCAATAAAAGCTGGCCTAGCCAGCGAAGCCCACATCCCTGAATGCATAATAGAAAAAAAATGATGTGGAACCTGTGCTTGAATCCAAGCTATACTAATTGATGAAAGCATACTGGTTATTGGGGTGCTATATGAAGTGAGGTTATACTGTCTCTTATAAAGTTCCTATAGGGTATAAATCCATATACCAAAACTAACCAATATACATCAAAAAATGGCATTGGTTGAAACTCATTAATTCACAAATCATGTCACAAGGAACAAAGGTGACTGGTGCAGGAAAGAAGTAAATGTGCAGTGAGGATTATCTTTTCAACTTCAAGTTAAGAGAAGATGAATTTACATTTTTTTAGTAGCTATTAATAACGACCGGATTATTTTTGAAGTACAGTCACCATTGTTATGTCGGTAAACCTGACAGCCAATTTGTGCACAACAAGGTCCCACGATCAACAACAAATGAATGACCAAATAATGAAATCTTTATTCCTTTAACGGTGCAAATTGTTGTTATTGATTATAGTTTAAGAACTTTGAGATTGGATTGAAAGTCACTGTCAGAAAGATACTGGATTTGAAGGTTTGCAAGACATTATTTGGACGCAAAACTGCGGTGGATCCCATCAAACATATGTTTTCTGCAGGTCAAGAATATAATTTGTGACCTGGTTAACAGATCTCTTGTATTCAAACACTGTGGTGTTTGTCCCTTTGCCAGACATCACAACGTTGTTTTTGGTTTCTCTTTGTTTACCGCTTCTGAATCTTGGAATAATTCCAAGAATGTGCAAGCATCAACTGGGGAGATGAAAGGATATTTATATCAATTGATTTTTAATTATACATGAACTGCAAGTTTTTTTTTTACCATGAGGCTTGTCTGGATGACAGAGGGCTAATAATTAATCTGTCTGCTTCACTGACAGTGCACAATTAAGGACAAAGGGCATTACTCATGAGAATGGCACGATTTATTACATATCATTGACCAACATGCTATAAATCAAATGATAAAACAGCATTACCGCGATATTATTGCTTACTGATCAGTTTTGAAAACCTATATATCTCTTATCAAATCTGAAGTGTCAGAAGAGGTGGGAGGCTGATTTGGACTTTTGGGGGATTAACCAATGGACTGTGCTGGCTGTCTGCTCTGTGGCCACCATTTCAAAGCTTGGGCCCCATTTTAATCTGACTGGTGAGCTGCTGATGCCAGATGAACATCCCAAGGCATTTCACCAGTTATGAGCCACAAAAATGTTGGCAGGGTGGAATGACTGTGGCAGCTGCAGTTAGGTCATTGGGCAGGGGAGGGTAGGCGATATCAACAATATTCCTGGGACCGGGAGAGGACTCCAGCCATTCATAGTCTCACACAAATAAATGCAGACCTACCTGTAGGATCTTCTTTGGATGGGCCTCCAACTGATACTGGAGAAAGCAGTGCATGTTCTACCCACTGTTCTCCTAAAATGAGATTTCGAGTCCTATGTACGTCATAGCATCCAGTTTGCATTTCAACTGACCTACTGTCTGACTTGGGGATTGTTTCCACAGCAGACGTATGCTCGGGGAAAGGATTGCCAAGGCCGCAGTGATGGTGCAAATAGGCGTTAGGTCGTTACTCGTGATTTTTGGAGTGCTATTACTCCATTTCTGACCAGTTGCAGGCCTGACGATTCAGCATGTGATGTTGGCTGAATCACTCTTAATGTGGTGCACTTTGACAATTTTGATGTTTGCAATGTCAGTGATTTGTTTGGTAGCATTCTACCCTCTTTGCTCACCAATAATCTTTACTTTTATGTGCCACTTTAAAGCTAACAGTATACTTCAAATCATTGATTTACATTAAGCCATCTGCATCGAGTTGGCCTTCAGAAATTGTGTCTATTTCACAAACACAGGGCCTTTTCAATATACAAAAATTAATCATGAGCTTAAAATACTGCTGTTCTAATATGCACAGCCAATTGCTGTCATGACTTTCTTTGTGTTATCTTAAGCAACACAACGAGATATGTGAATTCCAGTTCCTTGAAGATCTCTAGAAGGTGTAATAACAGCAAAACTAGTACATACAATACAGAGCAAACTATATACAGAACCTTTGTCCAGGATTTTGCTGTGCAGAGTGACTATGGCTTGGTACATAGCTCATTAGCATATTGAGTTCTTAAAGGCACATCACTCTTAAAGTGATCATACAGTATCCTCTTTCTTTCCAAAGATGTCTCGTACGCTACAAGTAAAAACACATAAAATTGAATAATATCAAAATTAGCTATATGGGGATAGAGATTAAAAAATCTACAATTATAAAGATACGGATTTTGAATTTACGAGTGCAGAAGCTTAATAGTCATTTTGGTGGTTTAACAACTCTTCCAGACCTTGTTATGGTATAACCTTCTGGAGATGTGGATTTCACCCTTGGCTGTTCTTGGCTTGCAGACATGTTGTCAGTGTGTTGATTGTTGTTCTGTTGTTCCGTCGCATCCTCATCGTTGGAGTGTGTTCTTTTGAGTCTGCTGTGCGTAATTGGAGCATTGCACACTTCTCTTGGCTTCGGTTGCTCCTCAACGCTGCTCCGTTAGATGTTGTAACCTCGTAAGACCTAGGCTCACTGCATACTTTGCATACCTCTGCAGATAGCCATGTTCTCATTGTGGGGTGTATGACCATGACCTTTTGTCCTACGTGCAGTTGAGGTAGTTCTGCCGTTGCATGTCGGTCATGCACCATCTTCATTCTCCCTTGATTTTTGAGCAGTGTCTCCTGCATCTTGGAGAATTTGGTTAGATGATGTCTTGGCACTCGTTCTCACTTGTCTGCCAAACATGATCTGTGCTGGTGGTGGTAAGCCCATATCCATAGGTGTAGCTCTGCGGAGTAATATGGCAACAAGAAAATCTTGTTTTGTTGTCCTACACTTCAGGATCAGCGATTTAACTGTGCGAACCATTCGCTCGGCAAGAACATTGGATCTAGGGTCATGTGATGAGGATGTCACATAGTTTACGCCTCATTTGGCACACCTGAAAGATCTGCCCTTACACTGTGGCCCATTGTCAGAACTAATTTCTTCAAGTGCATCAAACAGACTGAATATGACACTCAATGTGTCTGCGACAACCGCACTTGAAATATCTTTGACCTGTCTGACAATTGAAAATTTGGACAAATAATCGGTGACTAAGATAAAGTTGCCTCCATTCACGGTAAATAGATCAGTGTCGATTTTGGACCAAGGGACTGACGGAATCTTGTGAGGGTGTAGAGGTTCTTTATGTTGTTGTGGCTAGTGGCTCTGGCATGCCTCGCACATCCTCACTAACTTTTCGATGTCACCATTGATCCCTGGCTAATAAACAGGGTCTCGTGCCAGTCATCTTGCTCGCTGTATACCCATATGGCCCTGGTGAAGTTGTGACAAGATGTCCTGTCGGAGAGCTTTGGATACAATTACTCATTTTTCCTTGAATGTGACGCCTCTCAAGATACCAAGTTCATCTCTATAAGGTCAAAAGCATCTGAGGGTTTCTAGCATTTCCTTTATCATATCAGGCCATCCTCTATGATGATTCTCCACAATGCCTGCAGTTATGAGTCATTGGCTGTTTCTGATTGCAGTTGGTCACATTTGTTCTGACCAAAATGCAACAAATTGACATCTTCCACCTTGATGTCCATATCGTCTACTTGTAGATCCAGTGGGACTTCTTCATTCTTGTTCGGATTTAACAATCTGCTCAATGTATCCAAGGTGATCATCTTGGTACCCAATTTGTAGCAGATTTTGAAGTCGTACCCCTGTATTTTCACTAAGAGCTACTATAGTCGAGGTGGTGCGCTTGTCAATGGTTTGCGCCAAATCATCTCCAATGGTTTGTGGTCAGTTTCCACAGTGAACTGCGTACCGAACAGGTAGATGTGGAACCTTGTGATCCCAAACACCAGAGCAAGTGTTTCATGCTCTATGTTTGAGTAATTGGATTGTGCTAAGGATAGACTTTTGGATCCAAATGCAATTGGTTTACCATCCTGCAGGATGCATGCTCATAGCCCTTCTGTGAGCCGTCAACTTCCAGGATTGTCCTCTTCCTCAGACTGTAGTAATGCAGGGTACAGGTTTCTGCTGACAATGCTTGTTTGACAATGCTAATGGTTCTCCTGCCATACAAATGGTATGTCTTTCTTTAAGAGCCCTCTTAGTGATGATCCTTTGTCAGAAAAATGTGGAATGTGTAGTGCCAAGTTGAAAAATCCAAGACATCTCTGTAGATCTTCCTTGTCTTGTAGAGTAGACATATGCCATACATCTTTGACTTTGCCTGGGTCAGGATGGATTCAGCAACCGGAATAAGCGGAGCCAAAGAAATTGATCTGACTTACATTTACCTGGCACTTGCTGTCAAAAATGGGCCCTTCGCGATGAGCTACTGCCATCAGTGAATGAAGATTTCGATCACGCTCTTCTTTGGTTTTGCCCATTACTGCAATATCATCGGCAATGCATATGCAGCCAGGCATGTTTTCTATAATTCTGTTCATATTCTGCTGAAACAGATCTTGACTAACAAATAAGGTAGTGTCTGGAAGCAATATTTTCCAAATGGTGTCCTGAAGGTGGTGAGTTCCTGAGATTCCTTAGCTAGGTGTACTGACCAATATGCATGCTTAGCATCCAACATGGAGAAGAATTTGGCTCCTGTGAACTTTGGATTCAATTCCTGTACTGTTGGAATCTTGTGGGGGCATCTCTTTAGGGCTAGGTTTAGATGCCTCAGATCTAGACATACCCTGATTGCTCCATCCTTCTTTAGCATGCACGCAATTGAGATGCACCAGCCTGTGTGATGACGCACACGACGGATGATGCCATTGTGTTCTATGTCATCCAACTCGCGCTTAAGCTTTTCTTGTATGTACACGCTGCACTTTCTGAGAGGGTCCGTTGATGGAATTGTATCCTCTCTGAGGTGCAGTACGGCATTGACTTTGAAATCTCCTATGATGTCAAACCTGTCCAGGTACATTTGTTGTAAGTCCTGGGCTTACTCAATGCAGGTACCCTTGGTCCCTTTTGGTGATTTCATGGATAGTCACGACGTTGACGTCCTTACATGCTGGTAATCCTGCCACTGCTGGTCTGCTTGTGTCTAGCAGGTAAAATATTTGTGGTTTCCATGCTGACTTGCCATAGCTGCATTGCATTGTTAGTGTGCCACTGCAATGGATATGTGATTCATTTTATGCAGTTAAGATTGCAGTTGTATCATTAGTTTCTAACAACCCCAGTACATATCCTTCAGGATTCAGACTGGTAGGATATTTGCACTAGCTCCCGTGTCAATCTTAGTCCTGAGTGTATGTTTGTCAACTTTCCTTGGGCACATGATATTAATAGTAGCAAAAGCGTCCAGTTGTTTGACTTCATCAATACAATGTGTCAGGTTCACAATGTGAAACACCTCCTCATCTTCTGGCTGAGAATCGCTCCACTCTGAGTCTTCTCTCAGGTCTATTTCGCTGTGGACTTCATGTATCAGCTTGCGTTTACACAGGTCTCTGGCACTCTCCTTGCTGCTGTTGCCATGTTGCTGCACCTGTCTTCTGTTTGTTTTTGTCCTATTGTGACTTCTGGCTGCATCTTTAGAGCCAGATTTCTTGCATAGGTGGGCCCAGTTTCCTTTTGTGCCACACGCCTTGCACAGATTTTGAAATGCAGGTCAACTTCGCAGTGAGTGGGACAAACCACACTTACCACACAGTTTGCTTGCTTTTTGTGACCTAGTTACCATGACGATACTGTTGGCTACACTAGTGCTTGCAGATGCTGTTGTGCAGCTACAATGGCTTCATATTTCCTGCCATCTTCTAGCAGCAAATCAATGCTGTTTTCCCCAAGAGGTCTTTTTGAAACTCTTCAATAGGTGTTGAGACAATCACCAGCTCTATTATTTGCTCCGACAGCTCAGTTTCTGAAAAATCACATTCGTTGCCCTTTCTACGTCATCTACTGATGAATTGATCTATTGATTCCTGTGGCTGATGCCTGTAGGACATCAATCCCAGGCAATGAATTCTAAAATTTACTCTTACTGAAGCTGATTTTCGAGGACCTTTCCATGTCTTTTTGGGATCTTTCTGGTCCTCTTCAGATAAGCCAGAGGTATTGATTCTGAATACCCTTCATTTCCAACTGCTATCAGTATTTTTACAGCCTGCTTCTCTGGTTCTGCAACTGCTTGGTCTAAGAAGCATAACTGCATTCTTTATTTAAAGAGTTTAAACTTGGGTAGGATATCAGTGGCCTTCCAGTTCATACTGAAAAAGTTGATATATATCCATCTGATGTTCTTTTGCTTTCTGCTCTATATTTAACTTTGTTCAGCTCTGTGTGTACCTTCAGCACTGTGCTTATTATGACTTTTCTATTTGTGGCTTAAAACTTGTTTTATTAATGCTGTGCTGTTCCCCCTGTAAGAATTATATTTTTCAGGCTAGCTGCTTTGAGTGTAACAGATGCTTGACATAGTTCTCTGTTTTTTTTCCTTTCAGCACTTCACTTGCATGTTTACACAGCCATTCGATCAGCAGTTCAAGGGTTTTCCCCTTTGCTGTTTTTACTAGAGTTTATTTATCTTCTTCACACTTGACTGGTTTAATGATTTTTTTCAGCTTGACTGCTTTAATGGAAACACTTCTTTTTCGGAGGGTTTCCATGCTTTTTTTTACTATTGGACTTTTTTTTTAGTTCATGCACTTTTCAGGCTTTTCCCCTTTTTTTCTCTCGCTCACACAGAGCCTTTAGAAAATGATTTTTTTTAACTCTTCAAAGACTTGCTATTTTTTAACCAGGATTTCTCAATCATCTGCACAATGACTCACCCAATCACTTGCTTTTCATCCATGCTTCCATTCTATGGAGATTTTTTCAGCCTTCCAAGGTACGTAGCTTTCTCTCACTCTTTTCAGGTACTTGTTTTTAAGTTCTTCACTTGTTTGCTGTTTTACCCATGGTCTTCAAGCTTATATCTTGTCTTTTCACCACCACTGCCACCATGTCATAAGGTTCTTTGTTTTATCTTAAGCAACACATTGAGGTATGTGGATTCCAGTTCCTTGAAGATCTCTAGAAGGTTTATTAACAGCTAAACTAGTACATACAATACAGAGCAAACTATGTACAGAACCTTTGTCCAGGCTGTTGCAGTATAGAGTGACAATGACTTCTAGTCACATGACTCATTCTGGCACTTTGCTCATTAGCATACTGCGTTCTTAAAGGGACATCACTCTTAAAGCAATCATGCAACAATTGCTATTAAAATGTCTCTACTATAAGATTTTATGATCTGCCTTAGATCATCCCTTATATACAGAGGTGCTGGTCAGTTCCATAAGCAGTCCAAGTGTGTTATGTTCTGAAGTGTGGCCATACTGCCTGATATCTGATTACACAATAGTCTAACTCAGTGTAACAATATAGCCTCCTTGTGACCTGAACTGGATATTGCAGCTTTTGTATGTGCCCTTTCTTACGATCAGGGTGAGAGGAGTGCACTGTCTTTTCTGGTTCCACATCTCCACAGGTCACAACATATATCTAAATGTTTACCCAGTTACAAATACAGTCACTCATAAACTCTACTCTTTATCCCAGAATAAAATACACCAACCAGGTTTCTTTCAGAAACAACAAAATTATCAGTTTATTATAAAACAAGACATAAGCAATAATGAAACAAAGCGTTAACACACAGAGTGAAATACCTTAGCCCCTCACATACACAGACATCCCCACCCACCGGTTAACCAAAAAAAAGAGATTTTCTCTTTCTGTTACCAAAAAAAACACTGAAAAGAATACTTTGGCCAAATACTTGCTAATTCTTGAAGAAAAAAAGAGAAGATATGGGAATATGTCTGTTGTCCCTTTTTTGGTTCGCCGTTCCAAATACGTGTAGACGGCTGTCACTGGAATCTTTCTATAACAGTTCTTTTAAGGTGACGTTGAAGATCAGTTTGGCAGGTTTTCCAGGAGAAATGCGGTAACAGGGGTTTCTTTCAGGAGGAATGCAGCATCAATTTCTCTATTTCTTACGCTCACTTCTCAGGAAGTTCTCAAAGAGATGGAAAAGCTAGCAGGCTTTTCAAAGAGATGTAAAAGTTTGAGTTGGGGTTTTGTCCTTGGCAGGTTGATTTAAAACTCCTTTCAGAACACTGTCCAAACCCCAAGTGACTGTCCAAAGTGAAACCGAAACAATATCTCAAGAGTTAAGCCTCCTGACCCTTATAAATCTTGACCTGTCACTTCTCTGTAAACCCCCAAGTCAAAAAGCCCCTGATGGGTATTTATCTAAAGACTGGGGACTTCCAGTATGGGTTGTTTACAAACCAAGTCCAAAAGACCTTTGCTGACCTCGGTGAAAAAAACATCCATGGGTGGCACAGTGGTGCAGTGGTTGGCACCACAGCTCCAGCGACCCGGGTTCGGTTCTGGGTACTGCCTGTGCGGAGTTTGCAAGTTCTCCCTGTGACTGCGTGGGTTTCTACCGGGTGCTCTGGTTTCCTCCCACAGCCAAAGACTTGCAGGTTGATAGATAAATTGGCCATTGTAAATTGCCCCTAGTGTATGTAATAGGAGAATTGAGGGAAGGTGGGGATGTGGTAGGGAATGTGGGATTAATGTAGGATTAGTATAAATGGGTGGTTGATGGTCAGCACAGACTCGGTGGGCCGAAGGGCCTGTTTCAGTGCTGTATCACTCTATGAATCCTTTTCAATTTTTCCAAATAAAGCAATGTCCATAATTCTAAAATACATGAGTACTTAACAAAAATATAGAAGCACCATCATAACACCTTGCACACTTGTCCAATATTTTTAAAGGCAGGCTTAATGAGACACTTGGTGAGATACAGCCAGGTATGAATCATTAAGCTGCTTAATTTAACAGATAGTATGTGAACACACAAAGTAATAGTCAAACCCCCACATTACACTGAGATAAAGGCCGTAATATTATGCCCCCCCGCAAAGAGTCGGTTGGTGGCAGGGAGGGGTGGGGGCATAAAATGGAGTCGGAGGTTCAGGCAGCCCTTCCTGACCGACTCCCACCTCCGCCGCCATTTTATGTGGGGCGGTGGTGGCGAAAGCCGGCCCACCTACTCCAGGCCAATCAAGCCCCTTAAGCGGCCAGTTAACGGCCACTTAAGGGCCTCTGCCTGCCGCCACTGGGATTTTATCATTGACCATTTGGACGGCCCAGGCTTTAGAAAAGCCATATGACAAAAGCAGGCGGCTTTCTGATGGCCTGGTTGGGGGGAGGGCACCTCATGATCAGACACCCTGTGCCCAATGGAGGGCCACCCCCAATGCCCCAACCACCCCCAGCATCCAACACGCCCCCTGTCCCCCCAAAGGACTCCTCCTTGCCTCGCTGGGGCCCAACCGATCATTGGTGGCGCTCCCGGTGGCGCTGCTGGGACTAAGAGCTGCCAGCCTACTGATTGGTTGGCAGTTCCATTAAGCAGGACTTCCTGCCTCAATGAAGTGGAAGTCCCACTTCAGACCTATCAAAGGTCTGGGGTCTGTAAAATGCGGTCCGGATCCCCAGGCCAGGCATAGGTGGGTTTGCCACCACCTTTTCAGTTGGCGGCGGCTCCCATCCGACGAGGGTAAAATTCAGTCCAAGATTATGAATTGCTTAGCATCCCACTGATCCTGGCCAATAGGCCTGGGTAGAGACTCATAAACCCTTATTTTAAATCAACTGTGAGCTGCAACAGTCTACAGGGAGATTGTGACGTAGTGGTAATGTAACTAGAGTAGTCGTGGAACTAGTAATCCAGAGGCCCATGCCAATTCCCTGGGGACATGGGTTCAAATCCCACCATGGCAGCTGGTGGAATTTAAATTCGACTAATTAATAAATTCAACTAATAAAAGTCTGAAATTGAAAGCTCGTCGCAGTAATGGTGCCATGAAACTATAATTATCATTACAAAAAAAAATTTGATTCACTAATGCCCTTTCGGTAAGGAAATCTGCCATCTTTACCCAGTCTGGTCTACCTGTGACTCCAGACCCACAGCAATGTGGTTGACTCTTAACTGCCCGCTGAAATGGCCTAGAAAGCCACTCTGTTGTCAATGGCAATTAGGGATCAGCAAGAAATGCTGTCCTTGCAAGTGATGCCCACATCTTGTGAAAGAATAAAAAATGTCCACAAACTGGCTTATTTAGCTTCAATACAATTCTTATAGTCTGAGATATTTTTGCCAAAAAAAAACTGCGAATTCACTCTGTTTTGTACCACAACATTTCAACATAGATAAATCTTAAAATCCTTTCAGTGGAGTAAAAAATGGTCAGAAGGGGCGGCACAGTGGCGCAGTGGTTAGCACCGCAGCCTCACAGCTCCAGCGACCCGGGTTCAATTCTGGGTACTGCCTGTGTGGAGTTTGCAAGTTCTCCCTGTGTCTGCATGGGTTTCCTCCGGGTGCTCCGGTTTCCTCCCATATGCCAAAGACTTGCAGGTTGATAGGTAAATTGGCCATTATAAATTACCCCTAGGATAGGTCGGTGGTAGGGAAATATAGGGACTGGTGGGGATGTGGTAGGAATATGGAATTAGTATAGGATTAGTATGAATGGGTGGTTGATGGTCGGCACAGACTCGGTGGGCCGAAGGGCCTGTTTCAGTGCTGTATCTCTAAAAAAAAAAGTCCCATTATGTGACAGGCCTCAAATGTCTCTAAAGAATCTCAGATACTGTCCTACTGACTTAATAATATTCTACTTTCCAGGTATTGTGACAGGAGTTCTGGTGCGTGAATTTGTCATTTTGTCAAACCTAGACAAATTCTACTTTGGTTTTCCTGGAGAGATCCTGATGAGAATGCTGAAGCTGATTATTTTACCTTTAATTGCCTCCAGTATGATTACAGGTAAATAATCTTGAGTTGAATTCCTGAAAGAGTATATTGAAATCAGGGAGAATAACTCCCTGAATCTTCGATTTTTATGTCAGTACGTGTTAATGGGAGTGAAATTGGCAATACTTGTAACGAATGCATTATTGATGTAAATTTTCAACTTGCCCCCCACCCACTTCCTGTGCTTAAAACTGGCGTTACAATCAGCTTTCCATTACAGAAACTGCCCAATTTTCATTTCTATTGGAATCAATGGCAGTTTCTATCATGGGTGACTAATTTACAATGCTGGGTTTACACCAGGCAGCAAGTTGAAAATCTACCTCGCTATGTTCATATGAAATACTTTTATGTGCTATTTTAACACATTTGCTAGTCCACTTAAAAGAAAACAGTGCACAAAGAAACTTTATATGAACAGCATAGCGCATCCATTGTGTCACTGAACACAATTTTACTCCACCCAACTATTGTTACGTAAATTATCTACCATTATAATTATAAGTATGCAAGGAATTGAGCAATATAAACCCTCAGTAATAATCATAAAATTCTTAGTAATATTTCACTGTCAATACCTGATATGAGAGAAATTGATTGTGTGCAGTGAAATAAAAATAAGCAACATGCATTTATACAGCACCTTAGCATACCTAAAATAAAAGCAAAATACTGCAGATGCTGGAAATCTGAAATAAAAACAAGAAATGCTGGAACCACTCAGCAGGTCTGGCAGCATCTGTGAAAAGAGAAGCAGAGTTAACGTTTCGGGTCAGTTTTCACAGATGCTGCCAGACCTGCTGAGTGGTTCCAGCATTTCTTGTTTTTATTATACCTTATCATACCTGTTTGAAATGTCCCAAGGGGCCATATTTGTTCTAAAAGAGGAAATTAGGAGATGGTTTGATGGAGATGTTTAAAATTATCAAGTGATTGGACAGAGTAATTGAAACAGATCTGAGCCTGATTTTAATCCCTTCAAATCCCAAATACTTACAACAAAGTTAAAATCAGGCACTCCGAACTGGATTGTTTCCAGTGGAGGAGAGGTCTAGAACAATGATAGATATAAGACTAAATGTAAAAGATGTAAAACAAAAAGCACAGGAATCCTTTTTACACGGAGGTTTGTGAGTTCTCAGAGTTAATGATTGAAGCAGAGACCATTTGAATGTTTAATTATAGGTGTTATAGCTGATTTAAGGAAAGAGAAATAAAGGAACATGAGCAAAAGATGGATATATCTTCAGGTGTTGTCCCCTCTCCTTTAAATCAGCCATCATCACTCCTCTCCTCAAAAAACTAACCCTTGACCCCACCATCCTTGCAAACTACCATCTCATCTCCAACATCCTTTTCTGCTCTAAAGTCCTTGAACATGTTGTCACCTCCCAAATCCATTCCTATCTTTCTCAGAACTCTATGTTTAAGTCCCCAAAATCAGGTTTCCGCCCCGCCACAGTACCGAAACAGCTATTATTGAAGTCATAAATGACATCCAATGTACCTTTGAAAAAGGTAAAATTTCCCTTCCCGTCCTTCTCGACCTGTCTGCAGTCTTTGACACAGTTGACCACAACATCCTCCTCCAATACCTCTCCACTGTCATCCAGCTGGGTGGGACTGCTCTCACCTGATTCCATTCTTATCTATCTAATTGGAGCCAGAGAATCACTTGCAATGGCTTCTCTTCCTGCTCCTGCACTGTTACCTTTGGTATCCCCCAACGATCTATCCTTAGCCCCCTTCAAGCCTTTGGTTGTCTGACCTTATGGGCTGGATTTTAAAGCCCCTCCACCATTGGGGGGGGCAACGAAGATTGGTGCGGCGGAGGCCCGTGACCGACCCCAACGGTGACAGACCCTGTGCCGATCTTGGCAGCAGCAAGGCCTTGTGGCGGCCGCCCTGCTGGTCAACAACTGGACCCCCATTTAAATATGTAAACTAATTTACATACCTGATTTAATGAGGGTCCCATAGCCTCCTTGATCACCACTCCAATCTTCATTCGGGCAACAGACAATGCCACGCCTTCGAATGCCTGTTCACGGAAACGTGGCGCGACACCTTTGGGGAGGGGGGAGGAGGATTGTTTCTCTGTGCGGTAGGAGGGAGTGGGGTGACATCACTGCAGGTTGGTCAGGGGTGGTGGTGGTGATGGGAAGAAAAGCCTGGCTCGGGTATAAAATTAAAAGCTGACCCGGGCCTGATCCAACCACAGCCAACCCGAGCCCGACCCGAGCCCAAGCCCTTTAATTTATTTTCGCACCTGGCCCGAACCAACCCGACACGAATCTCCTTCATCTGTTCCAGCAGCAGGCTATTCCAGCAGCTGGAGTTGTGGGGAATCAAGGGTAAGCCTGATCCTGTGACTTCCCGGAAGCAGTGTCCGGCCCAACCCGACCCGAGCCCGAGTGCTGGACTCAGAATTTTGACCCGACCCGACCCAAACCCGACACATTTAGTCGGGTCTAGTCGGGTTCAGGTCGGGTAGCCAGGCATTCATGGGAAAGGGTAAAGGGCAAAGGTGCCGAACTTTTGGGGGAAGGTCAAATTCTTAATAAACCAATTCCGGGTAGGAAAAGGGCAGGAATGTTTTGAAATGCCACTGTTGGGGGGGGTGGGGTGGGGGGGAGCGTTTGGTGGGAAATGAATTTAATTGTAATTTAATTCTTTTTTTTGGTCATTGAAATGACTTGGCCCTTTAATTTTAAAATCTCCATTAAGGGCTGTAAGCCCTTTAAAAATGGCGCCGGCGGCTGTGCATTGGTGCCGGATGCTGTTGCCTGCCAGTCTCTGTACTGCACTGGCTTGTCAACCTACATTGGTGTTTAAGGTCTGGAGAAGAACCTGAACTCACAAACCATTGATGGAGAGTTAAGAGTGAAACCAAGTGCACCAATGGTGTCGACAACATATGAATGCATCTCAATTAATTGTGTTTTTAAGGTTAGAATTATTTTATACAGTCTTCATTACACTCTCACTCTGTGTCAGAAGATTGTAGGTTTAAGCCCCACTCCAGATACTTGAGTGCATAATCTAACATGACACTTCAGGGCAGTATTGAGGGAGTTCTGCACTGTTGGAGGTGCTGCTTCTCAGATTTAACAATAAACTGAGGACCAGTCTGCCCTTTCATGCACATTTAAAGGATCCCGTGGCACTATTCAAAGAAACGGAGGGGAGAAAATCAGGTTTCCTGGAAAACATTTATCCCTCAACCAACATCACTAAAACAAATGATCTGGTTAATTATCTTGTTGTTGTTTGTGGGACTTTGCTGTGTGCAAATTCGCTGCTATGTTTCCTTGCAGTACAAAAGTGATTTTAGTCGCTGTGAAACATTTTGTGATGTCCTGAGGTCATGAAAGATGTTATATAAATGCAAGTTCTTTCTTTCTTTATTAAATAAAGAACTGGTAAACTGTTATTTGAAAAGATTTGGACAGCAAAATTGTGATGCAAAACATTGGAGCACTAACAGAGATGTGGCTACAGATTTGCTTTTACATAGTTGAAGTAATTAGGAATTAGTTCATTTGAAATATTTGTGTCGTAGATTTATGTATAGCATTGTGCTAACCAAGTTCCGGACTTTTTCTCCACAGGAGTCGCTACGTTGGATTCAGATGTCTCTGGAAAAGTCGGAGTCCGAGCAGTGGTGTATTATTTTTCAACTACTATTATTGCTGTAATTCTAGGTAATAAACTATGTTGTATAATACTGCATATAGCATGAAATTTTCTACTCTTTTACTTAGAAAATCCATGAAGGGTAAGAAATTATTCTGGCCATTCCGTGTAGTGACATTGTAAATATGTTCAAGAAGAATCCTGAAGAGAATTGCAATTTCCCCATAGATTTCATTGTTCCTCCCATTGATTATTTTAGCACAAAGTAAAACAGCATGCTGCATAACTGCTTCCATAGAAAAACAGATATAGACATGCCTTGCAGTTCATCACTGGCATTAAATCCTAACACTTATGTTTCATATGCACAATTTAATGTATGAACCTCATTCCATCAACGTTCATTCACTGAACAAAGTTTAAATATACTTTTAAAACAAGGCCTCGCATACAAATTATATATTTTGTTTTGTACAAGGAATTGTGTTGGTGATGACCATCAAACCTGGTGTCTCCCAAAAAGCTGAAGAAATTAACAGGAGCGGAAGTACCCCAGAAGTCACCACTGTGGATGCCTTGTTAGATCTCCTTAGGTGAGTAATTCCCTTCATATGTTATCAAAGTAGTCATTTGTAATCCTTCACCTCTACAATTAATATCCACACTTGTGCAGGTTCAGCCTAACCACACTTCATTCCCCAGTACACTGCATGTAGAAGTGTCACAGAATAACTCACAAATATCACTTTTTTAATCAGTTTAGCTTTTAAGAAAATACAAATGTCTTTTTAAAATTATACTTATTGGTAGACAGAAGTTACATGTGAGTATTTTCTTCTATAGCTTACAACAACAACTTATAATTATATAGTGCTTTTAATGTCATAAAACATCCCAAGGCACTTACAGGACCATTATGATCAGATGACCAATAGTTTAGTCAAAGAGATAGGTTTTAAGGGGTGTCTTAAAGAAGGAAAATGAGTTGGAGAGGCGGAGAGGTGTAGGGAGGATATTCCAAAACTTGTGGCCTAAGCAACTGGAGGCATGGCCACCAATAGTGGAACAATTAAAATCAGGGATGCACAAGAGGCCAGAATTAGAAGAGTGCAGATATCTTGGAGTGTTGTGGGGATGGAAGAAATTACAAAGATAGGGAGAAGCGATGCTATGGAGGGTTTTGAAAACAGGATGAGAATTTTAAAATCAAGATGTTGCTTGACCAGGAGCTAATGTAGGTCAGTGAATATGGGAGTGATTGAGAAATGGGACTTGGTGCGAGTTACGACACAGGCAGCAGAGTTTTGGATGACCTCAAGTTTACGGAGAGTAGAATGTGGGAGTCCAGCCAGGAGTGCATTAGTCAAGTATAGAGGTAACGAAGGCATGAATGAAGATTTCAGCAGCAGATGAGCTGAGATAGTGGCAAAGTCAGGCAATGTTACGGAGGTGGAAATAGGTGGTCTTAGTGATGGTAGGAAGATGAGGTCAAAAGCTCATCTTGGGGTCAAATGTGACACCAAGATTGTGAACAGACTGGCTTAATCTTACACTGTTGCCAGGGAGAGGAATGGAGTCGGTATCTAGGGAACAGAGTTTGGCGTGGAGACCGAAAACAATGGCTTCAATTTTCCCAATACTTAATTGGAGGAAATTTCTGCTCATCCAGTACTGGATGTTGGATAGGCAGTCTAATAATTTAGCAACAGTGGAGGAGTTGGGAGAAGCGGTGGTGAGGTAGATCTGAGTGCCGTCAGCATCCATGTGAAAACTAAAGCCATGCTTTCAGATGATGTCGCCAAGGGACAGCATGTAGATGAGAAATATAAGGGGGCCAAGAATAGATCCTTTGGGGACACCAGAGGTAACAGTGCAGGAGCAGGAAGAGAAGCCATTGCAAGTGATTCTCTGGCTATGATTAGATAGATAAGAATGGAACCAGGTGCGAGCAGTCCCACCCAGCTGGACGACAGCGGAGAGGCATTGGGGGAGGATGGTGTGGTCAACCACGTCAAAGGCTGCAGACAGGTTGAGAAGGATGGAAAGGGAACGTTTACCTTTGTCAAAGTCACATAAGATGTCATTTATGACTTTGATAAGAGCTGTTTCAGTGCTGTGGGAGGGGCAGAAACCTGATTGGAGGGAGTCAAACATGGAATTCCAGGAAAGATGGACACGGATTTGAGAGAGGAAAATATGCTCAAGAACTTTAGAGAAGAAAGGGAGGTTGGAGATGGGACAGTAGTTTGTAAGGACAGTGTGGTCAAGGTTGTTTTTTTGAGTAGAGGAATGATGAGTGCAAATTTAAAGGAGAGAGGAACAACACCTGGAGAGAGAGAACCATTTACAACATTGGCTAACATGGAGATCAGGAGGGGAAATTGGGTGATCAGCAATTTAGTGGAGAATAGTCTCATGGACAGGATGAGCTCAAAAAGGCATGAGGGGAGATAGGAGAAAAACTGGAGAAAGAAACAAGTTCAGGGCTAGGGAGGGGGTAGCATTGTAGGAAGTTTGACCAAGTGGGTGACTGGGAGGGAGGGATGCAGCCGAGGCAGCTGATCAGATGGTTTTGATCTTAATGACAAAGAAGTCCATGAACTCCTCGCACCTATTGTTGGAGGTGAAGGTGGAGGAGACAGGAAAAAATGGTTTAAGAAGACAGTTTGCAGTAGAAAAAAGAAGCCGGGGGTTTTCTTTGCATTCCAAGATTGTCCTGAAATAGTGAGCAGTTTTAACAGATGACAGCAGGACCCGATAGTGTTTTAAGTTGTCCAGCTAGATCTGGCAGTGGATGGCTAAACCAGTTGTTCACCATATTCTTTCAAGTCTGCGTCCCTTTGACTTAAGGGAGTGAAGATGAAGGCCATACTGGGGGAATGACCAGGGTGAGACAGACTGATCTTTTTATTGGAGACTAGGGCATCAAAGTTAGAAGCGAGGGTGGTTGAGCAAATCAGTAACTGCAGAAATGTTGTGGTGACTGGAGGGCCAAAGGCTGCACAGTTGAGATTTTGAAAATGCAGTTGTAAATGAATACGAGGATAATATTTTCCAGGACAGATAAAGAATGA
Organism: Heterodontus francisci; assembly: GCF_036365525.1. Classification (NCBI taxonomy): domain Eukaryota; kingdom Metazoa; phylum Chordata; class Chondrichthyes; order Heterodontiformes; family Heterodontidae; genus Heterodontus; species Heterodontus francisci. Next base: position 139,170,626 of record NC_090374.1, read on the forward strand.
GGTAGGGTTGGGATGTGGAAGGTGTGTGGAGAGTGATATAAGAAAGTGATCAGAGATGGCTTCGCTGTAATTGATATCATGGGACCAGCAAGACCACGTTACATGGCAAGGTCGAGGGAGGGGCCATGAGTATAGATTAGGGAGTTTACATGCAGGGAGAGATTTAGGAAGGATAAGAGGGTAGTGAACTCAGATGGGAGAGAGCATGATGAGTTAAGATGGAGATTGAAATCACCGAGGATGAGAAGTCACTCGGTGTAGAGGCTGAGGGACGAAGGCAGCGAAGATATCTCAGTGATAAAATTTTTATCATACTTGGGACGGTGGTAGAGAACGATGATTTTGAAAGACAGATGAAAGGGGTGGAACAAGGTGAGATGCTCGAAGGAGGACAAAGTGCCAGAGGAGTAGGGAGTCAAGCTAAGGTGTGACCTGGTGATAATCACCACACCACCACTGCGACGGTCTTGGGGGTTCAAGTGGTGGAAGGTGTAACCAGGCGGGGAGGCTTCTTTAAGGGAAAAGGTGTCATCACCCCTCAGCCAGGTTTCTGTTAAGGCTATGATTTCAATGCAATCATCCATAATAAGTACATGGATGACAAGGGTCTTGTCCATAAGTGAATGCACATTCTGGAGAGACATGCGTAGAGGGGTGGTGAGAGCTGACCCAATGGCAGACTCCACAGGGTCAGCAGTGGGAGGGCTGAGTTGACAGGAATGGCAAGATTATCCCCAGTGGATGCACTGGGCAGGAAGGTCAGCAACAGAGTGGGATGTGGCAATTGGGATTGCTGCTCAAAACGAGCCAGCATCAAGTACCTTGATGAGCCCTTTGTAAGATGCCAAGAGAGGCACACAGGGACGCTGTAGGCTTATCTAACAGGGCATCAAGCCTTGGACGGTGGCAAGAGAGTCGGAAGGTCAAGAGGTACTGAAGGATTGGGGTAGGGAATTGGGAGGACAGTGTATGTGAGAGGATAAAAGTGAAAGGAGGCATGATGATAGAAGAGAGTCTAGGAGGGGTAATGAGAAAAGATGTTGAAGAGAAAGAGCAAAAGTGGAAATAGAGTGATGGGCTCAGCAGCCAAAATGCACATGCGAATGGTCTCAGGGAGAGCTCAAGTTACATAGGCTGCAATGTATTTATTTTGTACTAAAAATGCAGTAACATCAGTATGTGATTGAATCAATACGATGTAAAAAATTATTAAATCTATATAAGGTTGGCAAACATCAATCCAAGCTCAAATATTGTTCTTCAACCTGATTCTAATAGACAAAAGCTGTATCCAGTTATGTAAATCAATATACTATTCCAAAAGTTCAGAGTATATGAAAAACTTACTTTTTTATGAACTGAACAAAGCACAAAGCTTTTAGCAAAGAAAAATTGATCTTTTTGTTTTCAAAAGATTCATGTTGAGAAGATAGGAAAGCATGGAATAGAAAAGGCCATTTGTCCGATCAAGACAGTTCTTTCAACAGATTGGGTTGGATTTTACCAGCTCTCTAGGGATGGGCTGGGAGGTGGCAGTGCCTGTAAAATGGTGAGGAAAGGCGGAGGTGGGGGGTGGCGTGCCCGTCACCTTCCAGCAGTGGGAAAGGTGGAAGATGGCCCTCCCACCACCAGGTCAATTGAGCCACCTAAGTGGCCAATTTAGGGCCTCTTCCCACAACATCTGGCATTTTACCAACAGCTGGTGGACCTCCGTCGCATGGAGAGACCACCTGGTAAACCCCTAGCGGCCTCCTCGCAGGCTCGAGGGCAGGTTCCCTCCTCTTTGGGCACTCTGTGGCCCACAGAGAGCTCCCCCCGGTGGCAACGGCTGCTTCTGTGACAAAACCCCCCTTGCCCTCACCAACCCCGACCCCCTCCCTCACTGGGGCCTTCCTGACTGGCTGTGGCAACTCACAACCCCACTCATCTTGTTGCGAGGGCAGTGTCCATTGCTATGTTCTCTCAGCTTGGTGCTGTCCCAGCATTGGGCACCACTCCCGGTGGCACTGCTGAGACTGAAGAGCTGCTGGTCCTCCGATTGGCCAGCAGCTCTTGGCGTCGGGCTTTTGTCCCTGAAAGGGATGAGAGCCCTGCCGGCAACTAATTAGTTGCTGGATGATTCCAAAATGTGACTGGGGATTCTGGAAACGGCCCAGGCAGGGTTGCCCCTGGTTTTCGGGCCCGTTGTCTGGGACCCCACCGCCCCAATAAAATTCAGCTCATCGTGTGCAATTCACCCTGTCATGGACTCCACCATATACAGCTTATGTCCTGAGGAAAAGTTCTGTATAAATACTCCCCAATTTTCAAAAATTATTAAGCAAAATATCACAATATTCATAATTCTCACAACTCTACCATTCAGCCCTGGTCTGCTACCTTCCATAGACAACACTCCCCCAGCAGCTAAGACAGCATCACCTCTGTGACAAATTCCATGGTATTGTCACTTTATATAGGTAGATAGAGGCAGAATTAGTTTTATGTATTGATATAATTTGCTACTTGGTACTCTGTACAAATATAATGCGAAGCCTTAGATGGCTACCCAGCGGCAAGAATGAAGATGGCAACATGGTGGCAGAATCACTGCAGGCTGCATGGTAAGTAGGCATTTACCTATTTTAATGTGGGTCCCGGTACCAAGTGGTGCAGTGGCCGCCACAAGGCCTCGCCACTGCCGCCAAGATTGGTACAGGGCCTGCCAATGTCGGGGTCGGTGGTGGGCCTCCGCCGTACCGATCTTCATTGTCCCCCTACCACCGTTCCGGGCAGCAGAGGGCCTTTAAAATTCAGCCCGCTGTCTGCTGACTGGAAATGTAATGAGATAGTTGTAAAAAGGAATAGCTCATTCTCATAGCCAGACTTTCATTACACTGATGGTAATCAGTTGTGAGCACTACCAGTCTTTATTCAGTTCTTTTTGCAGAAGTTAATCAATACAGCATTATTAATTTGGTGGGAGTTAGTTCCACATATCCACTAATTTTTTTTTCACACAGGAATGCATTCCCAGAGAACTTGGTACAGGCCAGCTTTCAGCAGGTAATTGAGTTGTTTTTTACTCTGGGTACTTGAAAACTATCAGATTCAGCCAGTTAAACAGTTTTGGATTCATTTTACTTTGCTTTTGTTTAAAATTGCTATTAGATAAATGATTGAAAAATCAAAAATTACTATCATGAAAATATTGCAAAATCCTAATACAATCCTGCCACAGTTTTCAAATAAAACCATAAGTAATATACCAGGAATAAAAGCAGAAAACCTCTATATCAGCCAAATAACCCAGCTAATATTACAGTCACTTAAATATCCCTTAAATATTGATACTTGCTGAGACAGTGTAAAGTCATTTAAAATACCAATTGATAGCCAAGTGAAAATGTAGCATTAGTGCATAAATAAAATCAAGTGACAATAAACCTTTAACATTTTGTGTCTGTGTCTCCAACCCATCAACGGGCACAAACGTTTTCCGTTGATATAAAAGTCACCTTGTGGAAATTTACCCATATAAAATTGTAAAAATATTTTTTGATGTTTTCAAAATGACCTTATTCAACACAGACCTGTCATTTCGAGGCTTCTTCCCAAAAGGCTGCTGGAATGGTGTTACTGCAGCATGCCAACTGAATGCTTTTGTTTTCTCAGTGGCTCTGGAGCTGCTCTCAGGTCATCCAGGAGTCATAGTCCCCAGTAAACTGATGCAACTGTGATGTTCCCTTAAAATATTTTTAAATAGTCGTTTGGTAGTACAGAACTTGGGTATTGCTGAAAATAGAGACATGTTGTTGAAACTTTTCATCTTGCACTCATCAGGACAATCTGAAAGAATACCAATGTAAAGGAAAATAACAACTTTATTGCCAGTGTGATGCAAGGTATATAGGCCGCACGTCCCTAAGACTGGCGGATCGTATCAAACAACATGTCCCTTCTGCTGTTCGCAACCGGCAAAGTACAGGCCAAACCCAACCAGCCCATGCTTGCAAAACTCAAAACGCAGTGTCCAACATTAGATGTGATTCTGCAATTGGACAACATTTGCTAAATAATCCTCAGTGTGCGAAGAATTATGCTGACAACCAATTTAAATTGTCAGTAGGACTCACAGTGTGGCGCATTTGCGCGTACTGGAAGCTACATATATTAACACACATGGCCCCGTTCTTTGCAGACAGAAAGAACATGTACAAACATTGCGCCTGTTTCAGCTATACAAAATAAGTGACAGCAATTCACTGGTTCATTCCTCAGGGCAATGCCTTGACCAATCAGAGTCAAGCTGCCTGGTTTAAATTTCAAACAAAGCTTGGCAGTTAACTGTCTGTCACCGTAAACTGGTGCATTCTCCATGGCAACACCTCTACCAATCAGAGTTCATGTGCCAACCAATCAGCACTTTTCCCATACTGTATAAAGTTGTTGTTTTCCCTTGTGTTGGTATTCTTGTGGATTGTCCTGATGAATGCAAGACGAAAAGCTTCAAACAACATATCTCTATTTTCAGCAATCTTATCTTATCGTTGGCCTCCTTGTCTCGAGAGACAATGGGTAAGTGCCTGGAGGTGGTCAGTGGTTTGTGAAGCAGCGCCTGGAGTGGCTATAAAGGCCAATTCTAGAGTGACAGACTCTTCCACAGGTGCTGCAGATAAAATTGGTTGTCGGGGCTATTACACAGTTGGCTCTCTCCTTGCGCTTCGGTCTCTTTTCCTGCCAACTGCTAAGTCTCTTCCACTCGCCATGCTTTCGCCCCGCCTTTATGATTGCCCGCCAGCTCTGGCGAACGCTGGCAACTGACTCCCACGACTTGTGATCAATGTCACAGGACTTCATGTCGCGTTTGCAGACGTCTTTAAAGTGGAGACAAGGACGGCCGGTGGGTCTGATACCAGTGACGAGCTCGCTGTACAATATGTCCTTGGGGATCCTGCCATCTTCCATGCGGCTCACATGGCCAAGCCAAACCATACTAAAATATTTTTGCACTGAGGAAAGCAACTCCTCTTATTTTAGGTATCCAGTTTTCCCGGAGCCAGTAAAGCACAGCCAGATACAGCTTATAGCTCCCTGTACTCTGCTCCAACAACATGACTTGGCGCCAATCTGAGAAGAGCACCCCTGTGCTACCGTGTGGCATCTTTGAGTGAGCTTATCAATGTTGTTCTATATGTCCATGGCAACTAGGAATTGGGTTGAGACTGTATCAACTCACTTCGCACATGGCCCCTAGAGCCAACAGTTAGAGGAGACATTCATTTCAGCAGGCTGGGCTGGATAGAAACTCTGATCCCTCTAATGAAAGGCCATATTTTCACTGCCATACTAAACACCAGTAACCTTTCCTTTCCCTTAAAATACTTCATATTTGCTCAAACTACATTTGGGTGATTTAGAAAAAACTGAACTGAGCTGTTTTGATAATTATTACAGCTGTGTATAATATCATGGTCAATCCTAATGTAAATCAAATCATGAAGCATGTGATCTCTTTTTTTGCTTCTTTTTCAGTATAAAAGCAAACGGCAAGAAATTGAGCCTGTTAACAATACTAGCATTACTACCGGCTCAATGGTTACTGTTGTTATGACGACACAAATGAATGAGGTAACATAACTTCCTTACTACTCAAGGGTATCACAATATTTGCCATGTAAGTTTTATGAAATGCCATTTCAAGATCCAAGTTTCTTAATGTGCTTAGTCTGCAATGAATTGGGATAACATCTCAGAGTACCGATACACAGCACCACAGAGTGAAGAAAAGCATCTTCAGTCTCCCAGTACCTCAGAGCACCAATACACAGCACCAGAGGGCTGAATTTTCAGTCGCCCAATGGGCGAGTTTGGGTCTGGGCAAACCTGGGAAATCACACGCTTGGAAGGCGTCGCTGGTTTCTGATGCCGCAGGGACACCATGCAACTTTCAAAGGGAGGGCAGGAGGGGGAGCCAGCTACCTGCATGCATCCAATGAACTGCTTGTTGGGCTTGTTGTAGAGTTCGTTAGGAGTCTCGGGAGCAACAGTTTGGAATTTTCAATTGAGAAGCACAGGGAAATGGAGTGTCTGGGGCCTTTAGGGCATAGCTGTCAGGAACACTGAAGGGAACCATGAGTGCTCATGACTGCAGTGGGCGAAAGTTATATAAAATGGGAGATTTAGGGGGTAATTTTCTGTTCTCCCCCCTGCGTCGGGCAAGGCGAGCATATAATCGGATTGCTAAGCGAACAAGTTTTGACTTTTTTTTTTTCGTTTGGTTTTTCAGTAGATTTATTGGGAATCTAGAATAGTGGGAATGGAGGTAAAGGCAGTTGTATGTTCCTCCTGCAGAATGTGGGAGGTAGGGGTCGCCAAGAGTGTCCCTGCTGACTGCATCTGCGGGAAGTGCACCCAACTCCAGCTCCTCGCAGACCGCGTTAGGGAACTGGAGCTGGAGCTGGATGAACTTCGGATCATTCGGGAGGCGGAGGGGATTATTGACAGGAGTTATAGGGAGGCAGTCACACCTCAGGTAAAAGAAGTAGGTAGATGGGCTACCGTCAGGGGAAGGAAAGGGAACCAGCAGGCAGTGCAGGGATCCCCTGTGGCCGTTTCCCTCAACAACAGGTATACCGTTTTGGATACTGTTGGGGGGGACGACTTACCAGGGGTAAGCAATGGGGTGCAGGTCTCTGGCACAGAGTCTGTCCCTGTTGCTCAGAAGGGAAAAGGGAAGAGGAGCAGAGCATTAGTCATTGGGGACTCCATAGTTAGGGGAACAGATAGGAGGTTCTGTGGGAACGAGAGAGACTCACGGTTGGTGTGTTGCCTCCCAGGTGCCAGGGTACGTGATGTCTCCGATCGTGTTTTTGGGATCCTTAAGGGGGAGGGGGAGCACCCCCAAGTCGTGGTCCACATAGGCACCAACGACATAGGTAGGAAGAGAGATGGGGATTTAAGGCAGAAATTCAGGGAGCTAGGGTGGAAGCTTAGAGCGAGAACAACCAGAGTTGTTATCTCTGGGTTGTTGCCTGTGCCACGTGCTAGCGAAGAGAGGAATAGGGAGAGAGAGGAGTTGAACACGTGGCTGCAGGGATGGTGTAGGAGGGAGGGTTTTGGTTTCCTGGATAATTGGGGCTCTTTCTGGGGTAGGTGGGACCTCTACAAACAGGATGGTCTTCACCTGAACCAGAGGGGTACCAATATCCTGGGGGGGAGATTTGTTAGTGCTCTTCGGGGGGGTTTAAACTAAATCAGCAGGGGAATGGGAACCTAAATTGCAGTGCCAGTGTACAGGCTGTTGAGAGTAGTGAGGTAGGGGATAAGGTTACAGGGACGCAAGAGGGCACTGGCAAGCAAGAACTTGGTTTAAAGTGTGTCTACTTCAACGCCAGGAGCATCCGGAATAAGGTGGGTGAGCTTGCAGCATGGGTTGGTACCTGGGATCCTGATGTTGTGGCCATTTCGGAGACATGGGTAGAGCAGGGGCAGGAATGGATGTTGCAGGTTCCGGGATTTAGATGTTTCAGAAAGAACAGAGAAGAGGGTAAAAGAGGGGGGGGTGTGGCATTGTTAATCAAGGAAAGTATTACAGCGGCAGAAAGGACGTTTGAGGACTCGTCTACTGAGGTAGTATGGGCCGAGGTTAGAAACAGGAGAGGAGAGGTCACCCTGTTGGGAGTTTTCTATAGACCTCCGAATAGTTCCAGAGATGTAGAGGAAAGGATAGCGAAGATGATTCTCGACAGGAGCGAGAGTAACAGGGTAGTGGTTATGGGGGACTTTAACTTTCCAAATATTGACTGGAAATACTATAGTTCGAGTACTTTAGATGGGTCTGTTTTTGTCCAGTGTGTGCAGGAGGGTTTTCTGACACAGTATGTGGACAGGCCAACCAGGGGCGATGCCACATTGGATTTGGTACTGGGTAATGAACCCGGCCAGGTGTTCGATTTAGATGTAGGTGAGCACTTTGGCGATAGTGATCACAATTCGGTTAGGTTTACCTTAGCGATGGGCAGGGACAGGTATATACCGCAGGGCAAGAATTATAGCTGGGGGAAAGGAAATTATGACGCGATTAGGCAAGATTTAGGATGTGTAGGATGGGGAAGGAAACTGCAGGGGATGGGCACAAACGAAATGTGGAGCTTATTCAAGGAGCAGCTAATGCGTGTCCTTGATAAGTATGTACCTGTCAGGCAGGGAGGAAGTTGTCGAGCAAGGGAGCCGTGGTTTACTCAAGAAGTTGAAGCGCTTGTCAAGAGGAAGAGGGCGGCTTATGTTAGGATGAGACGTGAAGGCTCAGTTAGGGCGCTTGAGAGTTACAAGCTAGCCAGGAAGGATCTAAAGGGAGGGCTAAGAAGAGCAAGGAGAGGACACGAGAAGTCATTGGCGGATAGGATCAAAGAAAACCCTAAGGCTTTCTATAGGTATATCAGGAATAAACGAATGATAAGAGTTAGAACAGGGCCAATCAAGGATAGTAGTGGGAAGTTGTGTGCGGAATCAGAGGAGATAGGGGAAGCGTTAAATGAATATTTTTCGTCAGTATTTACAGTAGAGAAAGAAAATGTTGCCGAGGAGATTACTGAGATACAGCCTACTAGGCTAGATGGGATTGAGATTCACAAGGAGGAGGTGTTAGCAATTTTGGAAAGAGTGAAAATAGATAAGTCCCCTGGGCCAGATGGGATTTATCCTAGGATTCTCTGGGAAGCCAGGGAGGAGATTGCAGAGCCGTTGTTGTTGATCTTTAAGTCGTCATTGTCGACAGGAGTAGTGCCGGAGGACTGGAGGATAGCAAATGTTGTCCCCTTGTTCAAGAAGGGGAGTAGAGACAGCCCTGGTAATTATAGACCTGTGAGCCTTACTTCGGTTGTGGGTAAAATGTTGGAAAAGGTTATAAGAGACAGGATTTATAATCATCTTGAAAAGAATAAGTTCATTTGCGATAGTCAGCACGGTTTTGTGAAAGGTAGGTCGTGCCTCACAAACCTTATTGAGTTTTTCGAGAAGGTGACCAAACAGGTGGATGAGGGTAAAGCCGTGGATGTGGTGTATATGGATTTCAGTAAGGCGTTTGATAAGGTTCCCCACGGTAGGCTATTGCAGAAAATACGCAAGTATGGGGTTGAAGGTGATTTAGAGCTTTGGATCAGAAATTGGCTAGCTGAAAGAAGACAGAGGGTGGTGGTTGATGGCAAATGTTCATCCTGGAGTTTAGTTACTAGTGGTGTACCGCAAGGTTCTGTTTTAGGGCCACTGCTGTTTGTCATTTTTATAAACGACCTGGATGAGGGTGTAGAAGGGTGGGTTAGTAAATTTGCGGATGACACGAAGGTCGGTGGAGTTGTGGATAGTGTCGAAGGGTGTTGTAGGGTACAGAGGGACATAGATAGGCTGCAGAGCTGGGCTGAGAGATGGCAAATGGAGTTTAATGCGGAGAAGTGTGAGGTGATTCACTTTGGAAGGAGTAACAGCAATGCAGAGTACTGGGCTAATGGGAAGATTCTTGGTAGTGTAGATGAGCAGAGAGATCTTGGTATCCAGGTACATAAATCCCTGAAAGTTGCTACCCAGGTTAATAGGGCTGTTAAGAAGGCATATGGTGTGTTAGCCTTTATTAGTAGGGGGATCGAGTTTCAGAGCCACGGGGTCATGATGCAGCTGTACAAAACTCTGGTGAGGCCGCACCTGGAGTATTGCGTGCAGTTCTGGTCACCGCATTATAGGAAGGATGTCGAAGCTTTGGAAAGGGTGCAGAGGAGATTTACTAGGATGTTGCCTGGTATGGAAGGAAGGTCTTACGAGGAAAGGCTGAGGGACTTGGGGTTGTTTTCGTTAGAGAGAAGGAGGAGGAGAGGTGACTTAATAGAGACATACAAGATAATCAGAGGGTTAGATAGGGTGGATAGTGAGAGTCTTTTTCCTCGGATGAGGATGGCAAACACGAGGGGACATAGCTTTAAGTTGAGGGGTGAAAGATATAGGACAGATGTCAGAGGTAGTTTCTTTACGCAGAGAGTAGTAGGGGCGTGGAACGCCCTGCCTGCAACAGTAGTAGACTCGCCAACTTTAAGGGCATTTAAGTGGTCATTGGATAGACATATGGATGTAAATGGAATAGTGTAGGTCAGATGATCGGCGCAACATCGAGGGCCGAAGGGCCTGTACTGCGCTGTAATATTCTAATTCTAATTCTAATTCTAATTCTAATAATCGGGCAGGATGTTGGTGGCGGGAGCCCTGCTAACTTTCTGCCTCCACCCAAATTAAGTTCAGGGCGGGGGGGCCAAATTAATGGCCTCATCCCACTGTTTCAGGAGTTAGCCCAGCGGTTGAAGGGCACGAGAAGCAAAGCTGTGTGGGTTGCTTGCTGGATCCGGGGTTGGTGGTGGGGGGCGCGCAGGGATGGAATCCCTCATTAAAAGGCACAGTGTCTGAACACGGGCCCCGGCATTGAGAAGAGGACGGCCTGCTGAGAACCACACCCCTGCCATTCCTGCCAACACCTCTACTCCCCCTCCCCCACGGCCCCACCCTGAGAAACCCCTCCTACTCTGACTTACCTATGGCCTGGGACCAGGACCTTGTGTGAGTCCAGTACCGGCAGCAGTCACCACCTCTGTGGTAGTGCTGCTCAGTTAAAGAGCTGCCGGCCTCTGATTGGCCTGCAGCTCACAGCAGGTGGGAGTTCCGCTGTCAGGGTCCTTGATCCTGGAGAAGGCCCACCGCTGTCCACTTAAGTGCTTAATTGGCACTTGATCCGGTGGGTCTTCTCCAGAGGAGGTGGCATGGGGCTCTTGTTGACGCTTTTGCTGGTGGTGAATCCCTGTCACCTGAATAAAATCCCGGTCTTAAACTCAGTTGCTCATGCAGTGGCACAGAGTTGCCTTCTCTGGTGCTGGGAAGCTTGCCTTTGTGTGGAGTAAGTGTTTAAACTCTTGAGACAGACATGAGGCTGCTGATATCTCTTGGGTATCAGAGGTGGGTTAAGGAAACTCTGGTAAACCAATACGCAGCAGGTGAAGCTGTTAAGGTGGGAGCAGACTGCTCTGACATTGGAGAGAACGCAGATGCATCCTCTTGGTCAGGAGGAGGCCAGAGGAGCAGAGCAAGGGGCTGCAAGGGGAAGAAGGCACTACCCACAACATCGGCCATACCAGCCAAGAGAGCGCGACCTAGAAATGGCAGAATGCCAGTGCTGAAGGATACTGCGTCTATCCAGGCAGTTGGCCTCTGACATTTATGCTCTTGTCTACAATGACCTGAGGCCTTGCAGTATCCGTGGCAGTCCCCTACCTGCAGCCATCAAGGTCACCATTGGCCCTCTGCTCACCCTGCTGCTCCATGTTCAAAGACAGTGGCAAGCCCAATTTTGACAGTCGTTTGCCTTTTAAAATCACATTCCATGATGAGTTCCCACCTCCAGCCTGTGCCCAGCACCACTAAATGGGCGCCGAGCTCATCTCTGGGCCAATTTAGGGCCTTTCCCTTTAAAAATTGCGTTGTGTCACTGACGCTGACACACTGTGGGTTTTGAGACCCAGAAATGATCCAGCCGTCAGGTTCCTAACCCCAGATTGAAAATCCAGCTCCTGATTTTTGAAAAGAAAACCATGAGAAATTTATTTTTTTCCTCAAGTTCAAGAGGAAATGAGTTCTTTATTATTGCCTCAGCCCAAAAAATTCTAGAAATCTGTCAGGGGAAACAATTAAAACATTTTTTGATGAACCCTAAAGTTATGAATAAGATTTCTCTTAGATTATCTCATTTATTTGCTTTAATTAATTCAGTGGTTTGCATGAAATGCTACATTTATGGGTTGACTTGTGTTACATTTGCTGGTGCACCAATGAGCTACGCCACATAAAGTTGGGATGTGCAGCGAAACTTTTGCAAATCCCCACAAGGTGAGCTTGATAGATCAACTGTATTGTCAGAAGGTGGTAAGCAAAAGCCTGAAAATTCCCTTCTGGAGGGAGGCATAATGCGTGATGAAGCATTCTGGGCCTCCTATTGACTGGATGCAGGATAGCATTGGCAGAAGCCTCAGGGAAGGTTACTTTAGTGCTGCAGTCTCTTTCACACACATACACAGGTACAAGCTTCTTCCTCTTTTGGCTCCACAACAGAAATCTTGAGGCTTGCTGATAAGTGAGGTTGAAAAACACCCTGAAGCCTAAAAAAGTGAATAGCTCCACATCTGCCATGATTAAAAGTGTAAAGACAAAGTTCATCCTTTCTCAAGGTGTCTGCGCAAAACATAAGCAAGAAATGAAAGGAAAGGCCTATATCTGGTACATGGTGCCATATTTTTCTTATAGTAACCTGATAAAGTTAAGAGCTGCGCTTGGGAAAACCCAATAATTTTGATAAGGCTTGTGGAAGAAGGAAACCTAAATGCAACGTGGAGATTCACAAGGTTTGGTCCCACAGCATTCAGCCCCCTAGATTGAGTGCAGTGTAGCACAGCATCTCCTAGTTGCCTGCCCCTACATATTCCACTCTACTCCAAGAATTCTGACACCATAAATGTATAATTTATAAATAACAGTCAGTTTTGCTACAAGCTGACAACTAAATTCTATCCCAATAGTCTCTCTAATGGTGACTTCCCTACTATGCTATGTCTCTAAAGTTGCTAGTGTGGCAATGCAGGGACATTGCTCATGCCGCTTTCACTGAGATATCTCTTTGCCAAAAATAATGGAAGTTTTGAGTTTTTGTAAATATCTGTTAAACGATGCACCTAGATGTTAATTCTCAGATGGCTGCCTCTCCTACACGGTAGGTACTGAGTCATATAGAGCAGGAAGATCCCAGGATTGATATTTGATCTCACCTGGTATGCACTGCAGGTGGCTTCAGTATCTTTGGGTTAGAGGGGGGAGGTTCAATCCCAGGGTGTAATCTTCCTAATATTCATTCAATGGCCTGACTAAAAAGTCCAGAGACACCTTTTATTGAATCACTTGGCTGTGATTCCCTGCAAACCACAGTAATGCTGATGTTGAAATAAAATTGTGCACCTGAGGGACTCTTTCCTAGTATGGCCCTGTGCATATGATACCTTATTATTTTTAATCATATCACATTTATGAGCCCTGGTGGTCTGGTGCATGTCCATTAGTGAGTTACTAAATACACAGAAAATTTGTTGATTCTTTCATATACAAATAACAAAACTATAAATTAGGCTACAATTATTATTTTTAATCTGTTCAAAAATCTTCATAGAATAAAACCAATGACTACAAAGTGATTGGCGCATACTCTGATGGAATCAATGTACTGGGCCTCATTGTCTTCTGCCTAGTGTTTGGGATTGTCATAGGACAAATGGGCGAAAAAGGCAAAATTCTGCTCGACTTCTTTGATGCATTGAATGAAGCTACCATGAAAATAGTACAGATCATCATGTGGTGAGTAGGATGTTGCACCAAATTTATGCTCTACATTATTTCAACACCATCCTTCTTGTGCTCACTGAGAGAGGTATTGGTTCGTTCTGTGGATTGGCTTTCTTCCTTTGCAGTAACAAGAACCGTAAACTGCTAACTAGTTTCCTCTTCCTCTTTATGCTAGAAACAGTTTTGGAAAGAAAAGGATGGGTTGATCTCTGACAGCAAGGAATCCTAATTCTTATTGTCACCTATGACCCATATTTCTCCTTTAATGGTTGTTTCCACTGTTGGTGGAGGCACAACCAGAGAAAAGCTACATTTACCCCTATATAGTCCCTGAGTTCAAGTTCCTGGGTAGCTGTCCACCTTTCAACAGCCGAAGAGTCATGTCAACTATATTTTGGCAGAGGGGTAAGCAAAACTGGAGGACAGGCAGAAAAGTGGATTTAAGGCCAATTGGATTAGGCATGATCCTACAGAGTGGCGGAGCAGGCTCAAAGGGCTGAATGATCTACTCCTGCTCCTAATTCTTATGTTCTTAAAAGGCAAACTAAAAGCTACTTAACACCTGGACCAAGACTTCAGCTATTGCATTTTGGTACCAGTGAAGAAAATTGGCTACTATTATGTATAAAATCCACATATTTAAATATGGTTTTCCTATCTTAAAGGGGAATTTATATAATCCTAAGTAATGAACAGTTTCACTGTTACACCTGCTATATACTGCAATGTATAACTTCCCTACTTCTGTAGTACTACTTATCTGAGCTGCAAATAAAATTAAATTAACTATTATTTCTAGAATAATATTGGTGTCAGAAATGTAAATGTATCAAAGTTCATTTGAAATTACTTTTCCTAATATGACCATTTGTCAATATTTTTTTTAGGTATATGCCGATAGGTATATTATTTCTCATTGCTGCAAAAGTAATGGAAGTGGATGACTGGGAAATTTTCCGTCGACTTGCACTTTATATGGCTACAGTGCTGAGTGGGTATGAATCACAGTTCTTTAAAGTGATTTGGGGAATTACTGAAGCAAAGTTTGGATCGTAACTAAAAACTTTCATTAAAAATAATAAATTCCAGATTATTGAGTTATTTCAAAGAAAATATATGGACTAAGGCTGCTTTATAGAGTTATGTATTAGAGCTAGATTTAAATCGTTCAGTGATGGTGCAGGATTGAATCTTGCATGATTGGGTGGCTCTGTATGTTAATGAGCTGCCCTATTATCTCTAAAACCTATGTTAAATATGCTGCATATGAACAAGATGATGGTTGTTGTGGTCTCTATATTAAATAGGAAGAAGCAGTCTTAATCCAGACTGCACTGCACAAAAATCCAAAGAGTAAAACTGCCTTCAAATTGATAATTAATTGAAACTGGTTTAGGTATCTCATTCTGTAAAACCATGGCATAAAGACTGAGAGTATGTGACAGTGGTTACCTGACATTCGTGAGAGTGCTCTTTTGGGAAAAGGGTTGAGTTGTATTGCAATGTAAATTGTCTGTACATTTGTGTTTATGTATTTTCCAGGAGCATAAAGATGTAAAATTGAAAGGTATTTCACCCTCCAGTAATATTATTCTTTGCCTTGCTGAACAAATTCACTGTAAAACTTTTAGTGGAAAAGATTTCTTGACTACAATAACAACTGGCATTTATATAGTTTCTTTAATGTAAAATATCTGAAGGTGCTTCACAGGGGAGTACCTCATCTCAGTTCAATGATGTTCGCAACATAGGCTGAGGATCATCCTGGTACCTACCCCTACTGTTCAGTGTACCACTGGATCTCATAGAAATTCTATGATGTTGACTGGACCAGGGATGTATATAATCGAGAGAAAGAGAATGATAGATATTGTGATTATACTTTTGAGACCCTCAACAAAGTGTTAGTAACCATGTGGTGTTTGACATAAATTATGTCATGTAGAATGGTTCTATATTGGATTTTATTGGCCTTTATTGGATACAATGTAACTTGCGAGTTAGTAAACTAAACATAAGACCTGATTCATTTTATCTTTGTTTAAATTATTTTGCAGATTAGCCGTGCATGGTATTATTATTCTACCCATGATCTACTTTATTGTGGTACGGAAAAACCCTTTCATATTTGTTGGAGGAATGGCTGAGGCATTACTGACATCTGTTATGATTTCATCCAGGTAACAGTACAGATTTTAGTAATGGAGTACAATCCAGCAAGCAACATGGGCCTTTCTTGGATAGGAATTGAAAGTGACTGACAGAAGAAAAAAGTTACTCGCATTAATCATTTATTCTTCAACTGAATGTAATTAAGATGCTTACCCATTAGAATCCCATTAAAATGAGTCCCTGAACACTTATTGAGTTAATGC
Organism: Heterodontus francisci; assembly: GCF_036365525.1. Lineage (NCBI taxonomy): Eukaryota > Metazoa > Chordata > Chondrichthyes > Heterodontiformes > Heterodontidae > Heterodontus > Heterodontus francisci. The sequence continues at coordinate 139,186,399 of NC_090374.1, forward strand.
AATTCATGATCTGTTACTGAACCATACAGATCAAGTAGGCCGCAAGTTTAATTACTACATACTAATTTAACAGTGCTCAGCTAGAGCAGTAGCATGGGTGCCATCATTGTCTTCAGCATCTGTGGACTAGGAAGGCTGATAATCATAGAGCCATAGAGTCATTTACAGCAAAGAAAGAGGCCATTTGGCCCATCGAGACTATGCCGGCTCTCCATGGAGCAATCCAGTCAGTCCCACTCCCCCGCTTGATCCCTGTAGCCCTGCAATTTTATTTCCTTCCAGTGCCCATCCAATTTCCTTTTGAAATCATTGGTTCTCTCCACTTTCACCACCCTCATGGGCAGTGTGTTCCAGGTGCATAAAAAAGTTCTTCCTCACATTCCCCCTGCATTTCTTGCCCCAGACCTTCAATCTGTGTCTCCCAGTCCTTGTACCATCGATTAATGGGAAATTTTTCCTTGCCTACCTTATCTTGTACACCTCTATCAAATCTCCCCTCAATCTCCTTTGCTCCAAGGAGAACAACCCCAACTTTTCCAACCTAACCTTGTAACTAAAACCCTCATCCCTGGAACCATTCTGGTAAATCTCCTCTGCACCTTCTAAAGGACCCTTACATCCTTCCTAAAGTGTGGTGACCAGAACTGGATGCAATATTCTAGTTGGGGCCTAACCAGAGTTTTATTAAGGTTCAACATAGCTTCCCTCCTTTTGTACTTTATGCCTTTATTTATGAAGCCCAAGATCCCATATCCTTTGCCAACCACTCTCTCAATATGTCCTGCCATCTTCACAGATCAATGCACATGCACCCCCAGATCCTTCTGTTCCTGCACACTCTTTAGAACTGTGCTTCAATGGGTGGATGGGACACAAATGCAACTTCTTAGTTATGTGTGCAATCCCTGTTTTAAAGGGGTTTCAAAATAAATACATACGTTTTAATTTTTCTTGTGTTGTGAGTTTCATTAAAAGCAACTTAGTCAATCTTTTATGGTTGCCATGATTCTTGGTGTTTCAGATCAAGTAATTTCAAATGGGGAGTCACATGTTCCTTTTTGAACTGACATTCCTCCGTCTAGATAATCTTGTATCACACAAGCTTCCCCTCCTGGAACAGGACAGATCATAAAAGAGCAAAGCTACCTTGAGTGCGTGTTACAGGATCAAATTATTTTCAGACCAGACATGGGGAAATGCAGAGATGAGTATAAAGTAGGAAACACCATTATATACTCAAATCTTATTGCTACAATTAGCAAATGATGAAAAACACAGCCTTTAGTGACTGCACCATTCGAGTAGTAGTGGTGATTTTCCCAAGGGCAAGTCATCTGTTCATTTCTCCATGCCTCATGATCCTACACTTTCCTCTTCAGTTGCTTGTAAGAGGCTCACATTTTTTAACTTCCATGAGAAATGAGCAATATGACAAGGGAAAAAGATGGTTTCCTGTTGCCTTCCTCATGTGGTGCTTTAAAGAAAACACAAGTCCTCTTCTCAAAGGATCCTCCACCTGTAAGCAGCCGTTGTCACTTGAGGTTCTAGCTCTTCCATCATCACCCCCAAAAATTCACTGGTTTCGCTGTTAGCCATGGCTCCTAGCCCTGAGCATGGGATCCATACTGGGGTCTGGGGCGACTCTCAAGAGGGCAGGGATGACCACTCTCTGAGGTCTCAAATGACCCTACTACCCTCAGGTTCTTGCTTATGTTTGCTATTCAGTGATCCCATTGGAAAGTGCAAGTGTTTGGATGTTGGACAAGGACAGGATCAGGCTTTGTTGCGATGTTCCTTGCTGCTTCACAGGTTGACAATGCTCCCTATCTATACACTTACTATATCTTTTAATATGTGAGGAATGACCACTTGGGTGAGGTACCAGAGAGCTGCTGGAGCCTTTAGAATCATACAGTAGCATGAGTAAGTACTTTTCCTAAGGAGCTAGTAGATAGTGAATCTTTTGCAGAAATAATTGTTGTGAAGTTTCTCTGAAGTAATCCTTATTTCCCATTGTAGTGGTGCTGAAGTGATTATTTAAATTAAAGATAAACTCAATAACGCAAACATTTTTCCCACTATGCCTTAGAATTGGTGGGGTAGTTGACCAAATGTGTTGGTTTACCATTTGCGTGATGTGGCAAAAGGGAAAGATGGATTTGTGAGAAAGTGGGTGGAGATCAAGAGGAGATAGATACTTTTGTTTGACTTACTGAAGTTACAAGATTGATACTTCCAACAGAGCAGAGGATGATATGAAGATGTGAAAATGCTTGTTTTAAAGAGAATTTTGCTTGGACAATAACACACTTTCTTGCATGCAGCTCAGCCACTCTGCCAGTAACATTCCGATGTGCTGAGGAAAAAAACAAAGTGGACAAAAGGATCACGAGATTCGTGTTGCCAGTGGGTGCCACAATAAACATGGATGGAACAGCTCTATATGAAGCAGTTGCTGCCATATTTATTGCTCAACTTAATGACTACCCATTGGATGCGGGACAGATAGTCACTATCAGGTGAGACTGCCATCTCTGGCTTCAATCAAAGTGTAATGATTTTTGCTGCTGTTTTTTAAGGTGGCGGTACTGTCAAAATTGAACCATTTCCCCTCATTTTTATTATTATTTTTCATACTCAATGCACTTGAAAAAATTGTGGTAAAGTTACATTGTTTCTAGTAAATGAGCTGAAATTTACGCACGTTGGTGGCCATAAACAATGGCGGCCCGCACGCACGGACTGAGCTTCACGAAGCCGCCGCAATATTAAACACGGCGGCTCATTTAAGTGGCTGGGGCGGACTGCCCTTCACCCACCCACCCCCCCGGATGACATGGATGGGGCGGGCGGTCTGTCCCCAGCAACAGCGTCAGGTGCCACTGCGCAGACGCCGATGCTATTTTTAAATGGCTTTGGGCCCTTTCACTTCCTTTAAATATTGAAAGATATAGTTTATTAAAATGGAATCCCACCCCCGCAATAACCACAGAATTCATCCCTTGCCCTCTCCCCGTCCACCCCCAAAATACTTACCTTGTGCACCTGTCCTTCCCCACCCCCCTCACCACACCCCCACACCCCCACCACAGTTCACAAACTTTAATCTTTACCCTTTCCCTCCAACCCCTACACCGATTGGAGGAGTTTGACCCCGCTCCCCCCACTCCCGCACTGAGATATTCACATACACTGCCCCCCTCCCCACCAGTGTCCCGCATCGGATCCCCAGATGGGTATCTGAAGGCGCCGGAGTGCCGGCCACCAACAGAAATATGACAACAGAATGAATGGCGGGAGCGGGTAGGTACTTATTTCATTGATATGAGTAAATTTCCCTATGCTAATTTGGCTCCCGTCGCCAAGCGGCGGGGTGCTGCCACGAGGCCTCGCTGCTGCTGGCAATATTGGGCCGGGCCTTCCCGGCATCAAGGCTTGTGGTTGACTTGCGTCGGAGGCATTTCCACCCCTCCCGTCATGACCCCCGACGTCAGGACGGCTGTAAAGTCCAGCCCAATATATCCACCAATCACAAGGAAACACTGCACCACCTCTCCTCTTTCCAACTGCACACTCACCTGTTGTTTGTAATTATTTACACTTTATTGTGTAAGAATGGTGTCTGTGTCCTAGTGACATTGTAAGTTCACAGTTTCCTTACTATAATGAGGTCCCTGCCTGCTTCAGACAGGTACCTGGGCCACCCTTGTGAAGATCCCAGGCAAAATGGCAGCACGCAGGATCTGAATGGGGATGAGGCAGTAAACATAGAAACATAGAAAATAGGAGAAGGAGTAGGCCATTTGGCCCTTCGAGCCTGCACCGCCATTCATTATGATCATGGCTGATCATCCAACTCGGTAATCTGTTCCCGCTTTCTGCCCATAGTCTTTGATCCCTTTCGCCCCAAAAGCTATAAGAAAAATATATATAAGCTATATATAAAAAGCTGTAAGGGCAGCACTGAAATTTTAGGGCTGCTACTGTCTCATTCCTGCTGGATTGAGCAAGTTCAAATCACCGTATGGTATCACAGTTACTGTGAAAGTTTGTCTAATTCATGGTTTTCATTTAAGTAATAAAATATTGCAAGCAATGATATCTATTTTTAATGCAAGAAATAATAATTACTATAGAATTTGCAAACTTATTAATTTACTTGAACTACTTTAATGTGCAATATAAAAGAAAAAGCAACTAATCCATCCAACTGAAATTGTAAAGAATTGTGACTTTAGACAGAAACATTTTTGTTCCTGCTCTAGTTTTCCCTCTGATTTTGCCCCCTTACTCTTCCTCTTTTTTTAAAATATTCTTTTGCGGGATGTGGGTGTCACTGGCTAGGCCAGCATTTATTGCCCATCCCTATTTGCCCTTGAGAAGGTGGTGATGAACCGCCTTCTTGAACCACTGCAATCCTTGGGGTGTAGGTACACCCACAGTGCTGTTAGGAAGGGAGTTCCAGGATTTTGACCCAGCGATAGTGAAGGAATGACGATATAGTTCCAAGTCAGGATGGTGTGTGGCTTGGAGGGGAACTTGCAGGTGGTGGTGTACCCATACATCTGCTACCCTTGTCCTTCTAGGTGGTCGAGGTCGCAGATTTGGAAGGTGCTGCAGCCTTGGTGAGTTGCTGCAGTGCATCCTGTATATGGTACACACTGCTGCCACTGTACGTTGGTGGTGGAGAGAGTGAATGTTGAAGGTGGTGAATGGGGTGCCATTCAAGCAGGTTCTTTGTTCTAGATGGTGTCAAGCTTCTTGAATGTTGTTGGAGTTGCACCCATCCAGGCACGTGGAGCGTATTCCATCACATTCCTGACTTGTGTCTTGTAGATGGTGCACAGGCTTTGTGGAGTTAGGAGGTGTGTTACACGCTGCAGAAATCCCAGCCTCTGACCTGCTTTTATAGCCACAGTATTTATATGGCTGGTCCCCTTCAGTTTCTGTTCAATGGCAAACCCCAGGATGTTTATAGTGGGGGATTCAGCGATGGTAATGCCATTGAATGTCAAGGGGAGATGGTTGAATTCTCTGTTGTTGGAGATGGCCATTGCCTGGCACTTGTGTGGCATGAATGTAACTTGCCACTTATCAGCCCAAACCTGAATGTTGTCCAGATCTCGCTGCATTTAGACATGGACTGCTTCAGTATGTGAGGAGTCTCAAATGGTGCTGAACATTGTGCAATCATCAGCGAACATCCCCACTTCTGACCTTATGATGGAGGGAAGGTCATTGTTGAAGCAGCTAAAGATCACCGGGCCTAGGACATCTTCTGATGTTGGGATGCATTAGTACCTAAACAAAGTGCCTATTCTTCATGTGTAAGCCTGGACAATGAGTCCTGATGAATTGTTGAACTATAATGGATCATGAATAGCTTCTTCACCTCATTCCTGCTTCCGGTGGCATTATTGGATAGCATTGGGAACAAGAAGCTTGAGCAACCTATTTCTCCACATTAGTTCAAGAACACTCAGGCTAATTATAGCACTTCCATCTTCAAACTAGTGTCATGCAGGCCTCCATCTGCCAAGAATGAGACACATATATTTCGCCACGAACATTGATTTTTAAACTGTTACTGGAGTAAAGAAAGAACTTGCTTTTAAAAAAAAAACCAGACCCTTGACTGGAAAGATATTTGCATAGTAACAGACAGTGCTTGGAAATTACAAAGGGGCCACTCCCTGCTCCAATTTAATCCACAATGGACTTCTGATTACCAGACATTGAAGGTGGAGAAGCTAGCATTCCAGATTAACTGCTAAAATGGCCGAATACACAAACAGACATGGTCAGACCAGTTTAGTCACATGACTAACTGGCTGTTGGAGTTTTCTGAATTTGAACTTGCCACAGAGAATTTGAACTCAGAAAGCTGTTTGCTCCTGGACTGAAAAGACCTCTTTCCTCTCTGCTGTCATCTCGCTCTCACCAGCTTCGGAAACCATTGAATATACATGAACCCCAAGAGAGAAAAGTCACCTACAGTGGACTTAAGTTTAAGAAGAATACTGGGCCCCAACGAAAAGCAAGATCTACCGACAAGCAAGGACTACAGCGAGCTCAAAGCACAGTAACAAAAACTCCTATTCAGAGATTGCCTCAAACCTCTCCACTGTTTTTCTTCTGCTCTTATCTGTCTCTATTTGCATGTGCATATCACGTATGCAGGCTAACGTGCGACGTGGCGTGTATCCATAGGCGTTAACTTTTAAGTTTAAGTTTTAATAAATTTTACTTTTCTTCTTTAAACCTAAGAAAGCTTGTTTGTGCTCATTTCTTTGCCTTATATTTGGAAAATGGTGAACAAGGATTCACCAAAGTGAGAGCTCAAAACAAAACCCTGTTACAGTAAGACCCGGTGAAGGCTAAAGGGACCCTGGACACCTTTCTCACCTGGTCGTAACACTAGCATGATTGAGAACTACAGATCAAGTAATTCCCAGTGTCAATGTCATACCAGTCTGTGCAATTATCCACTTAGAAAATGCTACCCATGGACAAGCTGTGTCAGCATTTTACAATCTTCCTACATAAGTAAAAGCTGGAAATTATATAGAGTATGATCACAATGTTTTTCAACTATTAAATGTGTGCCTGTTTATTTCTAGCATAACAGCAACAGCAGCTAGTATAGGAGCAGCTGGAGTTCCCCAGGCTGGAATGGTCACCATGGTGATTGTTCTTACTGCAGTTGGATTACCTGCTAATGACGTCACTCTAATCATTGCCGTAGATTGGCTTCTGTAAGTGTTCATGAAAATAAAAATCTTTCTCGCGGGAAAAAGTATAAATTTTTAATCATAATTCTAGAATGGAAAAGAGAATTGTATCCAGTGGACAAGATGTATGTTGTTTATAGTACCATTTTTACTGCTTTTATTTAGTAAAGTAGAATTTCTAGAGTATGCAGTGCAAAAACCAATTCATTCAGAGGTTGGCAACATGTCTGTGGAACGAACATCTATATCAAATTAAAGGAACCTGGGGAATTGCCATGGGGGATCTCTAATTTCAACCAAGCTGCAGTATGACAGTGAAGGAACAGAGATATAGTTCCAAGTCAGTATGGTGTGTGACTTGGAGGGAAACTTGCAGGTGGTGGTGTTCCCATGCATTTGCTGTCCTTGTCCTTCAAGTTGGTAGAGGTCGCAGATTTGGAAGGTGCTGTCAAAGCAGCCTTGGTGAGTTGCTGCAGTGCATCTTGTATATGGTACACACTGCTGCCACTGTACGTCGGAGGTGGAGGGAGTGAATGTTTGTGAATGGTGTGCCAATCAAGCGGGCTGTTTTGTCCTGGATGGTGTCAAGCTTCTTGAGTGTTGTTGGAGCTGCACACATCCAGGCAAATGGAGAGTATTCCATCACACTCCTGACTTGTGCCTTGTAGATGATGGACAGGCACTGGGGAGTCAGGAGGTGAGTTACTCGCCGCAGGATTCCTAGCCTCTGACCTGCTCTTGTAGCCATGCTATTTATATGGCTACTCCAGTTCACGGATGCCTTATACCAGAAGGCAATCCAAAACATACACTTTTGCACAGACCAGGCCAGTCAGGCTGAGAAGGCAGTTGGATTTCAGGGCCATCGCTGGATTACTCCAAGTGTAGGAGGTAATTAACTGCATGTATGTGGCCATCAAGGCTCCTGCAGAGCAGCCTGGAGCCTTCGTCAACAGGAAGGGTTTCCACTTGCTGAATGTACAGCTAGTATGTGACCACTGCAAATGGATCCTGTAGGTACGTGCAAGGTTCCCAGAAAGCTGTCACAACTCTTACATCCTGAGACAGTCCCAGGTGCCTCAGATTTTTAGGGGACCAGAATGACTCCACAAATGGATAGACAAGGGTTATACACTTAAGACATGACTCCTTTCACCTGTGCAGCACCCCAACGCAGAGGAAGACGACATCGACAACCGGTGCCATGCAACTACAAGGGTAACCATCGAACAGGCCATAGGCTTTCAGAAAATGAGGTTCCAGTGCCTGGATAGATCTGGCAGAGCCCTGCAGTACGAATCATCAAGGGTCTTGCGTATCATGTGGTATGCTGTACTCTGCACCATTTGGCACTCCAGAGCGGAGTGGCCTGGGAGAATGAGGATCTTTTTGAGTGTGCACCCTCCTCTGAGGAGGAGGAGGATCTGGAGGGGGCTCCACACCAGGTGAACAATGGTAATGCACCTGTAGTGGCAAAGCCAATGGCCAGTGACACGCAAGCCAGGGACATGCATGAATCACTCATACAGCCACATTTCTCCTGAGCCTACATTAAATGCCTATGTAAGCGCTTCAGTTATCTCCCTGACACCCTTGTTGGCCTTTCCTTGAATGCCCTTACCATCTCAGTTGGCCTGTCATGACAGGGTGCCAAGGCACACACTCACCATTGCCCTCAAAGGGCTGAATTTGGTGGATCTGGCAGGGATCCTGACACCAAGCCGAAAAGGTGAGAGGACACCCGTCTCAGCCCTTTGGAGCCCCTCCAATGCAATTCAACAGGTGCTCAGGCAGTTAACTGCCCAGCGCCATGGTCCCTGTCCCTTTAAGGATGGGGATCCCACCTCCCTGAGCTGTTGGCCAATCAGAGGGCTGGCAGCTCAGTAGTATTGGCAGCGCCACTGGGAGCGGTGGCCACTGCCGGTGCTACACCAGGCCTGGGATCAGGGCCAATGCTGGAACCCCACATCCCAAGTAGGTGTCATGGGGTCACTGGGGCTAGTCCAGTAGGCCCCAGTGAATTTAGGGAGGACGGTGGCCACAGATTGCCCACAGAGTAGGCCCCCCCCACCAAAGCCCAGAGGGAGGCTGCCATGCTTTAATGGGCGACCTCGCCACGTAGTGGAGGCCGCCCTGCTGCTGGTGGAATTCCAGTGGTGGTGGGAAGACGCCTTTAAGTGGCTATTAATTGGCCACTTAAAGGCTTCAATTGGCCTCTGGGCGGGAAGTGGTCTTCGGCCTTTCCTGCCCCGACTTCATTGTAGGACGATGGGAAGGTGACGGGCACTCCACCCCCCACCTTCCGTCGCTATTCTATGGGCCCCCCCGCCTCTGATCCCATCTCCCTGGACCCATTAAATTCTGTTTATGCAGTGCAGACCTTCTCCTTACCTCCTTTTCAAGAGATCACCAACCGGTGATGGTCCAATGATGCAAAAATGAATACTAGAGGCCTTAGCTGAAGAAAAACATTGCCTTTAATTTAACACATTGATCCAAATCTTTTCCCTTACACAATAAAATATCACCCAGTGAGAACCAAGTGCAACAAGGTGGTTTTACATGTCCACTTGCGGGCGCTCCAATATCATGCTGTCCCACCAGTTGCAACTGAAGTGGAGACTGGCTGCTTTCCTTTCTGTTCCAATGCTTTAGATAACTGCGGCATTGTCCTATGGGTGGCTGCCTTGAGGGCCCCGGCACTTGAGAGGCTACCTGCATATGTGCAGAACTACCTCTATCATCACAGCTTCATGAAGCTTTGGTTCACTGTCAAAGGGGCTGAAGGGGCTGAAGCGCCACCATCAACACAAGGAATGCCCCGAGGGGAGCCCCCAGGGACTTCAGGAAGCTGCTCCTCCACCTTTTCAAGGCCCACCTGTGCTTCCCGGCACTCCTGGAGCATTTGAGTACCTGGCGAGGGGTGCAGGCTTCTCAGGCCCATTTACTCCACCACCACCCTCCCCCCCACCGCCCTGCACCCACATGACTCCATAGAGATCATGGAGAGGGCGATGGTATGGAGATTAGCATGTACCTCCAGCACCACTGCATTTTTTTCTGCATATTCTCCATGGGGGTAGCACTCTTTCAACGGAGGAGGCCATGTGCTCATAAACCAGAGATATAGCACCACGAATGGCATTAATGGACTCCCCCATTATCCACGCATGGGAACGCCAACAGATTTCCACACATTTCACACTGCAGATCCAGCATCTGCTACTTTGATGATAACTCTTGGGGCTTGCCTTCTGCTTGAAGCTGAGCTCCATTGAGCCCTTCCGCAGTCCTCCGATAGGGAATCGCTGCAGCTGTCCCTGCCTCTGCTAGGTGCTCAGTGCTTATGTGCTCTGCTCACCAGCTGGTGCCACCCTTTCTAACTACATGCTAAGGCCCACTAGCATGCAAGCATGTGTGATGGTGGAGGGTGCGCTAGAATGATGTGATGATGTCTCCTCAGATGATTGTTCCTCCTCTGAGATCTTAAGCGGCTGCTGTGCCCTTGTTGTTATCTCATCTGCTATGTGACCTGCGAGACACTGTACAGAACTTCAGTTAGGCCACACTTAGAATATTGCATGCAATTCTGGTCGCCACACTACCAGAAGGACGTGGAGGCTTTGGAGAGGGTACAGAAGAGGTTTACCAGGATGTTGCCTGGTCTGGAGGGCATTAGCTATCAGGAGAGGTTGGATAAACTCGGATTGTTTTCACTGGAACGACAGAGGTGGAGGGGCGACGTGATAGAGGTTTACAAAGTTATAAGCGGCATGGACAGAGTGGATAGTCAGAAGCTTTTTCCCAGGGTGGAAGAGTCAGTTACTAGGGGACATAGGTTTAAGATGAGAGGGGCAAAATTTAGAGGGGATGTGCGGAGCAAGTTCTTTACACAGAGGGTGGTGAGTGCCTGGAACTTGCTGCTGGGGGAGGTGGTGGAAGCAGGTACGCTAGCGACATTTAAGAGGCATCTTGACAAATACATGAATAGGATGGGAATAGAGGGATACGATCCCTGGAAGTGCAGAAGGTTTTAGTTTAAGCAGGCATCAAGATCGGCGCAGGCTTGGAGGGCCGAATGGCCTGTTCCTGTGTTGTACTGTTCTTTGTTCTTTGTTGACACACGAGTGATGTAGGGCGCAGCGCTTTGATATGAACCGCCAGTCTTTGGGAGGCATAGCCTTTCTACCTGGCATCACACCAGCACTGGAATTCATATACCACGTACTCATTTGTGACAAACAAGTCAAACAGCATTTCCCTTCAGCTGTTCGCAATAGGCAGAGTACTAACTGTACTCACCGGTCCGTATTTACAAAACTCAGAACACAATGTCTACATTGGATATGGTTCCGTGATTGTACAGTACTTACTGAACAATCTCTAGTGTGCTAAGAATTACACTAACAACCAATTTATGATTGTTAATGGGGCTTGCAATGTGGCTCACTTACACTTGCTAGTAGCTACATGTATTCATACGCAGAGATCTGTCCTCTGCAGGCAAAAGGAACAGGTCCAGGCACTGCACCTTTTTTGAATTTAGCAAAAGCTTTGGGGCAATAATTCCCTGGTGCATTCTCCGTGGCAACACCTCGACCAATCAGAGTCAACTTGCCAACCAATCAGCACCTTTTTCTCATGCAGTATAAATTGTTGCTCCCTTTGAAATTTGGCATTCTTGCGTCTGTCCTGATGAGTGCAAGATGAAAAGCTTCAACAGCCTTGTCTCTTTTCTCAGCAATAATCTAATTTTTGTGGGGTTATGATATTTCCACTAAGTAAGACTCAGCTTCTGAGGGATTAATTTTCAGAGAAATGTGACATTCTTGGCTCACATTAGCTAGCAGACATGAAACTATGCAGCTGCCCTTGCTATTTGAGAATGTTAATTAAGTAATGATGGGGATCATTGTGTAAAATCTCAAGCATTTCATGTCAGTCCAATGGGATAGTTTTTTAATGACACCTGAACAACCAGGCATTGGTTCATTTGTTGCAATCAGCAGGTGGCTTAATATTTAGACAGCCACATGGGAAAGAGACATTTTGATCAGAGGTAACTTTAATTGCTAGTTCGGTTGTCTAATCCCCTTCCCCCCTTGGACTTCATTCCTGAAGGCCAATCTTTTTCTCTATCCCAGTCTCTCAGACAAATTGGGTGCACAAACCCATGGAGCTTTCAACCAAAATTAAAAAGTTAGTTCCGAATTAGTTAGCTTCAAGGTTGCCTTTTGACCAGAATGTCTGTAAAGTTTACAGTCTTTTTATTTTCATGGAACAAAATTAATGGATCTCACTGTGAAAAATGTATTCTATTTATTTATGATTTTATGTAAAATAAAACCAGTTTGTTGGCTTACAATCATGTCTCATCCTGCTCGGATCTCTTTTGTAAAGGGAGAAGAAAGTGTTCTATTTTGTGATCTCTGGATCATGCTATTGTTTACCTATTGAGCAGCAGAAAGGCACAATCAGAATCATTGGAGACATGCAGTCCATTTACAGAGGTGACTGGTGATGCTGAACTCAAAAGACTAGCAATACAAAACTCAAATATTTGTAACAATCACTGGATGCTAAAAAGATTTTGGAAATTGAGAAATTGACAACATAAACTAAATAGAGATTATACTTCAGAGTATTTTACCATTAGTTATTACAAAAGTGTATCAAAAAATCATGGAAGTCCAGATTACTTCAGGATTATATCTTTTCACAGACAGGATGGTCAGATATTCATTCTGTTGGTCCTTGATTCATAAACTCTTGTGCTCCTTTCCTCAGGGATCGGTTTCGGACTATGGTGAACGTACTTGGAGATTCTTTTGGAGCTGGAATTGTGGAGAAGCTGTCCAGAAAAGAACTGCAGCAGATGGATCTCACAAGTGGCATCGATATAGTGAATCCATTTGCTTTGGAAACTGCTGCATCTGAAAAAGAGGAAGCAAAGATAAAGGAAGCATATGTCAATGGGGCATTTGATGTAGATAAATCAGACTCTGTAGCTGTCACAGAAACATCACAATTCTGATTGAGTAAGAATGAGTCGAGAATGACCATTTGTAAATATGATATACATAAGGATTACCTAGGCAAAGTTATGAATTTGAATCAATTCATAAATTTATTCTCATCAATAATGAGTACTTTAAGATAAACTTTGAAAGTATAATATACACTGGCCATTGAACACCCTGATAGTTAACTGCAAATTATTCCTGCATCAGCTTGCAATCAAGATAGGTTAGTAGTCCAGTCTGAATGTACAGAGTGAGATAGAGCAGGCTAGGAGTCATGCAAAACAGCTGTTGTTGGAACTGAAACAGAGCCAAGACTAAATAATCTCTCCTCCATGAAATTAAAACAACACATTCTATGAAAACAAATATTAGATGCTAAGAATTAATATTGGGTAGCAATCCTAACTCTTGATTCAGATAATGATTCTTAAATGTGTGCTTAAGCTTATGCTGTTGTCTTAACCCTCAATTACACTGCCTTGTCATCATTCTAGGTAGCCAGTATGTTCTAAATAATGCCTCAAAGAGTGCAAGATCAAACTTTAATGTTAAGAGGAAACAATGATTACAGTATTACATGTGCAGTGAAATCTGTCTGAAACCTGCCTTAAAGTCTATCTGTAGAGATACCTGCCCATTATGACCAATTAGTGACAGTCTCAATGGTAAGTTATACACTTATATTAGTATCAATGCAACATATATTTCCTGAATAAAAGCAAAATACTGCGGATGCTGGAAATATTTCCTGACATTAGTGTGAGTCAGTGTGAAAATCCCAGGCTAGGGCTGATAAATTCAAAATGATTCTGATTGCATTCGTTTCTCCAAGGACTAACCAAGGTAGTGATATGACAGTTCAGTAACATCTGGCATAAATTTCCTCAGGAATTCTCCTGTTTTGCCATCATAACTTCTGCGGAAGTGTGGTGGAATCTCCATTTGCATGCATTAACAGAGTTTCTGACAGATTTCTGCTGACATCATGGCAGCAGAGTGGAAGAAGCCCTAAGGAAATTCACCCACATTGTGTTGGTTCCAATATAAATAAGGAGGTCATATTATCCAATTCACTTCATGATTTTACAATGTCACTGTTTATGGAGCACTATTTATTCCTGCCTACGAATGACAGTCCGAATCAAACTACACAGACATTCCAACCATACATTGGCAGATGATGTACCAAGAGTTAGTTTATACATTTGTGTGTCCCCATTGTAATGGCTGCATACAATGGGTGTACTGGCATCTTCCAAAACTTAGATCTCCATTGTACTTGTCTAGGCATGCATGCGCATCCAGTGCAGGGTCTTTGTACATTACTACTATTGGCATGATGCTGCTCCAAGTTTGTAAAAAGATAAACTAACTTGTTTGTTGTAGCTGAGCCAACATTAGTCAATGCACCTCAGCTTTTGAGATTTTCATTCATATTTGGACTAATATTAGTGTGTGAATTATTTATTCTGGAATCTGTATTAGGATTTGATTGCCCAAAGACAGTCTTAACTTGAGTCATTACAGTCAAGCTTTGCTTTGATTTCTAGCAACTGCATTTCAGGAAATTGATCTTGATTTTATTGTATATAATTGGCATCTAATATGAAAACAGAAAATGCTGGAAATACTCAGCAGGTCAGGCAGCATCTGTGGAGTGAGAAACAGAGTTAACATTTCAGGTCATTGACGTTTCATTAGAACTAGGTCCAATGGAGCTGCTGTCTGAAAAAAACCAGAGCAGTGGTTATGACCTGAAAGTGTTGAACTCAGTGCTGAGTCTGGAAGGCTGTGAAGTGCCAAATTGAAAGCTGAGGTGCTGTACTTTGAGCTTCCATTGAGCTTCATTTAACAGTATAGGAGGCTGAGGACAGGATGATCAGAGTGGGAATGAGATAGAGAATTAAAACGACAGGCGACCAAAAGCTCAGGGTTATGTTTGTGGACTGAATGGAGGTAAATAGCAAACCAGTCATGCAATCTGCATTTGGTCTCCCTGATGTAGTTAAGACTACATCATTAGCAGTGAATACAGTGTGTTAAATTAAAAGTAATATATGTAAATTGCTGTTTCACCTGGAAGAGATGTCTGGGGCCCGAGACAGTGGGAAAGGAGAAGGTGAAAGGGCAGGTGAAACCTGCTCACCTGAAACATTAACTCTTATTTTTTTCTCTCCACAAATTACACTTGACCTGCTGAGTATTTCCAGCATTTTCTGTTTTTGTTTCAGATTTCCAGAATTTACTTCCTTTCGAATTCTACCATTTTCTCCTCACTTCTTCTACACTTCACAAGATAGTTTTTCTTTTATTTAGCATTTGAAATGTGTTGATGTTCTTGCAGAAAACATCAATAGTGCTGAAGATGGAAACATTTTTACTTGTTCCTTCTTCCTGAAATAATACTTACACATATGTCACATCAGTAATGTGGGGTTCACTAAGGAAAGCAATGTGTGCATGGAATTGTCCTGAGCACAATGCAAGATACCATTTTAATGTATATTCTGTATGTTGCGATGATCTAATTAAAGAATTAGAATATTTTAATGCATTAGATTCACAAGCATAACCTACAGTATTAGGACTTAGGAGAACATAGACATGCTTTTGAATCTCTAGTGACTTGGACAGGATCCAGGAAGAGAGAGAAAGGAATTGGTAAGTGATGGAGAAATTACACAATTATTCACTGGACAGTTAAATGCACTTGAAATGCTTGAAGACTGTTCCAAAGGTTTTCTTAAAACACAAAAAAGAAAGCAACAATGAATGTCACTCAGAACCAATACAAAAACTTCTGATGACAGAAAACTACCCCACAAAATTTTGATAGAATATGTTTTGTTCCATTTTATAAACTTATGCCAAGAAATTTGACTTGTGCCCAAAATGGATGCAAAGTTGGCAGAGCAATGGCTGTACCCATACCAGCCAGAGTCAAATTTGACTTTGGATCTCATTTTAATGTCACCCATGAGCTGTGGGTGCTCTGCTGCAGCTTGCCAGTCAGGGTGGGTGGAAAATGGGCCAGTCTGTAAATGGTGCTGACTGGCAGGTAGGATCTGGAAGGAGGATGTAGTTCCAGGAGGGGCTTTGAAAGTGCTGATAGTGGAGATGGTGGATAGAGGGAGATTGTTATGACCCCAGGAGAAGCATGCCTGTGCCACAAACATAAAAGCTAAGGGTTTCTTTGATCTTTTTTGAGCAGCCTCCATTTAAAGGCCATGCGTTAGGCCATTCAATGCCTGGAAAACTGGGAAGAGTGTCCACGGCACAAGCTTTCATCTATTTTGACCTGAATTTTACAATTAGGGTCCTACCATCGGCAAAGTGCCTTAATTTGCACAGTCAAGCAGCCTACTGCCTGCTCCAGATGGCCATGTTGCATTGATAAGTCTGTCTTCATCTGACATTGACAGAGTGCATTTTCCAGAGATGGAAGTGCAATCATGGCTGATACTTTCCCTTTGTTGCCCAGAGGCATTAATGCCATTTGCAGCACACTAGTGCTACCTTGGATGAGGTCAGTTAACTCATCATAAACCAAGGATCAAAGCTATAAAGTTCCTAATCTGTATGGTTCACAGACATATATAGCATACCCATCCAACTTTCTAAATCATGGACTCCATACCTGCAATTTATACTTTCTAAAACAGATTCATTTTGCATTTTATGGTAACATTAACATAAAGTTTTTAAAATTCTTTCATGGGATGTGGGCATCACTGGCAAGGCTAACATTTGTTGCCCATCCCTAATTGTCCTTGATAACTGAGTGACTTGCTCGACTATTTCAGAGGACAGTTAAGAGTCAACCACTTTGCTTTGGGTCTGGATTCACATGTAGGCCAGACCAGGTAAGGATGGCAGATTTCCATTCCTAAAGGGCGTTAGAGAACAAGATGGGTTTTTACAACAATTGATGATAGTTTCATAGCACCACTACTGAGACTAGTTTTCATTTCCAGATTTTTATTAATGAATTGAATTTAAATTCCATCGGCTGCCATGGTGGGATTTGAACCCGTGTCCCCAGGGCATTAGTCCGGGCCTTTGGATTCTTAGTTCAGTGACATTACCACTATGCCACTGTCTTCCCTGACTAGTCTGTGGGACATAAAAACAAGAAATGCTGGAAATACTCAGCAGGTCTGGCAACATGTGGAGAGAGAAGCAGAGTTAACGTTTCAGGTCAGTGACTCTTCATCAGAACTGGCAAAGGTTAGAAATGTAATAGGTTTTAAGCAAAAAAATCAGGGGTGGGGCAAGAGATAACAAAAGTAAAGGTGTTGATAGTTCAGGGTCACAGAGAATAACTGACCAGAAGGTCATGGAGCAAAGGCAAACGGTATGTTAATGGTGTGGTGAAAGACAAAGCGTTAGTGCAGAGAGGGCGTTAATAGACAGAAAAATGAACAGCCCTGGCCCAAAGCACAAACATGAAAAAAACAGTGGGCAGGCACATGGTAAGAAAAATGAATTATGAAACAAACTAAAATAAAATAAAAAGAAAAAAGAAAAAATGATTGAAAATAAAAAGGGGAGAGTCTGTAGGATAGCTCTCCAAATTTTGGAAGCTCTGGAACAAAAAGCACAAGTCCCCAGCTATTAGTGAGGAGGACTTTGCAGGGTCTACTGGGCAGTAGATCAGTGTCGGGTGATCTGCCCTATTAAGTCAATGTCATTTATCTTTGACGTCTCTTCAAAGTTCTAGAAGGAAATGGCAATGTTCTAAATTGCTGACTTGGCCTAAATTAGACAAAATTTCATATCATTTCTAATATGATGGAATGCAGGGTTGGCTTTAACTGCCAGAAAGAAGTTAGTAGGAATAGAGGACAATCTCACACAGGGTGATTCGGCCACTCAGCCATTTCCAGTGGAAAGCAGCAGCTGGCCAATGAGAAGTAGATGAAGATCAGGCAGTCTGGAGGCCACAACAGTTTTGAGAGAAGACTGATGGCAGCAAGGTGTGTGGGGGAAGAGGATTTTGCGACAGTATTGTTGCCAGCAGGGTGTTTGGTGGTTACCCAGGGTCCCGGAGGAGCCGCTTCACCTGGGGTGAAGAGTTGACCTGTGTTGGCTGTGACCGGAGCTCCACTTAGGCGGAGGTCAAGATTTCACCAGGGTCCCATGTACATCATGGGACTTTGATTTGCATTTATTAATGAGACTCCTGCCAGAATCCAGATGGAGTCTCACCTTCTACCAAACCCAGCAATGATAAGATTGTAGACAAGGGGGAAATGGAACTGTTCCATTTTAACACCCACTCCATTTTGGCTGATCAAGGAGAGTTAAAATCACCCCTTGTATTGTACATAAACACTTTAAAAAGGTTGTATTTTTAATAAACACATTTTAATAAAGCATATTCAAAACATGCAATGTTCAATCAACAGATTTAATAATTGTAGAAGCTTCTGGGTAAAATAAAAAGTTTAAATAAATTTTGAGAATGCAAAATTGACACTTTCTTTTGAACTTTGCATTTTTGATAAAAGAGGTAAATATTGTATTAATTTCTGGAAACAAAACATTAATGCAGATGTATCACCAGGAATAACAATGCATGTACAGTGAATTTAGAGGTAACTTTGCTTTCAAAAATCTACATGATCAAAATGATAGTCCTGATCACTTGAAAAGTACTTCAGCTGTTATTGAACTTCTATGGAAAAAATTATTCATAGCTACCCTTTCCCCACCTCTGAACCTTGCCCAAAGTGTGGTGTAAACAAGGTTTCGTTGCAGGAGATATACCCATTGTAAATAGTCTGAGCAGACTGATCATAAAACTAAAGAGAATGTTTGAAATGATTGTAAAACAAAATGTTCCAGAGCTTCCAAAGAAAATCAGTAATAAAATGTAAATGATAGTAAGAAATGCATTGAAGCTGTCTTAAGCTTACAATAATGAGAGAGTACTGTGGTAAACCGATGGAAAAAACAGGTTTGAGGATATTTCATGTGTCAACTTCAATGGATTGATTGTTGTGTTGGGGGAGCTGGGGATCATCAGTTTATTTGTAAATCTTGTTTTTGTTGAATAAAGACCATGCTGTATATGTGTACAATGACTATTTGGGTCAGTATGGACCGTAATTTCACAGACATAGATCACATCTTTATGCACTTTCTCACTATGGGAGAACTCTTCACTTTATTTCTAGAACTGTTCCTTTGCGCTGTGGGGACAGCTAAGTAAGGCCTTCTTAGTCTGCATACTCTGGTGAGTGAATGCTTACATATAGGCAAAACATATCTCCAGTGATACCTTACTTTCAGACCCTCCAACCTTGACTCTTCCAAGTGTTCATCCTCCTCCTCTTCATAATGTGAAATTGCAGACATTTCCATTAAAAGATCCATGTTTAGAGTGCAAAGTGGTACTTAAGTTAAAGTAGCTGCAAAATTCTTGGCTCAATCCCCAAAAGACTGGAAAGATTACTTTGCAGTGAAACACCCACCTTCAGTAGCAGCACACAAAATGGCCACTTCAATGTGGTATGTAACTCAGAGATACCTTACAGCAGCTCATCCTGTCACTAATATAGTGGTGATAATTATATGGGACGTATTTGGAGCTGAAATGGAGGGGTCGGAGAGGTTAACCACACCTCTTTGATCCCATTCACATGTGGCGGAACAGATTTCTACCAGGCCTTAAACAAAACAGGCCTTCAAAAAGGAGAATTCAGGTGCGGTTTCTTTGTGTAATATTGAGCCTTTAAGAATGCAATTTCCAATGTTTATTGTCCCAAGCCCTTTGGGCACAAAGGAAATCAAAGGATATGGGGGTTATGGTGGGAAAGTGGTGTTGATGTAGGTGTTGATATACAGGTTCATCCATGATTTTCTTGATCTTAATTTTGTGAGGGGCCATACGGTCTATTCCTGCTCCTGTTTCTTACGTTCTTAAAAGCAGGCAGTAACTCAGAAGAGAACACAGCCTACATATCTGAAGTGGTCAGACAAAACCATGGCAATGTGCCGAGGAGATACCAGCCTTGGCTTCAAACAGAGCTGTTCAGATGTTCTGCAAAATTACATTGATTATTTACCTCAGTATTTCTGAGTATGAGTTTCCCTTTCTTTGCAGTGAATGCTATTAGTGATTTTATTGGTGGCATAAAGGGGAACATTACTCTTTCTTGGTTTTCCGTCACAAGGATTACAAGCTTACTTCTCCTGTGCACAACACATTTTCTTTCCCAATTTACCTTATGCTCTGAAGATGGGTTTTTTTTTGTTCTTTTGACTAAATGCTTATGAGTGAGAATTAACTAAAAGGTAGAGAGAAAAGGCAATTATTATGATATTTTGAGTTCTATTTTGGTAATACTAAAAAATGTAAGCTTTACCTGGTTGAGAGTGATGCACCACATTAACTTACGTTTTACTTCAAAAATTGAACCTTTCACTGAAATATGCTCCCCAACTCAGTGATAAATTTACAACTGCATAGATGCAACCAGATTACTGCTTCTGTTTAGCTCATTATTTAAATGAATACATTTTCCTGTAAAATATTGGGGCTGTGAAATTTTGTGAAGGTTCTACCAGTCTCCCATTGTAACAAAAATGGCAGACCGTATTCTTGGGGTTTTTCCCAGCTTCCTGCCAGAGTTACAATGGGAGACTGGTGGTATCCCTGTAAAATTTCAGGGCTTGGAATTCCAGTAGATCTGAATTAAAGTTTAGGTTAGGAAAAATACCTCTACACAGGTGATGACTGGAATTCAGAATTCTCTGCTGCAAAACATTGTTCAAGTAGCGTTCAGCAATAGATTCTTTTAAAAGGCAATTAGGTAGTTGTTTGAAAAAGAGGAATATAGGAAGTAGACTTGGTACTCTGAAGGAATGGCTGTGGCTGGGGGCCTTGGTAGCGAACTGGAGAGTTGAGTTAGACACTCTATGACCCCAAAATATCTGGGGTCTGCTCCAGCAGCACAAGTGCAGTGAAGCAAAAACCCCGCCCAACCATTACTCAAGATGCAGACCCTGTCGCAACTGGCAGGGACATCACCAGTGCCTGCCCCAAACAGTTGGCTGGAATGCCAGGGAAACAAAATGCTACTCCAGTGGTGGAAAGGATGCCCAGTAAGGGCCCAAAAGAAATTCTCCCCTTAAATCAATTGGTCGCAGTGGATTAAGCAGGCTTATTTGGGAAGGTAACCAATTGAGCCTGGGAACTCCTCCAGGTGCACTCCCCTGACATAGGTGATTGGGTAAAAGATGTGGAATTTAAAGGACCAGTGTAAACATGGTGCAATCATGCCGGAATCAGGTTCCATCCCAAGTTCCTGCGTTTATAGTGGGCAGAAATCAGTCTTTGTACCCTCTCTGGACCCAGGATTTTCAAGATCTATGATCCTATGAGACTGACAACTATAACTACTTCATTTTATGAAATGGATTTGTGTTAGGTATCCAGCTATGTGGCCGACTCCAATACATTGGCTCCAGAGATTGTATTTTACAGACTTGGTACCAATTCAGAAAGCTTCAATATCCCTTTTAAGGGCTAGTGACTTTGCTGCTGGAGATAAAATTATTTTAATGACTGTTGGTGGCCCATGTCAGCATTTCCATAGCAAGTATATCAAGACACATTCAAGAAAACCTCAGAAAAAATTCTTCAGGCTGTTAACTACATTTATATGCCTCTTGGTGGCATATAAATGGTGAGCTGTGTTAAATTTACAAGTCAATTATAGGCAACATTAGAAGTGGAAGTAACATATGCAGACAATTTACTTTTTCACTATATAATGGATCAGTTCCGCTTAAGTACACGGAGGCCTGGTGAGCCCAATGATTATGTATGCAGGATGAGAAATGGCCCTCCGGCCCATACAAACCTGCCCCTAATCTGTACCATCCTTCTCACACTAATATTGCACAGCTCCACAAAGAATAAACCCTTACAAGGTTCCTCCAGATAGTCCTAGGTGATTGGAAATCCTGTGGACTGGTGAATCTATAAAAAGCAACAAAGAGATACAAAGAAAGTAATGAGGAGCAAAGAGGGAATGTGAAAAAGAAACCCCCCCAAGGGATTTCAAAGCTAATTGCGAAAGGTTTTAGAGATATAATAAGAGAAAGAGAGTAGTATAGGGGAACATGAGCCCATTAAACATGGATTCATGCAAGATTATAATGGATAATAAGAAAAGAACAGACTTGTTAAAAGAGTGCATTGTATCTGTTTCCACAGGAGAGGAAGAAGACAAAATATCAGAGGTACAAAGGAACCAAATAAGTCAAGGGAAGGAATGAGGGGATTTAATATGAGTTTAAAAAGAACTAATAGTGAAAATAATGGAACTTAAGATAAACAGACTTCCAGGACCTGATGGTTTCCACCACAAGGTATCTAAATGAAATATATGAGGAATTTGCAGATAAAGTAATCAGAATTTTCCAAAGCTTTGTAGATTCAGGAATTTTGCCTTTGGATTGTAAAATCACAAACATCACTCCATACTTAAGAAGGGAGGGAGAGAGAAATTAGTTAACCACAGATGTCAGTTTAACCACATTTGCGGGGCAGTAACTGGAATCTACCTTTAAAAGTAGCTGGAGCAGCTTCATTGGTTTGACTGCTGTTTTTATTGGTATCATTTGTTTGATGGTCATTGAGGTTTGGTTGGTTTATATATCCTGTATAATTTTTCACTGGAGGTTTATGCACTCACTTTGCTCACTTTTGATTAATATAGTTCCTACCTATTCAAATGTCATGCTGTTGTTTATGAAGATGAAATTTGAGCTAATTGAATAAAAGTGTGACATAGGGATTTACATTTATTCAGCTAGGGTACCAGAAATGTGATATCCAATGTATGGTGGACAAAATGAGTGCTAGACCAAAGACTATAATATTGTGAACATATTCCAGAACCTGGATAAGCTGGGTCCTGGCCTTGCAGGGGAGTTCTTGTGGAGTCTGATATGGGGTGGAGCCTCCTCCTGCCAAGGCTAGTGATGCAGGAGGGCCAGAAACGCCCTACATTGAGAGTTCCCATATCTTCAGCTGGGGAGCGATCACGTAGGAATCAGTGGATGGTAGACCCAATAAAAAGGGATCTGGCCCTCTGAGAGATGTGTGGGAGACCTGCCTGTGGGTCCAGAACAGAATTGAGACTTGAAACTCTGAGGGGGGTGTTTTATGGGCCCTCCCTGAGTGACTTTCATGGTAAGCAGGGTAACTTAATTAGGTATGATCTGAAATTTTGCATACCCGATGGTGGGGTTTTTTTTAGATTAAATCAGCGGCGTGATTGTGGTGGGTTGGGTTTCACCCTATCCTCTGGCAGGTTACAGCTTTCTACACATTTGCATAGAATGAATACTCATTACCTTATTATTTCAAATTAAGTCCTACCTGCCAGATTAAGTCGATGGCATATGGGAATCTCGTGGCACCTGGTTCACGTTTGTTTAAAGGTGGCGTGCACCAGTTGGCTTTGTGAAACTGTGTCTGAGTTCAGTGGTATTATTTCTTGAACTCTTCGGCACAGGGAAGGCCTACACGGGAATGGATTTTTGGCTCCGGGCTCAAGTCCAGCAAGGGCCATTCTTTTGTGCTGATGACGGGGAAGGCATTGTCGTGTGGGAGGTGTACAGGGTGGGGAATCAGATGGGTGGGGGTGCAAGGGAGGGTCAGCAGGGAAGACTCAGGGTGAGTTATCGGATGGTTGGAGGTGCAGGGGAGGGATGGCATAGCGCTCAAGGTGTGTACTAGGTGTTTTCTTTGATGTTGTTGGGTGGGGGCAGTGTGTTTGGAGCAGATAATGAATATGATGGTCATGACGGGCCTCAAGAGAGGGGTGAGTGCTATCAACGGCAGGGTCTTGTGTGGCAAACTCAGGTTAATGGCTGGCGGAGGAAATGGTCACAGTCACGGGGACAGTTGGATGTGGTGGGGGGGGCAGGTCGAGACTTAGGGTAATGTATTCGATGGTATCTTAGGGAGGGAAATGGGACTCAGCACTAACATTGAGGTGGAGGAGGATCTAGGGTGATAGTGGGTGACAGGTGTAGGTACGGGGGGGTGTGGGAGAGATGGCATGTATAAGTTAATAGTGATCTGGCGAATGGCAATGGGTTCAAGGGTCACAGAGGGAAGGTTTAAGGTAAAGTTGGGTGGGTCAAGGTTGATGGGTGCAGGCTGGAAGGTGGCAGGAGGAGGTTGCACGGTGGAAGAACTTGCCTGGAATGTAATCCGACCCATATTTTCAAATGAGATTATAAACCACGTGGCCAATCTAGGAATGCAAATTGAAGTGGAAGGATACCAGTGGTGGGTGGGTAGATTTTTCAATGTTGAGCACCATGGCAAAACAAGGTTGAAGTTTAATGCTTGTCACATTGAAATAGTTGCAAAGCCTCAATGACATGGGTCTCATACATCCAATATTCTTGCTACCTCGGGAACAAGAGCAAAGGATGCGACAGAGGAGGGCTGTTGTCATTAGGCGGCTGTTGCCGTAATGTTAGCAGCAGGCAGAACAAGAGGGAGAGGCTGCTCAGAATGATGCCAATCAGGGAAGGAATCATTGAAGATGGGCACTGGTGCATAAGCACATCCTCAGGATAAGGACAAACTACCTTCAGATGTCGGACAGACAATGCCAGAGACGCCTGAGGATGTCACGTGAAATGGTCACTGAGATTTGTGGGATCAGTCAGCAGGACCTGCAACCATGTGGTTTTGGTGGAAATTCCATGCCAGTTACCCTCAAGGTCACTGCTGCACTCAATTTTTTCGCTGGCAGTGCTCAATGGGCGACATATGTGGCACCTCACAGGCTGCCACTCAGAGGTACATAAAAGAGGTGACCAATGCCCTGTCCCATTGTGCAATGATTTAATTGGAATTTTGCAAGCAAAATCAAAGTGAACCTAAAGATGTTTTAACAATAAATTAAAAGTAAGAGGATAACTAAGGAAAGAGTAGGGCCCATAAAAGACCAAAAAGGTAACCTATGTGTCAGGATGGAAGATGTTGGTATTGTTCTTAATACATGCTTTGCGTCTGTCTTCACAAAAGAGGGGGATGATGCAAATATTGTAGTTAAGGAAGAGGGGTGTGAAGTATTGGATGTGATAAACATAGGGAGAGAGGAAGTATTAACAGGATTAGCATTCGAGAAAGTTGATAAATCACCAGGGCTGGATGAAATGTACCCCAGGCTGTTAAAAGAAGCAAGAGAGGAAATAGCAGAAGGTCTGGCCATCATTTTCCAGTCCTCACTGAATACAAGTGTGGTGCCGGAGGATTGAAGGACTGCTAACATTGTACCTCTGTTTAAAAAGGGAGCGAGGGATAGACCGAATAATTACAGGCCAGTCAGTCTAACCTCAGTAGTGGGCAAATTATTGGAATCAATTCTAAGGGACAGGATAAACTGTCACTTAGAAGAGCACAGATTAATCAAGGATAGTCAGCATGGATTTGTTAAGGGAAGACCTTGTCTGATCAACCTGATCAAATTTGTTGAAGAAGTAGCAAGGAAGATTGTTGACGTGGTCTACATGGATTTTCGCAAGGCGTTTGACAAGGTCCCACATGGCAGACTGGTTAAAAAAAAAAGCCCTTGGGATCCAGGGAAATGTAGCAATGTGGATATACAGTTGGCTCAGGAATTGGCAGGAAACAAAGGGTAATTGTTGACGGGTGTTTTTGCAACTTGAGGGCTGTTTCCAGTGGTGTTCCACAGGACTCAGTACTGGGTCCCCTGCTTTTTGTGGTATATATTAACGATTTGGACGTAAATGTTGGGGGCATGATCAAGAAGTCTGCGGATGACACAAATATTGGCCGTGTAGTAGATCGCGAGGAGGATAGCTGTAGGCTGCATGAAGGTATTGTTGGACTGGTCAGGTGGGCAGAACAGTGCAAATGGAATTTAACCCGGAGAAGTGTGAGGTGATACATTTGGGGAGGTCAAACTAGGCAAAGGAAAACACGATAATGGGATAATACTGAGAGGTGTAGAGGAAGTGACGGACCTTGGACTGAATGTCCACACATGCCTGTAGGTAGCAGGACAAGTCGATAAGGTGGTTCAGAAGGCATATGGAATTCTTTCCTTTATTAACCAAGGTATAGAATATAAGAGCAGGGAGGTTATGCTGGAACTGTATAAATCATTGGTTAGGCCACAACTTGAGTTGTGTGTACAGTTCTGGTCACCTGATTACTGAAAGGATGTAATTGCACTAGAGAGGGTACAGAGGAGATTTACGAGGATGTTGCCGGGACTGGAAAAATACAGCTACGAGAAAGATTGGATAGGCTGGGGTTGTTCTCCTTGGAACAGAGAAGGCTGAGGGGAGATCTAATTGAAATCTACAAAATTGTGAGGGGCCTGGATAGAGTGGATGCGAAGGGCCTATTTACATTAGTGGAGAGGTCAGTGATTAGGGGGCATAGATTTAAAGTGATTGGTAGAAGGATTAGAGTGGAGATGAGGAAAGATTTTTTCACCCAGAGGGTGCTGGGGGTCTGGAACTCATTGCCTGAAAGGATAATAGAAGCAGAAACCCTCAACTGATTAAAGGTGTCTGGATATGCATCTCAAGAGCCGTAACCTGCAGGGCTACCGACCAAATGCTGGAAGGTGAGTTTAGACTGGGTGGCTCCTTTCTGGCCAGCGCAGACACAATGGGCCAAGTGGCCTCTTTATGTGCTGTAAATTTTATATGATTCTATGATTCAGCCATTTCCCAGTAGATGAGTACAGCCAGTTAGGAAGGCCAGCGGCCTTCGGCGCCATCACTCATTTCCCTAGAGTGCAAGGGATGATTGACTGCACTCATGTGACAATTAGAGCTCCCTGGGACCAACCTGCTGCATTTGTTAATTGCAAAGGTTTTCAGTCTATGAGCTTTCAGTTGGTTTGCGACCACAAGTGAAAAATCATGCAGGTCTGTGTTCGTTTTCCTGGGAGCTGTCATGACTCCTACATTTTGCAAAATTCACATCTGCCAGGAGTTTTTCACAGAATTACAGAATTGTTACAACACAGAAGGAAGCCATTTGGCCCATCGTATCTGCACCGACTCTCCGAATGAACAATTCACCTAGTGCCATTCCCCCGTCTTCTCCCCATAACCCTGTATATTCTTCTTTTTCAATAACAATCTGAGGGCGGCACAGTGGCGCAGTGGTTAGCACTGCAGCCTCACAGCTGCAGGGACCTGGGTTCGATTCTGGGTACTGCCTGTGTGGAGTTTGCAAGTTCTCCCTGTGTCTGCGTGGGTTTTCTCTGGGTGCTCCGGTTTCCTCCCACAAGCCAAAAGACTTGCAGGTTGGTAGGTAAATTGGCCATTATAAATTGTCGCTAGTATAGGTAGGTGGTAGGGAAATATAGGGACAGATGGGGATGTGGTAGGAATATGGGATTAGTGTAGGATTAGTATGAATGGGTGGTTGATGGTCGGCACAGACTCGGTGGGCCGAAGGGCCTGTTTCAGTGCTGTATCTCTAATCTAATCTCTAATCTAATTCCATTTTGAATGCCTTGATTGATCCTGCCTCCTGCACACTCTCAAGCAGTGCATTCCAGACCTTAAGCACACACTGCGTGAAAAGGTTTTTCCTCATGTCACTTTTGCTTCCTTTGCCAATTACTTTAAATTTGTCGCCTCTTGTTCTCGATCCTTTCACGAGTGGAACAGTTTCTCTCTATCTACTCTGTCCAGACCCCTCATGATTTTGAATACCTCTATTAAATCACCTCTCATCCTTCTCTTCACCAAGGAAAACAGTCCCAACTTCTCCAATCTATCTTAATAACTGAAATTCCTCATCCCTGGAGACATTGTTGTAAATCTTTTCTGTACTCTCCTCAATGCCCTCACATCTTTCCGAAAGTGTGACACCCAGAACTGGTCGCAATACTCCAGCTGAGATCGAACTAGTGTCCCATACAAGTTCAACATAACCTCCTTGCTCTTGTAGCTTAAAGTTTTGTACCATGTTCTGTAGCAACATGCCTTCAAATGTCGCTTCTGTAGGTCCCAGCACAACCTGAATCCATTAGAAGTTGAAGGTCTAATCAAAGTGATGTGATGGTGTATCAGCTTCTGACTGATGGGTAATGCTTGGATGCACGACAATTGTTCCAGTGAGCCACAGGTTGTTTCAAATGCAGTTTCCAGCAGACAGGGCATTCTGTACATTTCCACTGCAGGTGCAATGCTTGATGGTACATGACGCCTGCTGTCAGATTGCAGCAAACCTATGCTCACAGGGGCACGTGAACTTTCCAGGAAGTTCGAGTATGATGTGCTTTCATCTTTAATCATGTACATGTCTCACTCTTGGCTGAGACATCCAAAGATAAGGTTCTCTCTGATGTCCCATGCATGTCTCTCCATGGTCCTAATATCCATAAAATTCTCATTCACATTATTCACCTCCTCCTCAGGCTCTTCAAATTCATCCTCATCTGAGGACTGCTACTCCTCCCGTTCCTCCTCATGCAAAATATGACGGCGTTGCATTGCCAGGTTGTGCACTGCACAACAGATTATAATTATTCTTGGGACCCTCTGTGGTGCATATGGAAGTGTTCCTCCAGACCGGTCTAGGCAGCGAGGTTGGATTTTCAACAATCCAATGGTGTGTTGGATGATGGCTCTGGTGGAGGCGAGAGCTGCATTGTATAGCTCTTCTGCTGCACATTGGGGATGCCGCACTGGTGTCATTAACCATGTACAAAGGGGGTAGCCCTTGTTACCCAGGGTCCAGCCATCAACTTGGGATGGTGCTTCAAAAAGTACCAAAAGGGGGATTTACGCATGGAGGCGGGGGAATAGCTGAAGTATTAAATAAATACTTTGCATCTGTCTTTACCAAGGAAGAAGATTTTCACTGGAGTGCCTACTTGGGGCTGCATTAGAGGGCTAAAGTGGGAGTTTTGTGACTGAGGGAGTTCAGTGAGGAGGGAGCGAGGAGCTCCTTTCATATCCTACCTGTCCTCAAAGAGCGTGAGGGGAGCCGAGAGTTTCCAAGGAGCACAGCTGACTGGTGAGTAAGTCCTGGTGGGTATTTTTCAAACTGGATTAAATTGTAAGTCATTGTTTTAGCAAGGCTTAGTTGATTTATTTTTTTTATTATAACAGTCTTCTAAAGTTTTAAATTTAAAGGGTTAAGTAATGGCAGGAGAGCTTAAAGCAGTGGTTTACTGCTCTTGCTGCATGTGGGAATCCGGGAACATTTCCAGTCCCCGGGACCAGCATGTGTGCAGGAAGTGTATCCAGCAGCAGCTCCTGGAAGCTCGGGTTTCAGAGCTGAAACGGCAGCTGGAAACACTGTGGAGCATCCACGAGTCTGAGAGCATCGTGGGTAGCATGTTTAGAGAGGTGGTCACACCGCAACTGAAAGGACTTGAGGAAGGAAGGGAATGGGTGACCACCAGGCAGTCCAAGAGAAACCGGCAGGTAGTTCAGGAGTCTCCTGGGGTCCCGCTTGCAAGTCGGTATTCCATTTTGGAGGCTGATGAGGCTGGTTCCTCCAGGGAGTGCGGACAGAGCCAAGCAGCCTGTCTGCATAGGAAGAGGGAAAGAGAGGAAGAGCAATAGTCATAGGGGATTCTATAGTCAGGGGAACAGATAGGCGCTACTGTGGCCATCAACGTGGCTCCAGGATGGTGTGTTGCTTCCCTGGTGCCAGGGTCCGGGATGTCACTGAACGGCTGCGGGACATCCGGAAGGGGAGGATGATAAGGTAGAGGTCATGGTACATGTTGGTACCAATGACATAGGTAGAAAGAGGGATGAGGTCTTGCATCAAGAATTCAGGGAGTTAGGCAGTGGACTAAAAAGCAGGACCTCTCGGGTTGTAATCTCTGGATTACTCCCAGTGCCACGCTAGCGAGGACGGTCTACATCTGAACCAGTGGGGGACTAACATCTTTGCTGGCGGGTTTGCTAGTGCTGTTGGGAGGAGTTTAAACTAATTTGGCAGGGGGAGGGGATGCAGACTCCTCGCAGAATAGGGACACAGCTAAACACAGGAAAGCAAACAAGTCAGAGGGAATACAGCGGAAGTAAGTTTCAAGGGAGTAAGACCAGGATGGATGGCCTCTACTTTAATGCCAGGAGTATTGCAGGTAAAACGGATGAGTTAAGGGCAAGGATTGACACGTGGAATTGTGATATAGTAGCCATCACGGAGACATGGTTGAGGGAGGGGCACGATTGGCAGCTCAATATCCCGGGATATAGAATCTCCAGGCGAGACAGAGGAGGGGGTAAAAGAGGAGGGGGCATTGCAATATTAGTTAACGAGTCAGTTACTGCAGTAAGGAGAGTTGATATCTTGGAGGGGGCATCAAATGAAGCTTTATGGGTAGAATTTAGGAATAAAAAAGGGACAGCCACATTGCTAGGTGTTTATTATAGACGCCCAGATAGTCAGCGGGAAATTGAGGAGCAAATATGTGCGCAAATCGCAGAGGTGTGTAAAAATAATAAGAGGGTAATTATATTAGGTGATTTCAACTTTCCCAACATTAATTGGGATAGTCATCATGTTAAGGGCTTAGATGGAGTGGAGTTCTTAAAATGTATACAGGAGAACTTTTTAGCTCAATATGTAGAGGATCCAACAAGGGAGGGTGCAGTGCTGGACCTAATTCTGGGGAATGAAGCCGTACAGGTGGTTGATGTGTTGGTGGGGGAGCATTTTGGTGATAGCGACCACAACATGGTGGAATTTAAGCTTGTAATGGAGAAAGAAATAGACAAGTTGCAAAAAAGGTTTTGGATTGGGGGAGAGCGAATTTTAGTAAAATAAGGCAGGATCTGGCCAAGGTAAACTGGAAAGAGTTACTTGTTGGGAAATCTACAGAAGAGCAGTGGGGGGCATTCAAATAGGAAATGGGGAGGGTACAGGCCCAACATGTTCCCTCTAGGGTAATAGATAGGAGCAACAAGCCCAGAGAACCATGGATGACCAGAAACATTCAGGGTACGATGAGAAGGAAAAGAGAGGCTTTTAGCAAATACAACGAGAGCAAATCAACCGAAGCATTAGCGGAGTACAGAAAGTGCAGGATGGAGCTTAAGAAAGCAATTAGGAGAGCAAAGAGGGGATATGAGAAAGCTCTGGCTGGTAAAAGTAGGGAAAATCCCAAGATATTCTATAAGTATATCAATGGGAAGAGGATAACCAGGTAAAGAGTCGGACCCATTAGGGACCAAGGGGGAAATCTGTGGGTGGAGCCAGAGGACATTGGTAGGGTGTTGAACTTCACATCTGTCTTCACCCAAGAGAATGAGGATGTAGATATGGAACTCAGAGAGACAGACTGTGAGGTTCTTGAGCAAATTGTCATAGGGAGTGACAAGGTATTGGAGGTTTTGGCAGGCTTAAAAGTGGACAGATCTCCAGGTCCGGATGAGTTGTGTCCCAGGATGCTGTGGGAGGTCAGGGTGGAGATTGCAGGGGCTCTGACCCAAATTTTTAATTCCTCTCTGGTCACGGGGGAGGTGCCAGAGGACTGGAGAGCAGCTAATGTGGTCCCACTATTTGAGAAAGGTTATAGAGATAAGCCAGGAAACTACAGACCAGTTAGTCTCATGTCAATGGTAGGGAAACTATTGGAGAAAATTCTGAAGGAGAGACTCTATCTCCACTTGGAGAGGCAAAATATGATTAGGAATAGTCAGCATGGCTTTGTCAGAGGGAGGTCATGCCTAACAAATTTGATTGAATTTTTTGAGCATGTGACCAGGTGTGTAGATGAGGGTAGTGCAGTTGATGTAGTTTACATTGATTTCAGCAAAGCCTTTGACAAGGTCCCACATGGGAGACTTATCAAGAAAGCAAATGCACATGGGATACAAGGTAACTTGATAAGGTGGATTCAAAATTGGTTTAGCTGTCGGAGACAGAGAGTGATGACAGATGGCTGTTTTAGTGACTGGAAGGCAGTGTCCACTGGTGTACCACGGGGATCTGTGCTGGGTCCCCTATTGTTTGTCATTTATATGAACGACATAGATGACTATGTGAGGGGTAGGATCAGTAAATTCATGGATGACACAAAGATTGGCCGTGTGGTTAACAGTGAAGTTGAGTGTCTTGGGTTACAGGAAGATATAGACGGGATGGTCAAATGGGCAGAAAAGTGGCAGATGGAATTTAAACCTGAAAAGTGTGAGGTGAAACACTTTGGAAAGAGTAATGTGACACGGAGGTATTCAATGAATGGCCTGACACTGGGGGTTCCGAGGAACAAAGGGACCTTGACGTGTTTGCCCATAGATCTCTGAAGGCAGAAGGGCAGGTTAATAGGGTGGTGAAAAAGGCATATGGGACACTTGCCTTTATCAATCGAGCAAAAAGCAGATTACAAAAGCAGGGAGGTCATGTTGGAGTTGTATAGAACTTTGGTAAGACCACAGCTGGAGTATTGTGTGCAATTCTGGTCTCCACATTATGGGAAGGATGTGATTGCACTGGAGGGGGTGCAGAGGCGATTGACCAGGATGTTGCCTGGGATGGAACATTTAAGCTATGAAGAGAGGTTGGATAGGCTTGGGTTGTTTTCACTGGAGCAGAGAAGACTGAGGGATGACCTGATCGAGGTGTACAAGATTATGAGGGGCGTGGACAGGGTGGATAGGGAGCAGCTGTTTCCCTTAGTTGAAGGGTCAGTTATGAGGGGACACAAGTTTAAGGTGAGGGGCAGGAGGTTTAAGGGGGATTTGAGGAAGAACTTTTTTACCCAGAGGGTGGTGACTGTCTGGAATGCCCTGCCTGGGAGGGTGGTAGAGGCAGGTTGCCTCACATCCTTTAAAAAGTACCTGGATGAGCACTTGGCAAGTCATAACATTCAAGGCTATGGGGCAAGTGCTGGAAAATGGGATTAGGTAAACAGGTCAGGTGGCTTTAATGCATCGGCGCAGACTCGATGGGCCGAAGGGCCTCTTCTGCACTGTATTATTCTGTGATTCTGTGAAGATGCTGCCCATGGTGAAAGAGGAGGTAATTTATGCAATAGAAGGATTTAAAATTGATAAGGAGGACGGATTAGGTAGGCTGTCTATAATTAAAGTTGAAAAAGCACTAGTGAAATAAATAGAAGCATATGAAGCATCATCACACCATTAGATTGACACTTCTGCACACTATCCTCCTCTTGTGTATACGTGTAGCTGCAACATTACAGTTGACACTTCATCCTTGCGCCTTGACAATCCTGCCTCACTGTCTGCTACTGCTCTTGCTCTGTCCTATTTGAGTTGCTCTGCTGGGGTCAGAATTCTAATGTCAGGGACCCTGTTCTGGTCTGCTCACGGTGATTGTGGGTTTGCTTGTCCTGCAGGAGAAAGTGCAGGTTTAATGACATGTCAAATGATGTCTATCACCCCTTGTCTACAAGCATCAACATCACTCATTCTGGCCTGTCAGTCGAAGGCAGCATCCAAGCGCAAGCAGAAACCAGACTCACACATTCTCCACACTCAGTTGCTATATAACACCAAGGCTGAACATGCATTCGAACACAAGGCATAGCTGTCCACTGTCCAATATGAAGTTTAACGGAGCCCATGAGATCAACATTTGTACAGCCTCGGCCAAATCACTTCCCCTCACTCATCTGAGCAAGTCATTGACCCTTTTATTTATTTATTTAGAGATACAGTACTGAAACAGGCCCTTCGGCCCACCGAGTCTGTGCCGACCAAGAACCACCCATTTATACTAACCCTACAGTAATCCCATATTCCCTACCACCTACCTACACTAGGGGCAATTTACAATGGCCAATTTACCTATCACCTGCAAGTCTTTGGCTGTGGGAGGAAACTGGAGCACCCAGCGAAAACCCACGCGGTCACAGGGAGAATTTGCAAACTCCGCACAGGCAGTACCCAGAATTGAACCCGGGTCCATGGAGCTTTGAGGTTGCAGTGCTAACCACTGCGCCACTGTGCCGCCCTGAACACTGACACTGAACACAGGTTCT
Source organism: Heterodontus francisci (assembly GCF_036365525.1). Taxonomy (NCBI): domain Eukaryota; kingdom Metazoa; phylum Chordata; class Chondrichthyes; order Heterodontiformes; family Heterodontidae; genus Heterodontus; species Heterodontus francisci. The sequence continues at coordinate 139,220,155 of NC_090374.1, forward strand.
CCTGGTGACCCCATGGTACAATATCTCCTCCGCCACCTCTATCCAGGCCACCCTGGTAAGGTGGGAGGATCTTTTGACTCCATCTTCAGAAAAGAGGACCTCCCAATTTTCCCTGTTGACCTGGACAAGAACCTCCAGGGTGGCATCACTGGACCGTGGAGCTGGTGCTGTCTCCTGACTGACATTATGATGGTGGGGGGGGGGGTGGTGCTGCGGGTAGTGATGGAGCAATGAGTAAAGGAAAACTGGAAGTTAGTGCTTGGGTGGAAGAGAAAAAAAATGATGAGATAGGGTGATAACTGAAAAATTATTCAAACTCTTAAATCTGTGCAAAGGAAAAGAGAGCAAGCAGGCTGGTCAGCATCCATGCTTGCAATGTGGAATGCCTTATAGCCCTGCTGCTAATCGTGCTTTGCAGAATGATGGTAGGATCCACCAATGGAAAGCCAACCCCGCCTCATGATCGCACATGTCTCCCATGTCCATCACTGGACCATAAATTTCACAAACCGCGGTAGCAGAAATGTCGCCAACTTCCATTCCACCATCAGAAACGCCGCGATATGCGTATTTAAGATTTGGATTTTTTTTTAAAGCAGCTCCATTACAAAATGGCCAACGGGAGCACGGCTTTCCTCTTTGTGTCAGAGCAGCAACAGCCCCTGTGGAGTGGATGCAGCACATCTCATATTACAGCTTTCAAAGTAGGCAGGCTCTCAAAATGTATGCATAGATACAGGGACACCTTCTATTAGAATGCAAAATAGGGAACCTCCCTCAACCCTAGAAATTCAGCCAGGGTCAGTAGTGAATGCTTCCAGTGGGGCAAGATCCCAGACTAATTGCCAAGATCTCAAGCCCACAAATTTTCAGGGCCATTGTACTTTCCAGAATATCTCTGCCGTAACTCCCCTCTCACTGCTTTCAAAAGTCTGCAAAAGACACCTCTCTTCAACTGTTCTTCTGGCCTTGTCCTTTTAAATCCAGACTATTTTTTTCCCTCAACTCGACATCCATTTCATTCTCCAATTTATAAAATGCTCTCGGACACCTTTCTGATAGGCAGAGCACTATCTAAATGCAAGCTGATTTTGTTGTGTTTTATCTTATCATGATACCTGGTACTTGTGAGCAGAACCACAGCACTAATGGCTCATGCAAGAAGTGGTTACGAGGCAGGTTTTCATTAGACTATCTGTCAATTCATGGAAAGCTGATATCAATTTTCATACAGTATCACCTACAAAATAAAGACTGGATTTGGTTTGATGATCTGGAAAATTATCAGCAATGTCTGCACAATTGTTGGAGGACTCAGCTCGCTTGGAAACCCAGTAATATAATGTGTTTCATTTGATGAGCCATTCATCTCTGGTTAAAATGATCACAGAAAGAACACCTGCGAAAAAGATGAGCCCTTCTCTGTTCCCTTAGCGGCGGTGTCAATAACCAGGGGGCATAGATTTAAGGTAAGGGGCAGGAGGTTTAGCGGGAATTTGAGGAAAAAAAATTTCACCCAGAGGGTGGTTGGAATCTGGAACACACTGCTTGAAGGGATGGTAGAGGCAGGGACCCTCACAACATTGAAGAAGTATTTAGATGAGTACTTGAAATGCCATAGCATACACGGCTATGGGCCAAGTGCTGGAAAATGGGATTAGAATAGATAATAAAAACAAGAAATGCTGGAATCACTCGAAGGGCATTATTGATATTTTATGAGGATTGTGTTTAAAAGACTGTGGAAAATACCTGAGAAGATGATGAATTTGTTTTTTTAAAAAAAGGTCATTGGAAGGACACTTGGCATTTTGTTTAAAAACCCTTACTGGAAGTCACATGTCTTAAGCTAAGTAAACAGCCGAAGCCTTATGGACTATGAAACTGTTTGGACTTAGAGAAGTCACATGTCTGGGTTTATGGCTCAGGAGTTTTGGTTTTGTGGATATTGTTTGGAGTTCAGTTGGTGTGTATCCTGCTAAGAGAGAAGCCACCCAATTCATCCTTTGTCAACTGTGTTGAAAAATCTTCTGAGAATCCAGTGTAATAGCTGAACCCACTGATGCAGTAATTCTCCAAAAAAGCCTGCAAGACTTCCTCTTGACATCTCCTGAACGAACTGCTTCTGAAAAGATCCCAGTGACAACCGCGTGTGTCTCGTGACACCCATCTACATGAACCCAGATGCCTGACTGAAAGTCATCTGGAACATTTCATAGCTTATCCTTTTTTTCTTCAAGAATTAACAATTATTTGGCCAAAGTATTTTTGTTTTTGTAAAGTTGATCTCTGCAGAGAAAGCTTCTCTATTTTTTCTTTAACTGGTGTATGGCTGTGTGTATGTTGGGTTATTAAGAAGGGAATATATTTATACTTTCATATTTCAACCTGTGTGTTCATAAGATTTGCATCTTTATTGAATAAGTCTTATTTTATAATAAATTAATAACTTTGTTGTTTATTAAAGAAACCTGGTTTCTGGATTTGTATTTTGAAACAATAAATAAAAGTATATAATTAGCCATATCCACAACTGGTTAAAATATTTTTAAATATATGTTGTGAACAGTGGAGTAGTGGGACTAGAGGGAACACTCCTCCAACCTCAGTCATAACATTACAATTGGGGGGGTCTTGTGGGATTTGAAATCCACAGACTAATATGTGTGTTGGGATTTGCTGAGGTGAAGGCTAATTAAAATTTTTATGGTGCATTTGCTATATGTGTTGAAAACCAAAATGGCTGTCAGTTGCTACGACCTTTCTGGAGAGGGAGGAGTTATCTCGGAATGATTTGCAAAACTTAACCAATGCTAGGCTAATAACATTGGCAGAAAAGTTAAAAGAGTTAAAAGCAGGGGCTAAAAAAGCAAACATAATTGAGGTAATATCACAGCATTTGAAATTGGATGAGGAAAAGGCAATCCAGATGGTAATTCAGTTGAATTAGCTCGAATTCACTTTCAGATGAAGCAGCTTGAACAGGAAAGAAAACTGAGAAAACTTGAACTTGCAAGTCTTCAGAGAGAAGAAAAGGAAAAAGAAAGGGCAAGAGAAAGAGAGGGAAAGGAAAAAGAAAGAGCATTTCAGAAACTGGAAGTAGAATGGCAAAGGGAAGGAGAAAGGGAAAAAGAGAGGCAGGAGAGAGAAAGGGCAAGAGAAAGAGAAAAAATTGAGTGAGAAAGGGTATTCCAATTAAAAAGGCTGGAACTAAAACAAAAGGGTGGCCTTGACGGCAGGGAAAGTTCTGATGAGGAAGAATCTGACTCCAACCCAAGACCCAGTTGGAGCTGTTTAAATTTGTGCAGGCCCTCTTGAAGTTTGAGGAAAGGGACATAGAGGCATTTTTCATTTCTTTTGAAAAGCTAACTAAACAGATGACGTGACCAAAGAAAACTGGACATTGCTCATGAAAAACAAACTGACTTGCAGAGCTCATGAAATTTATGCCATGCTTTCTGAGGAGGCTTCTACAGATTATGAGATGGCAAAATAGGCTATTCTTGCTGCTTATGAGTTGGTCCCTGAAGCTTACAGGCAGAAATTTCAAAACCTCTGGAAACAGCCTAGGCAGACCTATATAGAATTTGAGAGGATAAAGCAAATTAACTTTGATCTTTGGATGTGGGCACTAAAGATCGAGGCCAGGTGTGGGATTCTTAGGGAAATAATTCTCCTGGAAGAATTTAAAAATTCAGTCCCTCCATTTGTAAGAACCCACATAGAGAATCAGAAAGTCTTGTTATGGCCAAGTGAAGAGCGGGTCACAGTCGCCCCTCTTGCTGTTCCTCTTATTTGACTGCAACAGGGTTTATTCCTTTTTAAACAGTGGTTGTGCTTACCACCTCAGTGAGTGTTTTACCTTTAATATGATCGTGAAAGAACCAATTGGACAGATTTTCTTGAGTTTAATCAAGAAAGAGGTAAGTTTATTATACTTAACAATCTAAATCCAATTTTAAAATTGTTCCTAGCTGAGGAAGAGGTCTAGGGGTTCCCTCTTAGCCTTTGCCTGGTTTAACCGTAACAGGGTTCAATTTTAAAAACACCGTGTTTTTAGCTCACTGCTCTCCAATTGTAAGGCAAAGAAATCAATTAGACAGGTTTTCTTAGATTTAAACAAGAAAAGTGAAAGTTTATTAATTTTAAACTCTAATTCGATTAACGACTATAAATATGTGGCATGACCATGCTAGCATGCATACGCGATAAACACACACGCAGATAAGAGACAGAAAAAGTAGAAAGAATAAAGGGGAAAAGTTTGAGGCAATAGCTGGGTTTCTATTTACGGTCCCTTGAGTTTGATGTAGAGTCTTTGGTTGTCGGTTAGTCTTGTCATTTCGTTGGGGCCCAGTGCACACTTTAAAACCTGTTTCGATGTAGGAGTTTTTTCTCTCTTGAGGTTTAAATGACTTCAGTGGATCCGGAGATTAGTGAGAGAGAGAGAGAGAGGCTCTCTTCTTCCAAGTTCAGTTGCAATCTGCAGTCTGACCCAAGCTGTCCTGTGAACAGTTCAAAACTAGACCTGGGCTAGCAGGTTAGTCATGTGACTCACTTTTTTAACAAACTCCTGTGGTTTATTCCAAAGCTCTTGGTGGTGGGGGGGGGGGGGGGGGGGGTGGTGCTGTCGTGCTGTCTCTTACACTGACAAGGTGTGGATCACGATTGCCCAGACCAATCTCTGTTAATTGAATCAGTGAGCAATTCCCATTGTCTTTTCCTTGGCAACTGTCTCTTAGTATGCAATTTTTTTGTCAGCCACTGCTGATCTCTTTAAACAAGTCATCTCTCCACCTCAGCAACAGTTCAAATTAATGTTCATGTGATGAAATGAATATGCCTCAGTCTTGGCAGATGGGGGTCTTCATGACAAAATAATAATTTTTAAAAATGCTCCACATTTACATGAGAATCACACACACACACAAATAGATGACAGATTGGAAAGTAAATTTTTCAGTTGGATTAAAGTCCAGTATAAATAAAAGTTAAATACACAGTCTGAGGTTGGATGATTCAGTGGTCTTCCAGCTGGAATTGTATTCTTGAACTCTTTGCCCGGTCAAAGTGCACTTTGTGGCTAGCTCGCTTGGCTCAGGGTTTTCTTGGAGGCAGTCTTGTAGGTGGCTCTCTTCCCCAGGTCTTTGCAGCAATTTGTAGGCTTGGAGGGTCCACAGTTGCAGATGGTTTTCAAACATGATGTTTTCTGGAGAGAGAAAGGGAGGCATACAGCCTTCTCTGCTGCTGCTGCTGCACACTCAGTTACAGCTTGCCTCTTTGTGTGCAACAAAACCCCCAGTTTTACACAGCCTGGGGAGACGGTCACATGGTTCTCTCAATCCCTTTGTTTGTGATGAGGTCCTAAGTCTAAAAATCAAAAACTTTTCTCAGGTGGTATTGTCAGTGTTTACATCCTGGAGGGACGTCGCCACTCATGAATGCCTCAAGATGGCTTTGAATGTCCCGCTAATGAGGGTGATCAGGATAACCTACTCAGTTAGCTGAAGTATTGTCCTGGGTGGGCTTCTTGTTAGACTTGTGTCTCCAATTCAATGTTCTGGAATGTGAGGTATTTCAGATGCAAATTGTGGTGGCCATCTTGGCCGCCAGTTTTTTTCAAAGTTAATTGTAGGATTTTCTCCATTAAAAGTCTAATGTGAATTTCCAAGCAATTAATTAATATTTCTCATTTGGCATATAGTGGTTTCTTGACAATCTCAACAGCCAGACAGGCAGTGGAGATGTCTGATGACTTTTACAAGCTTGTCCACAAGCCCAAACCCTTTTTCCGTCACCCTCACAAACCCAAAAAGGAATGGTGAGAAGATGAAAAGAAGATAAGTAGTCAGGGACGAGAAGGGACAACTGGAAACATCGCAGGATCTCCTCCTCAGGCTAGAAAGGAAGGTGCTGAAGGTGGAAGTGAGGTCTGAAAGCCTAGGTGTTTCTATTGCCACAAGGTGGAATACCTTCATGTGGATTGCTGGAAGTTATGGGGTAAATCCATGGGACTTATTGAGATACACAAGGCAAATGCAGAAGAAAGGGGCCCTGACCAAGAGTATGACAGATCAAGCTATAGCTCTGACTGCAGTTGTAAGGCCAACCACTGTGAGTGTATTGTCCTGAACAAGATACCTGAGAGCTATCGGGAATTCTTGTCAAAAGACAAAGTAACTCCTTATTCCTTAGTGAGGCAGGTAAACCTATAGCTATACCTAGGGATACAGGAGACACCCAAACTTTTCTGCTGGAGAAAGGCACAACTTTTCCACCAGCGAGTGCATTGAATGCCAAAGTTTTAGTGAATGTTATCAGCAGGGAGTATATACCCTTACCTTTGTATTGGTGCACTTGGAGTGTGACCAAATGTCTGGAATGATAACCGTAGGAGTTGTCCACAGTTTGCCTGTAGACCGAGTTGATCTAGTCCTGGGGAATGATTTGGCCAGAGCAAAGGTAGTAGCTTCTCCAGTCATCATGGAAAGACTAAGTGAAGTCAAGGAGACAGAGTAGTTTCAGGAAAAGATTTCAGGAATTTTTTCTTCATGTGCAAAACCCGAGCAATGGATAAACAAGTTCCATCATTGGAGGTCACATTGGCACCACAGACAGATAGTTGAATATCTGAAACATTTTTGGGGGATTTGGATAATCCAAAGGAAATGTTCAGTAAGTCGTCTCTGATCAAGGCGCAGCAAGCTGATCCAGAGTTAAGTAAAGTGGCACAATCGGCTCAAACTGAAGCTGAAGCAGAGGGAGTTCCAGAATGCTACTATATTAAAAATGGGATTCTGATGAGGAAGTGGAGACCTCCTCGCAGACCTGCAGATGAAGAATGGACGGTTGTTGACCAGATAGTGGTACCGCCCGAGTATTGCCAGGAGATATTAAGGAGAGCCCATGAAACTCCTATGACAGGACATGAATGGATCCAGAAGACCCAACTACGTATAAGTTGACATTTTTACTGGCCAGGTCTTCACAAGGACATGGTGCAGGTTTGTAAAGTGTGTCATATGTGCCAGATTGTGGGAAAACCACAACCTGTCATAAAACCAGCACCCTAATTCCCATACCAGTCTTTGGGGGACCATTTAGTAGGATGTTGGTAGACTGTGTGGGACCTTTACCGAAAACAAATGTGGGACATCAATATATACTCACTCTTATAGACACACTCAGTTCCCAGAGGCCATTTTTTTGCAAGCAACTTCTGCCAAGATAGTGGTAGAGAAGTTAACCCAGTTCTTTACGCGATACGGATTACTGATTGAGATTCAGTCGGATCAAGGTTACAATTTTATGTCTAAGGTATTTCAGGAAGTTATGAGTAATCTGGGTGTAACACAGTTACAGTATCAACCACAAACCCAAGGGGCTTTAGAATGGTACAATCAGACCCTCAAAACGATGATCAGGACATACTGTCATGAATATCCCCAATGTTTGGGACAAAGGGCTGGAATTTCTTTTGTTTGCCACCCAGGATTCACCTAATGAGTCTACCAGCTTTAGTCCTTTTGAATTAATTTATGGACATGAGGCAAGAGGTCTTCTAAAACAATAAAAGTTTTTAGAACTGAGAGACGAATCTTCCATTTAGATTATGTATCTGTGTTCTGGGAGTAGCTCACAAGAGCCTGCAAAGTGGCTGAGGAACACCTTAAAGTTTCACAAACAACCATAAAGAAATGAGCAGATAAGCATGCCAAGACCCAAACATTTCAACCAGGGGATGTTGGTTAGCATTACTGCCTTTATAGGGTGAACTGCTGAAAGCACAGTTCAGTGGTCCATATAGAGTAGTCAAAAGGATTGATAAAGGTGATTAATTGACACCCCAGATTGCCGGAAAAAGAATCGGTTATGTCACATTAATATGTTGAAACAATATAATCGCCAGGAGGATGATAAACAAGCACAGGTATGTCAGGTAGTAGGGAACATGAAGGATGAAAGGGATAGTGAGGATGTGGCAAAAGGAGGCCTACACAATTCCCAAATTTAACCTCCTACTATCCAGTTAGCTAATGCTGAATTGTTAGGGAGATAAGACACTGTGCTTTCGCAGTTAGATGCAGAACAAGGAAACCTAACAAAGCTACTCGCAGCATTTAAAGGAGTCTGTAGGGACAAACCAGGATGTACAACCTTAGCCATACATGATGTGGATATAGGAGAATCCTCTCCTCTCAAACAGCATCCTTATTGTTTAGGTCTAGGGAAACAGGCTCAGGTGAAAGCAGAAATCCAATGCACGTCGGAAAACCACCTAATTGAACCCAGTCAAAGTAGCTGTCATTCCCAAGTTGTGTTAGTGTCTGAACCTGATGGTTCAAATAGATTTTGCATAGACTATAGAAAGTTTAATGCAGTAACAAAGGCAGACTCCTACCCAATTCCTCACTTGGAAGAATGTATCGACAGAGTTGACAGTGCCACATTCCTTACCAAAATAGATTTGTCATATGGGATACTGGCAGGTTCCTTTAACACCATAAGATAAAGAAATATCGGCCTTTGTCACACCAGAGTGGGACCAGTGAGCAGTTCAAAAGAGCAGTGGTGGCGGGAAGCAGAGAGAGAGAGATGGGAACCAGTGAGCAATGCAAAAGAACTATCCAGTCTAGGCCACCAGAGCGGGTGACAGCGTTCTGAGGGGGAAAAAAAGTGTGATGTCACAGGAAAACAGGTAGTTGATTGGTTGGTGAGTTTTTATCATTTATCTTTCAAAACTAGGGTAATTTTATGAATTGTATGGTTTTATTTACTAACAATATTAAAGCTTAATAGATTGGCTGGTGAATATTTCCTCTCAACTAGTTAATTAGATAGTTATTTAAACACAATCAGAATGGCAGGGTGGGTGATGTGTTGCTGCTACAGTGTGTGGGAGCTCATGGACACCAATGTGATCCACGGAAAACATGTCTGCAGTAAGTGTCTGCAGCTCAAGGATCTTCAGCTCAGGGTCAGTGAGCTGGAGGCCGAGCTACAGACACTGCAATGCATCAGGGAGGGGGAAAGTTACCTGGACACTTTGTTCCAGAAGGCAGTCACGCCCCATAGGGTCTCTGGATTTGGTCAATGGTCAGGGACGGAAGGGTGCGACTGCGAGTGAGGCAATTAAGGGGATTGAGAAGGCAGAAGTGGAGGAGGATCATCAGCCCTGCAATTGTCCAACAGGTTTGAGGTTCTTTCAGCTTGTATGGATGACAGCGAGGGCTGCAGGTTGGATGAGCAAATTGATCATGGCACTATAGTACAGGAAGCCATTCAAGTGGGGGGAGTAAATAGGAATGTAGTGGTAATAGGGGACATTATAGTCAGGGGGATGGACACCATTCTCTGCAGCCAATAGCGAGAGTCCAGAAGATTGTGTTGTCTACCCAGTTCCAGGGTTCGGGACGTCTGCTCGGGGCTGGAGAGGAACTTGCAGTAGGAGGGGGAGGATCTAGTTGTCATGGTCCATGTGGGTACCAATGACATAGATAAGACTAGGAAAGAGGTCCTGCATAGGGACTGTGGAAAACTAGAGGCTAAATTAAAAATCAGAATCTCAAAGGTAATAATCTCTGGGCTATTTCCTGAGCCATGAGTGAATTGGTGAGAGGTAAATAAGATTAGACAGTTAAATGCTTGGCTCAAAGATTGGTGTGGGAGAAATGGGTTTTGATTCATGGGGCACTGGCACCAGTACTGGGGAAAGTGGGAGCTGTACCATTAGGATGGTCTACATCTGAACCATGCTGGGACTAGTGTTCTGGCAAGTGGTATAACTAGGGCAGTAGAGAGGGCTTTAAACTAAATAGTGGGGGTGAGGGGTCAAGTGAGGGAAGATGTGATAATTTAAAGAGAGAGGAGAAGGCAAGAGAGCAAGATAGCAAAAAGGATAATGATAATCAGGGTGTGACAAGAAGGGACAGCGCATACATACTCAAGTGTGAGCCAGCAGATAAGACTAGACGTTGTGAACTAACAGACTGGGGGAGGGTTTGGCAGAGGTGAAAATTAGAAATCTAAAGAGAAAGGCCAAGGCATCAGAACAATATAGTGTTGTGGTAAAGACAAGCAGAATGGGACAGGAAGGGACAGACAGTTTTACAGAAATTTTACATCAGCAAATAAAGTCATTGAAGGGAATAGAAGCAAAAAAATGAAATTAAAGGTTCTATATCTGAATGCACGAAGCATCTACAATAAGATAGATGAACTACAGACACCAATAGAGGTGCATGATTTTGATCTAATTGCCATCACAGAGACATGGTTACATGGTGATCAAGGTTGGAAAATAAATATTCCAGGGTACAAAACATTTCAGAAAGACAGACAAAATAGCAAAGGAGGAGGGGTAGCACTGATGGTAAAGGATGACATAAGGGCATTGGTGAGAAAGGATCTGGCCTCAGAAGATCATGAAGTGGAATCAGTATGGGTGGAAATAAGGAATAGCAAGAAGCAGAAAACACTGATGAGAGTGGGCTATAGGCCCCCTAGCAGTAGTTATACTGTTGGACAGAGCATTAAACAATAAATTATTGGAGCTTGTAACAAAGGCATATGTAATAATTGTGGGGGAATTTAATCTTCGTATAGACTGGGACAATGAAATTTGCAGGAGTGGTCTAGAAGATGAGTTTGAAGAATGTTTTTGGGACAGTTTCTTGGAGCAATACATTGTGGAGCCAAGTAGGGATAAAGCTATCTGAGATCTAGTATGGTGTAATGAAGCAGGGTTAATAAGCAATGTCATAGTAAAAGATCCAGTGGGAAACAGTGATCATAATACCATTGAATTGCATGTTAAGTTTGAAAGTGACATACTCCAATCGCAGACAAGAATCTTAAGCTTAAACAAAGCTAATCACGTTGGTATGAGGGGAGAACTGGCTAAGGTAAATTGCGTAAATAGACTAAATGTATAGCGGTAAATGAACAGTGGGAAACCTTTAAAGAAACAAATCAAAATGTTCAACAAAAGTACATTCCTTTGAAAAACAAAAACTCAGCCAGAAAGACTCATCCATGGCTCACTCAGGAAATTAAGGATAGTATTAGTTTAAAAGAAAAGACTTACAATGTTGCAAAAAAAGAGTAGCAATTCTGAGGATTGGGAGAGTTTTAGAAACCAGCAAAGAGCCACCAAAAAGTTGATATAAAGGAAAAAATAGAATGAGAGTAAACTAACCAGTAACATAAAAACAGATTGTAAGAGCTTTTATAGGTATATCAAAAGAGAGTAGCTAAAGTAAATGTTAGTCCCTTAGAAGCAAAGACAGGAGAAATTATCATGGGGAATGAGGAAATGGCATTGAACAAATATTTTGTCTCTGTCTTCACAATAGAAGACACAGGTTCCATACCAGAAATAGATAGTGACCTAGGGGCTAAAAGAGTGAGGAAATTAAGGAAATTCGTATCAGCAGAGAAAAAGTATTGGAGAAACTTAAGGGACTAAAATCTGACAAATCTCCAGGACCTTATGGCCTACACCCTAGCATTCTAAAAGAGATAGCTGCAGATTAGTGAATGTGCTAGTTATGATTTTCCAAAGTTCCTTAGATTCAGGAACAGTCCCATCAGATTGGAAGTTGGCAAATTTTACACCACGTTTCAAGAGAGGAGGGAGAGAGAAAACAGTGAACTACAGGCCAGTTAGCCAAACATCGGTCGTTGGGAAAATGCTGGAATCTTTTATTAAGGAAGTTTTAACAATGCACTTAGAAAAGCACAGTATGATTACGTCAACATGGTTTTACCAAAGGGAAATTCTGTTTTACAAGTTTATTTGTAGAGTTTTTTGAGGGTAGAGAAAGCGGAACCAGTAGATGTAGTATACCTGGATTTCCAAAGGCATTCAATAAGGTGCCAAACCAAAGGTTAATAGGCAAGATAAGGGATCATGGAGTCGGGGGCAATATATTAGCATGGATAGATGATTGATTAACAGACAGAAAGTAACGAGTGGACATAAACGGGGCATTTTCAAGTTGGCAGGTAGTAAATAGTGGAGTGCTGCAAGGATCAGTGCTGGGGCCTCAGCTATTTACTATTTATATTAATGACTTAGATGAAGAGACAGAGAATAATGTATCTAAGTTTGTTGATGATACAAAGGCAGGTGGAAAAGTAAGCTGTGGGGAGGACACTGAGAGGCTGCAAAGAGATACTGACAGGTTAAGTGAGTGGGCAACAAGATGGCAGATGGAGTATAATGTAGGGAAGTGTAAAGTTATGCACTTTGGTCATAAGAATAGAAAAGCAGAATATTTTTAAAAGGTATGAAGCTTGTAAGTGTTGATATTGAAAGAGACTTGTGTGTGCTTGTACAAGGAACGCAGAAAGTTAACATGCAGGTACTGCAAGCAATTAGGAAGTCAAATGGCATATTGGCCTTATTGTAAGGGGATTGTAGTACAGGAGTCAGGAAGTATTGCTACAATTGTACAGGGTTTTGGAGTACAGTGTGCAGTTTTGGCCTCCATATTTAAGAAAGGATATACTTGCATTGGAGGCAGTGTAGCGAAGATTCACTAGATTGGTCCCTTGGATGAGGGGGTTGTCCGATGATGAGAGGCTAAGTAAATTGGGCCCGTATTCTCTGGAGTTTAGAAGAATGAGAGGTGATCTCATTGAAACATAGAAGATTCTAAAGAGGCTGGATAGGATAGGCACTGAGAGATTATTTCCGTTGGTTTGGGGAATCTAAAACACGGGGTCACAGTCTCAGGATATGGGGCTGATCATTTAGGACTGAGATGAGGAGAAATTACTTCACTCAAAGGGTTGTGAATCTTTGGAATTCTCTACCCCAGAGGGTTGTGGATGCTGCATCGTTGAATACGTTTAAGGCTGGGATAGACAGAGTTTTGGTCTCTCAGGGAATCAAGGGATATGGCGAGCGGGCAGGAAAGTGGAGTTGAATCCTAAGATCAGCCGTGATTGTTTTGAATGGCGGAGCAGGCTCGATGGGCCATATGGTCTACTCCTGCTCCTATTTCTTGTGTTCTTGTGTCCCCAGTGCATCCTTGGAATAATCCAGATGTGTAAAAATTAATTGTCACTGTGATCTTGAGGGCCACTGGCATACAATCCCATAGGTTGCAACTCATCGTGCAGCACGGCACATAAGCCAGTGAGGACCTCCCTGAAGAGCCGCAGTCTTTGCTGGTAATACTGCTCGAACATTAGAAGCAGGCTGATTTGAGTCCGGTACTGTCTCTGGAACCGGTGGGCCCTTCTTGGCATGACCAGCTGCTGTCACTCTCATAGTGGAACTTCACGGGCAGGCGTAGCTGCTTCATGGCCCTCTGTCCATCGGAGGTGTTGTATCCCATCACGGGGGTCCACAAAGACATGGTGCATGAAACTCATGCCAGGTGATCCGTAGGCCTCCAGAGTGCTGCCCTTGCAGAAAAGTTGCCTTGGCAGCTTTGCCTTTGCTACTCCTCTCTGCTATCTTGCGAATGGCCCTAGTGCCCATCCTTACAGATAGCCAACCCTCTCACACAATCGTATGGCCACCCGACACTCTCATCCAGCAGCATGGCCACCTGATACTGCCACCCGAGACCAAGACACCCCTTGCAGACAACCCGAGACCAAGTCCATCCATGCAGAGTGCACACACTGCAGGCTGACAATGGCCTCTTCCCCCTCTTCCCCTATGCAGTGCTGGTCATAGCTGCCTACCTGTCAGCACTAAGGCCTCGCCTCGGTGCCACCAGCTTTTGATGGCCGGGGATCCGAAGGCCACCCATCGTCTCCTTAATTCCAAGCCCCCCATTAAATTGCAATCAATTACATGCTAATGTATTGTTACTTGGGATTCCATTTTTTGTTAAAACTTGAGAATCTATATTTTTGAAAAACTGAAAAGGATTTCATGGATGCTGGAATCTTGAAGAAGCTAAACTTAGTTGTTTTTCCAGTAAACATGTTTTTACTCAAAGGTACATATTTGCAAAGAACCCAGCAGGGGGTTGTATTCTAACCTGAAGGAACAGATGTTTACAAGGAAATGTCAGACCACAATTTATGGCTGTCGCAGGATTGCAGCTGAACAGTTAGTTTAATTTTGAACTGTTAAAAAAAGCCTGTTGGTTTTGCTAAAAACAGGCAGTTGGAGTTTGCTTATTGACCTGCCAGGAGAACAGAAGAAAATCCATGCATTTGCTACCTCTCTTTGAAGAATCTGTGCTTGTGAAAAGCAAATCCTGTATGAAGTTGCACTGTTGCCTCCTGTATTTGAAGAAATCCTGCATGTTTGCGGAAAACCTTGCATCTTTGAAGGAACTTTGCATCGAATGTGTGAGACTTGAAACCTTTGTTGCTGTACACCTGATGTAAGACCTATGTGAAGACTTCTGTAGCTGAATCTCTTTGAATGCCTACCCAAACAGACTGTTCATCAACATCGCCTGGAAAGATTCCTAGTGGCAGCCATCTATTCACCTTTGGGTCACCTCGCCAAGACAAAGGACTTCCATACCTTCTCTTCAGTATAAGTGTTTTTTTTTATATTCCTTCTATTTCTTTCTAACAGCTGTAAACAAAAATCTATTTTTTTTCCCCAGTTAACTGTTTTTTGTATGTATGTGTGTGTGCGTGAGGTCCAGGATAAATTAAGGGGCTTGAATATTTCAATTCATGCGTATGTATTACTTCATTATTGGTGAAGACTTGGCTTATAATAAACAGATAAATTAGTTGTTTATTAAAGAAACCTGGTTGGTGTGCTTTATTCTGGAATAAAAATAGAGTGTCTGATTGACCGTTTCTGTAAGTGGGAAAATTTAAATATATGTTATGACCTGTGGAGAAATGGAGAGAATTAACAGTATTAAAACTAAATGCTCTGCAATTTAAATTGTGCTCCTGTTGCATTGGGGTGGCAATGCCGCCTTGGTGCTTTCCTGCCGCTGACTAAATCCAGAACCGACATCACGACGTCGGATTTCTGGGCAGACTAGTCTGGACTAGCTAGTCTCTGTCCCCCATGTCTTCATTCCCACTCCCAACAGCCTCACTAAATTCAGCCCTAGGTGTGAGGTATTACATTTTGGTTGGAAAATTTAAGCAGACAACATACTCCTTCGAAAATAAGTGTCTAAATGTTGTAGAGGAACAGAGGGACCAAGGGGTACAGATACACAAATCATTAAAACATAGGTTAATAAGGGCATAAAAAAAGCACTGAGATTAATTTATAGTGGGATAGAATTGAAAAGCAGTGAAGTTATGTTAAACTTGAACAGAACCCTGGTTAGACCACACTTGGAGTACTGTGAACAGTTCTGGTCTCCATATTATATGAAGGTTTTAGAGTAGGGTTGTCCAACCTTTTTGCATGGGGGGGGGGGTCACATTACAATTTTTGTCTTAAATGGTGAGACAATTTCGGAAAGATAAAGGCATTGAAATTTATCTTGCTATTAATCAAAACAACAAAGCTGCATTTTTGTGAAGACGCTTTAAATGAGAAGACGAATTTATTAACTTACTTTCTGGTCACTATGTTCGACATTGATTTAGTGAGATACTTGGCATTTTTTTGCTTGCACAAGTAGTCAATGTTTGCCTGCACACTTACTGTAGTGATGCGGAGTATTCTGGATAGATGTCATTCTGTCAGGAGTGATCTTGATCACTCTTTCTCCCTCTCTCTATGTCTCCCCCCTCTCTCTTTCTCTTTCTCTGTTCCACCTCTCTCTCAGCCCTCTCACTCTCTGACGCCTCCTCTCTCTCTGTCTCCCTTTCCCTCTCTCTCTGCTCCTCTTTCTCTCTCTCTGTCCCTCTTTCCCTCTCTCACTCTGCCCTCCTCTCTCTCTGTCACCCCTCTCTCTGCCCCCTCTCTTTGTCCCCTTTTCCCTCTCTCCATCTGCCCCCTCTCTCTGTCCCCCTCTTCTCTCTCTTTGTCCCCCATTCCTCTCTGTCTCTGTTCCCCCTTTCTCTCTCTCTCTCTGACAGTTGTAAAGAGCAGGAACGCTCAGCAAATGGTTGATCAGTTTCACAGCTGACAGATCCTAACATTGGGGAGCAGCAGTTTCCGAACTTTGGACAGATTCAGAATTTTTAAAAGGCTGCTAGAAAACTCGAGTCTGTCTGAAGTTCAGAAACTGCTGTTCCCGATGTCAGGATCTGTCAGCTGTGAAACTGACTTGCGATCTTTTTTAAAAGCCAGTCTGACAATGTGGAATTTCTCATCTCCAGTCATGGACCCCTGGGGAGGATGAGGAACGGCCCCGGCTACAGTTTATATCTGTGGGCCGGATTTTGGCCCATGGGCCATATGTTGGACAAGCCTGTTTTAGAAGCATTAGAGAGGTACAAAAAGGATTCACTACAATGATACCAGAACTGAAAGATTATACCTATCAGGAAAGATTGAATAAGCTGGAGCTCTTTTCTTTAGGAAAGAAAAGACTGGGGGTGGCCTGGTGGAGTTCTTGAAGAATATGAAAGGGTTTGATAGTGGACATGCAGTGATATTTTCACTTGCGGGTGAGACCAGAACTAGGCACCATAAATATAAGATGGTCACTGATAAATATCATAGGGGATTCAGCGAAAACTTCTATACCTGGAGTGGTTAGAATGTGAAATACACCACTCAAGGAGTAGTTTAGGTGAATTTATGCATTTAAGATGAAGCTAAATATGAACATACAAACATACAAAAAAGGAGCATGAGTAGGCTATTTGGCCCCTTGAGCCTGCTCTGCCATTCTATAAGATCATGGCTGATCTGTTTGTGGACTCAACTCCACTTTCCCGCCTACCCCCAATACCCTTTGACTCCCTTGTTTGTCAAAAATCTGTCTTCTTCTGTTTTAAAAACATTCAATGACCCTGCCTCCACCGCTCTCCAAGGAAGAGAGTTCCACAGACTCACGATGCTCGGAGAGAAAAAATTTCTCCTCATCTCTGCCTTAAATGGGAAAGCCCTTATTTTTAAACGGTGCCCCCTAGTTTTAGTCTCTCTCACAAGGGGAAACATTCTTTTTACATCTACCCTGTCAGGTCCCCTCAGGATCTTATACGTTTCAATAAGATCATATTTCATCCTTCTAAACTCCAATGAATACAGACCCAACCTTTCCTCATAATGTAACCCTCTCATCCGAAGAATCAGTCGAGTGAACCTTCTCTGAACTGCTTCCAATGCAATTACATCCTTGCTCAAGGAGACAAATACTGTACGCTATACTCTTGATGTGGTCTCACCAATGCTCTGTACAATTGCAGCAAAACATCTTTACTTTTATATTTCATTCCCCTTGCAATAAATGACAACATTGCACTTGCACTTGCCTTTTTAATCACTTGCTGTACCTGCATACTAACTTTTTGTGTTTCATGTACTAGGACACCCAGCTCCCTCTGTATCTCAGTGATCTGCAAGTTCTCTCCATTTAAATAATATGTTGCTTTTCTATTTTTCCGGCCCAAGTGGATAAGTTCATACTTTCCCACATTATACTCCATCTGCCACATCTTTGCCCACTCACTTAACCTATCTATATTCCTTTGCAGACTCCTTATATCCTTTTCACAACTTACTCTCCTACCTATCTTTGTGTCATCAGCAAATTTAGCAACCATACATTCTGTCCCTTCATCCAAGTCATTGATATAGATTATAAATAGTTGAGGCCCCAGCACTGATCCCTGTGGCACTCCACCAGTTACAGCTTGCCAACCTGAAAACAACCCATTTATGCCTACTCTGTTTCCTGTTAGCTAACCAATCCTCTATCCATTCTAATATGTTACCCCCTATACCATGGGCTCTTATTTTGTTTCGTAACCTTTGGTTTGCAACCTTGTCAAATGCCTTCTGGAAATCCAAGTGCACCACATCCGCAGGTTTCCCTTTATTCACGTTGCTTGTTACTTCCTCAAAGAACTCATATAAATTAGGCAAACATAATTTCCCTTTTACAAAACCATTTGACTCTGCCTGATTGCATTGAGATTTTCTAAATGACCTGCTATAACCGCCTTAATAATAGATTCTAGCATTTTCCCTATGACAGATGTTAAGCTAAGTGGCCTGTTGTTTCCTGCTTTCTGTCTTCTTTCTTTCTTTCTTGAATAGCGGAGTTACATTCGCTATTTTCCAATATGATGGGATATATCAGCACATGAAGGAGAAAGAACTAGAAGGATGTGTTCATGAGGTTAGATGAAGAGGGGTGGGAGGAGGCTGATGTGGAGTATAAACACCAGCATGGACCTGTTGGGCAGTGCTGCAAATGTATTGTAATACGTTGTAAGGTGATACTCACACTTTCTGACCCTTCATTCCTCATTTCCACTACAGTAAAGGTAGCTCATGAGGATAAACATGATGATGAAGAGGATGAGGAGGACCAAGTCACCCAGCTACATGATACTGCCATCCCTCAGGACAGGAGCACATATGAGGCCATCAAGCCATCCCTTCACAACACCATGCCAGTAGAATATTGGAAGTAAGACCAGGCTGCCCACTTCCAGAGGTACAGTCAGCAGTGGCTCCTTTCCAGCAGCAAGTGGCCATGGGATGAGGACCGCTTCAATCTCATAACCCTTCTGTGCAGAATGAGCAGAAATAATCTCCTGTGATCCTGGCTCTTAGGTGCCACCTGACAGAAGCAAATGATTAGATGCTCATAGAAAATGCCATTCCTCCTCCTGTGTACTCCTAATGTTGGGCATGATGGGGGGGACGGGGTGGGAGGCACAGCGAGTAGTCTGAAAATCTACCAGCTCTCCGACTCTGTGAGAAGCAGTCTGAAGAAAGTGCAGATGTCTGTGGGTCGAATGCAAAAAAAATGTTTAAAAAAAAACTTACTTGCTTCAGAATGCTTCATCAAAAGATCTGCAGGCTCTTCTCTGACCGGAGGTTCCCAGTTCAACCTTTAACTGCCAATAATAACTGCTGCTACACTTAGTACAAGCAGGTGTAACTTACTCTGAGTGCAATAGCAAGGTAAGACCGGGAAACTTTCGTGTACATCGGCATGGGCTGACTAATGTAAATGAGATTAGTGGCAATGCAATGGGTGCATGGTGAAACTCATCGAGAAACATGAGGAGATTCGGGGAAGCCATTTTTTAGGCATAAAATAGCCAATATCAACTTGACCATGAGCTTCCTTGCTATAAAACTTTCCTATTCTGTTCCAGCACCACTAGTGCATGGAATCAACAAGGAAATTTTACCCCTTATTGTTCTTTTGATTGTTATTCTAGTAGACCCCCATCGCAAACTCCATTCCCTTGCCATTGACTCCATTTTTCTCCCTGGCAGTTGTCTGAGGCTGAACCAGTATGTTTGCAAACTTGGTGTTATATTTGACCCCAGGGTGAGTTTCCTACCATCACTAAGATCGCCTAGTTCCATCTCTGTAACATCGCTCAACCTCAACGCTCTTGCCTCAGCTTACCTGCTGCTGAAATCCTCATCTATGCTTTTGTGACCTCTAGATTCGACTATTCCAATGCACTTCGAGCCGGCCTTCCTCGTTCTACCTTCTGAAAACTTGAGGTCATTCAAAACTCTCCTGCCCATGTCCTAACTCACACCAAGTCCTATTCACCCATTTCCCGTGTACTCAATGACCTACATTGGTTCCTAGTTAAGCATTGCCCCAATTTTAAAATTCTCAACCTTGTTTTTAAATCCCTCCATGGCCCCCTTCCCTATCTCTGTAATCTCCTCCATCTTTACAGGCCCCTGCTCTCCACCAATTCTGGTCGCTTGAGCATTCCTGATTTTAATTGCTCCGCTATTGGCAGCTATGCTTTCAGCTGCTTAGCCCTAAACTCTGGAATTCACTCCCTAAATGTCTCTGCCGCTCTTTCTTCCTTTCAGACACTCCTTAAATCCTATCACTTCGGCCAAACTTTTGTTCATCTGCACTAATATCTCAATATGTGGCTTGGTTTCAAATTTTGTTTGATAACACTTGTAAAGTGCCTTCACCTTTGTGGAAGGTGACTGTGAGGCATGAGTGCAAGAGGGCAACAGGCTGAGGGTGAGTGTGAGTATTGGCTGCTCAGATGGGGATGTGAGGTGGCTGCAGAGAGAGGAATGAGTGGAGCTGCAAGCTGCTGTTCTGAGGAGTGCTGTGCAGGAGAATGGTGGGAAAATCAGAGTGTGGAGCTTGACATCTGAAAGCGTTACGCTACTCACCTGTCATGCCATCCTGATGTCCTGAATCCTCTTGGTGTCCTGTCTCCAGGCTGGAGGGATCACACTTCTGCTCTGACTTCCTTGACTACATATATCCATGTCTGCTTGGTTGGAGAGGCTGTTCTCTTCCTTTTGACCTTGGGAATCATCAGCTCAATGCAGTCCCTCAGGGAGGGATGGGGTGGTCAGTCCGGGATTGTGGGAAGGAAGTGGGGGAGGGTTGACCAGGGGGTTGAAGATGAAGGGGGCGATTAGAGAGGTTTGATCTGGTGGGGTCAATTGGGGTGGGGAGTTGATCAGAGGGGGTTTGATCGGTGGGGTCATTCAGTGGGGGTGGGGGTTGATTAGAGGGTCGGTCGATCTAAGAGGGGATCAATGGGGGTGGTCAATCGGGTGGGTTGCTGATCCCAGTGGGGTTTGGGATCACAGGCCTCGAAGAGAGAAGGATCAGAGTTGAAGGCCAGGAGGGGGGATTGGAGACCTCGTGGTTGGCGAGGGCGGTTTCAGGGGGCAGGAGGTTGGGGGAGGTCAGAGGCCTTGTGGTGGAATCAATGGCCTGGGGGTGGAGGAAAGCTGTTGGGGGCTGCCTGATCCCAGAGGTCCCTCAGGCATGCAGCTGGATCCAGGAAGGTAGATGTGAAGGCATCTGAAGCCTTCTGAATTCACCAGGTCCTCACCTTAGTGAAGCTGGCCCGTTTTCTAATGTATGGAAAATCCGGCTGACAGCCGTTAAAGTTGAAAACCTGAATGACAAGAAGTCTCGAAGCCTCATTATCATATTTTAAGTTCCAACCCACCTCCTAGGAGCAGGCTGGTTGCCTGTCCACGTTTGGCCTCAGTTAAAGCCAGAAATGGGCGGGTCGATGGCGAAATTGGGTCAGGAAACAGTATTTTAATATTTTAACAACCCACCTCCTTTTTGGATTAAAACTCCCTCTCCCCCAATGTGTCCATGATGGCTATTGGATCAAACCCATTTATTTCTATCTGTGCTATTTATTACTTCATGCATTTTGTTGTGAATGCTTTGCACATTTAATTATAGTCCCTTTAGCTTTAACTTTTTTCCTATTTTTCCCTGATTGCACTATCACTAATTCTGTACTGCCTGCGTTAAGTCCTCTATCTCTATTATGCAAATCACTACTCTGCTCTGCAGCCTTGACAATTCTCTCACTGATCTTGAATTTACATTTTCCTGAATCCTCCCATACCCTGCCTTCATTAATTTAAAGCCTTATCTATCCAATTATTCAATTCTCCAGGATCTGTCTCGCAACCCAGCTTAAGTGGATGAAGGGTCGCAGACCTGAAAAATTAACTCGGTTTCTCTTTCCACAGATGCTGCTTGACCTGCTGAGTATTTCCGGCACTTTCTGTTCTCATTCCAGCTTAAGTGGAGCCCATCCCAATGGAACAGCTCTCTTTTTCCCCTGAACTGGTGCCAGTGCCCCATGAATCAAAACCATAACAACTGGATCCACCCCCAACTCCAAGTTTTTCTCTAAACATGAGGTGATGTCCTTAACCCTGGCACAGGCAACACAACCTTTGGAACTCCCGGTCACAGCTGCAGAGAACAGTATCTATTCCCCTGAATGGACTGTCCACTACCATTACATTTGTTTACACGCCGCTGTGCTGCCAGATCGGGCCTGTGGCAGACAGTGAGAGAACCAACAAGAGGTAAAAACCTACTTGATCTCGTCCTCACCAATCTACCTGCCACAGATGCATCTGTCCATGTCATTATTGGTAAGTGACCACTGTGCAGTCCTTGTGGAGACCAAGTCCTGTCTGCACACTGAGGACACCTTCCAATGTGTGTGTGGTACTACTATCATACTAAATGGGACAGATTCAGAACAGATCTGGAAGCTCTAAACTGGGCACCTATGAGGCGCTGTGGGAGATGTTGGTGTAGTGGTAAGGCCGCTGGACTAGTAATCCATAGACCCAGGTTAATGCCCTTGGGACACAGGTTCAAATCCTACCATGGCAGCTGGTGGAATTTAAAAAATCTGGAATTGAATGCTAGACACTGTAATGTTGCCATGAAACTATCATCGATTGCCATAAAAACTCATCTGGTTCTCTGATGTCCTTTAGGGAAGGAAATCTGCTGTCCTCTCCTGGTCTGGCCTACATGTGACTCCAGACCCAGAGCAATGCCCTCTGAAATGGGCTAGCAAGCCACTCAGTTGTCAAGGAAAATTAGGGATGGGCAACAAATGCTGGCCTTACCAGTGATGCCCACATCCCACAAAAAGAATTTTTAAAAATCAGCAGCAGAATTGTATTCCACCACGATCTGTAATCTCGTGGTCTGGCATATCTTTCACTCTACCATTACCATCAAGCCAGAGTACCAACCCTGGTTCAATGAGGAGTGTAGAAGCGAGTAGAACCAGGCATACCTAAAAATGAGATGCTCACCTGCTGAGGCTACAACACGGGGCTACATGCATTCTAGACAGTGGATGCATCATGCTATAGACAGAGCTAAATGATCCCACAACCAACAGATCAGATTAAAGCTCTGCGGTCCTGCCACATCCAGTCATGAGTGGTGGTTGACAATTAAACAAATAACAAGAGGAGGAGGCTCCACAAACATCCACATCCTCAATGATGACGGAGCCCAGCACATGAATGCAAAAAACAAAGCTTAAGCAACTATTTTCAGCCAGAAATGCCGAGTGCTTGACCTATCTTGGCCTCGTCGAGGTTCCCTGCATCATAGATGCCAGTCTTCAGACAATTTGATTCATTCCACATGATAAAGAAATGGCTGAAGGCACTGGATACTGCAAAGTCTATGGGCCCTGACAATATTCTGACTGTAGTATTTCAGGACTAGCTGCGTCCCCTAGCCAAGCTGTTCCAGTACAGCTACAACACTGGTATCTACCCGACAATGTGGAAAATTGCCCAGGTGTGTCCTGTCGATATGAAACAGGACAAATCCAATCCAGCCAATTACCACCCCATCAGTCTACTCTCAATCATAAGCAAAGTGATGAAAAATATCATTGACAATGCTATCAAGCAGCACTCAGTAATCACCTGTTTATCGATGCTCAGTTTGAATTCCACCAGAGCCACTCGGCTCCAGACCTCATTACGGCCTTGGTCCAAACATGGACAAAAGAACTGAATTCAAGAGGTGAGGTGAGAGTAACTGCCCTTGATTTCAAGGCAGCATTTGACCGGGTGTGGCATCAAAGAGCAAAATTGAAGCCAATGATAATCAGAGAAAACTCTCCACTGGTTGGAGACATAACTGGCACAAAAGAAGATGGTTGTGGTTGTTGGAGGCTAATCATGTCAGCCCAGGACATCACTCAGGGTAGTATCCTAGGCCCATCCATCTTCAGCTGATTCATCAATGTTCTTCCCTCCAACATGAAGCATGAAGTAGGGATGTTCACTGATGATTGCACAGTGTTCAATACCATTTGCAACTCCTCAGATACAGAAGCAGTCCGCCACATGCAGCAAGACCTGGACAACATTCTGGTTTGGGCTGATAAGTAGCAAGTAACATTTGTGCCACATAAGTCCCAGGCAATGACCATCTCCAAGAAGAAGAATCTAACCATCTCTGCTTGATTTTCAACGGCATTACCATCACTGAATTTCCCCACCTTCAACATTCTGAGGGTTACCATTAACCAGAAACGTCACTGGATGAGCCATATAAATAAATACTAGGGCTACAAGAGCAAGTCAGAGGCTGGGAATTCTGTGGCAAGTAACTCACCTCCTGTCTCCCCAAAGCCTGTCCACCATCTAAAAGGCACAAGTCAGGAGTGTGATAGAATACTCTCCATTTGTTTGGATGAGTGCGGCTCCAACAACACTCAAGAAGCTCAACACCATTCAGGACAAAGCAGCCCACTTGCTTGGCACCCCCATCCATCACCTTCAACATTCACTCCCTCCACCACCAACACACAGTGGCAGCAGTAACATCTCCAAGATGCACTGCAGTAACTCACCAAGGCTCCTTAGACAGCACCTTCCAAACCGGCGACCTCTACCACCTAGGACAAGGGCAGCAGATGCATGGGAACACCATCACCTGCAAATTCCCCTCCAAGTCACACACCATCCTGACTTGGAACTATATCGCTGTTCCTTCAGTGTCACTGGGTCAAAATGCTGGAACTCCCTTCCTAACAGCACTGTGGATGTACCTACACCCCAAGGACAGCGGAGGTTCAAGAAGGCAGCTCATCACCACCTTCTCAAGGGCAATTAGGGATGGGCAATAAATGCTGCCCTAGTCAGTGACACCCACATCCCAGGAACAAATAAACCAAAAAAAAAAACTTTGAAACTAAAAAAGGAAAAGTTGGAAAGCCCAGAAAAAAGATTAATCAAAAACATTGTACCAGTGGCACTTTTCATGTTAAAATTTATTTTATGAATATACAAATAATTGCACTCTTATACAAATCCATGTTGATTGATCTATTTTGATTCTATTTTAAATGTAACATTCAAATAATTTAACAGTGTAAATAAAAACCCAAATTACAAATAAGCAATAAAAACTAACAATTAATGCTACTTTTTTTTAAAGCTTGTTACATTCGAAATTCATCTGGCTTGTCTTGTAGGTGAACATTTGTTATTCTGGACTGGCTACATTAATCATAATTATAAAGCGAATGTCTGTTAAATACTTTTTGATCTGTCCTACCCTTCAAAAATGTGTGCTGCTTCCGCAAAATAGTGACATTTTGAGAGACAGACGCATACACTATTATAATTCTAACGTAATAAACAGGAAATAAAAAAACACAACAGAATACCATTATTTGAGAAAATAAGGCAAGCAATTAAAAAGATACAAAAGCAGGAAAGGTCAATTTTTAAAAATCCTTTTACCATATTAAAATTGCGTTAGCAACCTATATTGGCTATTTCAAGTATAAATAGTCAAACTTTATTAAAATAGAAAAACAAAACATTTGCCATCCAAACTTTGACTTCCAATGTTATATTCATGTACAAGTTAATGGCCAAGTATAATGCAAATAAGAAAATTTAATGACAATGGTCCCAACTCACCAAGGCTCTTTAGACAGCAGCTTCCAAACCCACAACCTCTACCACCTAGAAGGACAAGGACAGCTGATGCATGGGAACACCACTAT
Organism: Heterodontus francisci; assembly: GCF_036365525.1. Classification (NCBI taxonomy): domain Eukaryota; kingdom Metazoa; phylum Chordata; class Chondrichthyes; order Heterodontiformes; family Heterodontidae; genus Heterodontus; species Heterodontus francisci. Next base: position 139,245,511 of record NC_090374.1, read on the forward strand.
CTGCAAGCTCCCCTCCAAACCACCACACCATCCTGACTTGGAACGATATCGGTGTTCCTTCACTGTCGCTCAGTCAGAATCCTGGAACTCCCTTCCTAACAGCACTGCTGGTGTATCTACACCCCAAGGTCTGCAGCGGTTCAAGAAGGCAGCTCACCTCTACCTTCTCAAGGTCAATTAGGGATGGCCAAGAAATGTTGGCCCAGCCAGCAATGCCCACATCCCCCACACAAATAAAAAAAAAAGAAAAAAATTCTGGGAGCTCTGCTCTGCCATAGTGTTAGAGAACAAAATTCCCAGCCATCCATGGAGTTTATTGGGGACATGAGCATATGTGATTTTGGATATCAATGCCTGTAAGGGGACTTCAATAGCACATATCCTGAAATGTGCTTGCTGTCAAGCTGAGTTAAAATGGTTTGTCTACATCAGCCACTGATTACTTATCTTGTGCCCTGCTTTTTGCAATTTGGAGCCAATGCAAAAAGAGGGAAAAAGAAAGACATAAATTTTGTCGTACTTTAACTTTTCATTCAACATTTTTCTTTGTCATTTTGGAATATCTTCTCATTACAGAAACAAAAAGTTACTTCCAACATTTTCAAGGCATTAATGATAGTCAGTGGCAATTCAGCTTCACAGTGTGACAGAAACCCATAAATAAATGGGCCAAAGTATACAGTATTTTATAGAGAAACTTGGGCTAGAATGATTAAAATATAATGGAAAATTGCCAATTTTATTTGTGAAGCACATTTTTTTTTTGCAATTTCTGCTGATGTGCCCTTTTCTTTAAAACAAATGTTTTGTTTTGGTACAGCATTTGACCTTATGCATCTCCAGAACAGTTTTTTTTGACAAAGATTTCAATAGTTTTCCAGATTTGTTATGATGTGAATTTCTATGGCTGACAATGTGGTTCTGGCTGCACAGCAGCAGGATATCTGCAGGGCAAACAGCTGACCTTGCAGTGTAAAGCCAGATAATTTAAAAAGATTTTATGGCACCTAGCTCTTCATATGCACTGTAAAGCAGGTTGGATGATGGTGCACAATCTTGCAATTGGAAAAATTATAGGGATGTGGCCACAAAGATAAAAAGTTCACTGCAAGGCAGAATATTTTAAAAAAATTATCTTTATATGTATATAGTTAAAATATTTTTATGTTTTAAAAATATATATTTATAGATTTTCCAAAGTCCGTAGCTCTGTTTTTAACCTAGCCTACACAGAATGGGGCATGTTCAGGTCAGGCACCCAACTTACACTCTGCCTGATTTCCTTTGATGGAGCTGAAACTCATGCAGGATGTAAATTGAGCATCTGACTTTAACCAGGCCTGTTCTTGGCAGGTGAGTTAGGTTAAAATCAGAGCAGCTATGTGGGATGAATGATTAGAGTAGCAGAGTGCCAAAAAAACTTAAGAGTCAAAAAAATTGACAATTCAAAACATAAAGTTAAAATCTGAAAGAGAGTCGATAAGCGAGTTGTGGAGCAGTGCAGACTTTGAGCTCCTGTTTGATGTTTTATAAAGTTAGCATACTTCTGTAAAAGATGACTGTGAAGAGGGTATTCAAGAGCACTCTTTCCATTAGATAGCAGAGAAGCATGCTGGATAGAGGATGGCAAGCAGGCTGATTGTGTACAGCTTCTTCAAGGTGTTGGAACAGATGTGGAAGAAGATAGTATACTATAAGACACCTGGCAATGTTAAATTACCCAACAGTACCTGCACCAGTTTGATGGTACACCATGTCACAAAATGTTGCCTTTCAACCTGCTTCACATGGATCACTTGCCCAAGTCAAGTCCTCAAACAAACTTACAACTCGTTTGTTGCATCTCAGGTTACACATTTCAGCTGCAACTTACAATAGAAACTGCCATGCTCAAATTTTCTAAGAGTGTTATACATCAAACCTCTTTACATCACTGACATCTGATAGGTTGAGAAATGCAGCAGCATGGTGACATTGGGCACCCTGCCATGCTGTTGTATTGGAAAGGTAAGAAAACGCGGGTCTGTTTTATCTGTAAGCAACACATTATTGTTAGCAGGAGCCACAAACACAAGAATTGTCCTATGTTGGTATTTGCCTGCAAACAGCAAAACAGGCTACCTGCCAACCCACAGGAAGTTGAGGCTGTTTTTTTTAAGACATTGACAGGTGCCAAGGTCTGCAGTCTATGACCTGCTGATCAATAGCAACCTTCTTTCAGCTTTTACAACCTAAAACACAAAATACTCTAACTGAGGTACTTTAAAAATAAATTTATCTTGAATTGTTAAAAAAATGTTTTCCCCACTGACCTGACATCGATTAAGCTGGAGGACAATGAAAATGGAGTGGGGGATTTACTCACTCGCTTCCGACTCCTGTCCGGCCAACTGTAATTTTAAATTCCAAGTGGCAAGGACACCTGCTGAAAGTTGGCAGGTTCCTTTTTCCAATATGCAACTCCGGTTCAGATGATGTCATCTCCAGTTTGCTATTTTTACCTGAGACCTGAGTGGGGCAACGTGCCAGTCAACCCAAAGTTGCTGGGATCACAATTCAGGGCCAGGAATATTTAGGTAAATGTAAATCTTTTACAGATTTCCTTATGAGCCAGGAGGAGCTGGTCCCACAAGGAAACCTCAGGTATCCCTCTGCACAAACTGGTTCCCTTCACAAGCCCACTGATCCACTTAAATCGCATCAGGAACCGTTCCCCTGGATCCCCAGCAGCCGCCTCCTGGCCATTTGACTTTAATAGACTGCTACATCCCACTGACGTCACAGCCATTTTGGTTGTTAAGTGGCATTCAAATGAGGTCCAGCTGTTGACTTCAGGTGAGCCTCCCTGGTGATGCTCCTGAATGGAACAGTTGCACACGAGGCCACATTCCTGCCTGGGAAGAAAAATCAACTGCAATTTTCCCCTAAAAACATTGAAAAATAAAAAAAACCCAGAGATTTGGTCACTTTAACAACTTCTTTACGTATGGGACTTCTCTTGCTCATATTCCAAATAGATGTTGAAGAAAAGAAGTATAAAGCAAGCACAAATAATGGATTACAACAACATAAGAATGACAGATGCTATGTACTCTTTTAAATGAGTTTTGCAAGATATCTGGGGCCTTCATGGGGTTTTCTCATGACTTGCGTACAAACCTCGGGCTTGATTTTACGTTGGGCGGACAGGAGCTGGCCACCGACGTAAAAGTCAGTGGCGAACCCGCTTCTGCCTGGCCTGGGGATTGTCCCGCATTTTACGGGTTCCCAGGCTTTAATTATTCCGAGGCGGGACTTCACCCGCTTGAGAGAAGTCCCGCCTCATTGAGCAGCCGGCCAATCATCGGGCCGGCAGCTTAGTTCCAGCAGCGCCACTGGAAGCGGTGGCCACTGCTGGGACTGCAGCCCAGCCAGGATGTGGAGCCAGGAGTGCAGCTAAGTTTGGTTTGCCTCGCCGGAGGTAATCGGTCGGGCCCCGGCGAGGCAAGGGTGGTCGTTTGACGGGAAGGCAGGGTGTCTTGGATCCTGGGGGTGGTTGGGGAAGTGGGGGAGGCCCTCAATCGGGCACTCTGTGCCCGTTTGTCAGGGCCCATCCCCGCTTTCACTGGGCGGCCTTTCCCGGCTCCAGGATGCCCGTTTGCCATGGGTAAAATCCCGGAGCGGGTGAGGAAGACCTCCTGGAGCCTCCCGCTCCATTTTACGCTACTCCCCCACCACCATCTGGCTCGCTGGGGTGTCGTAAAATTCCGTCCCTCATCTCCAGAGGCTCTTCTCTATGCACAGTGGGAGAACAGCAAGATTCAGACTAATGTCCTAGGTAATGCAGCAAGCCAGCGCTTGCAGCACTGCGCCACTACTGGAGCTAAGGAGCACATTATTGGATCCAGGTCCTCAACATCCATCCATATGACCTCTTTGCTGCACCCCGACCTTGAGACTGCTCTTATATTTCAGGCTATAACATCTCAATACTAAACACAGTATTCTAATTATTGCACTTGACTCCTAATGTGGCTTGTATTATCTCAAACTACAGAAAGTGTGGTAGGACATAGAAGATGTTTCATTTTCAGTATATATAACAAATACTTTCAATGAAATACTTGGAGAACAAAATTTTGTGGTCTCCTAGAAATGGCACCTTTCTTCAATGGTGAAGAGGGAGGTGGTATACATTTGACGTTACAGTTCAGCTAAATTAACCTAACTAGTAATGCAAAATTTAAATGTTATTGTTTAAAATTTCAACATTCTGCCTTGCAGTACAACATTCAGAGAGAAACTAGGACTGAGATAACAAAAATTGGACAGTCAGCTTTTCAGCTAACTGCGGATGCTGTAAATTACTTAAGGACCAGGGAAAGATATTCTTAGCTATTGATACTGATGTGAATTAAATGAGCTACCCATACCATTCCTTGTCTGACAGTCTATAAATAAGCATGGAATGCATGCCCTTGTGTTAAGGAGAACTGCCTAATAAGAAGAGCTATGCATTAAACTTGGCACATTAAATCAGCAAATCATTTAGTTTGAAAGGACTTTGTATTGAGTGGCCCCTTGAGCAGTGCTGAGCTGACAATCTACTGCTAGTATAGTCTTCTGTCTTCCATCAAATAACATTAATCAGCAATTGGCCCTTTGGAGGACATGAAACAATTTTCTCCTGTGTTGGTAGATCATTAAATTGCACTTCTTGAAACTGCACATTGATACAGTTTATGCTTTAATCCAAAGTAATTAATTGAGCAAACCAAAAATCAGTTAAAGAATCCATTTGATAAAAAAGCAAGCCAGTCAGCAACAATATAGTGCACCAGTGTACTGCAATGGTCTTTACATTACTAACACCAGCTATGTCTGAATAATTATGTTAAATAGCAGATGAATTACATTACACATTGTTGACAAGTTTATTCTTGTTTTATTTGTCCAAGTACTGTAGCGCCAGTAGAATCCAGGAAGACCTCTTGTTGATAGGAGTTGTGCACAGCACGCAGTCTAAACAATTAAATAGTAAGTTTTATATTAAATGATGAAGATTTTTATCTCAAGGAAAAATCACCTGCACACAACTATTTCACTTGCATTAAAAAGTCAGTTTGCTTATCTGTAAAGTCTGCTACATAAAAACTCATAATAGTGAAATGTATATAAAAAAGATAAATTAAAGATCTAAAGAACACTCAAACAGCAAAGAGCTTTCTTTAAAATGCTATAATTAAAATAATAAACCTAGAAATATCTGACAGAAAATAGCTAATCTTGTATGATAAGTGCCGGTTTCTTTCTAGGTCTGAATTATTTATTTATTATTTTGCTTATGCAGACTTGACATACAATTCTAGCCATTTTACAGCATTGTTATCACCAGCATGAAAAATATAGAGATAGTTTAGTTAGTGAGCATGATTCATGAACATGGGACATGGTGTGTATTTGTCCACAAGGTCATTTGTTGTCATCATGAAGGCCCATAGGTGAAGATTTGAGGTGCACTGTCTCAGACCAGGTCGAAAGCAGTTGAAAAGTGCCCAACTATGACCTGGCCAGCTGAATCCTGGTTGATGGACTGTAAGGTCAGAAATGATTTGATGAGTTTAGCAGCATCTGCTGTCCAGTCTTCACGCCAATAAGTTGATAAGGAAAAGTAAAAGGAATCAGGAAAGGTTGACTATATTGGGTGTCTTGAAGAGAGCTGAGCTGTTGGTGGACAGAACAAATTAGAGTGAATTGGCAACATGATTTAGTCACAAAGTCTATTCAGCAATTTTGCTACCACATCTGAATGATGAAGAAATGGAGGAGCTGTGTTGCAGGAGACTACTATCCATGGGAGTGGAGAAGGGCAAAATGTGACTGACAAGGTGCATAGTAGCATACAAATGACTATCCACCAGCTTAGTGTGAGGTTAGCAGCCCAAACGGAAGTACAAAATTCCACAAATGAATTGCAGAGCAAATGAGTGTAAACTGGAGATATTTACCCCAGGCAGAGCTGGCAAGATTGGTGAATAGTTTGAGTTCCATCAGGGCCACTCAGCTCCTGACCTCATTAAAGCCTTGGTTCAAACATGGACAAAAGAGAACTCAAGAGGTCAGGTGAGAGTGACTGCCCTGGACATCAAGGAAGCATTTGACCAAGTATGGCAAAACTGGAGTCAATGGGAATCAGGGGGAAAACCTTGCGCAAAGGAAGATGGTTGTGGTTGTTGGAGGTCAATCATCTCAGCTCCAGGGCATCACCAAAGGAGTTCCTCAGGGTAGATTCCTAGGCCTAACCATCTTCAGCTGCTTCATCAATGACCTTCCTTCAAACATAGTGGCGCAGTGGTTAGCACCGCAGCCTCACAGCTCCAGTGACCCGGGTTCAGTTCTGGGTACTGCCTGTGCGGAGTTTGCAAGTTCTCCCTGTGACTGTGTGGGTTTCCGCCGGGTGCTCTGGTTTCCTCCCACAGCCAAAGACTTGCAGGATGATAGGTAAATTGGCCATTGTAAATTGCCCCTAGTGTAGGTAGGTGGTAGGAGAAAAAAGGGAAAGTGGGGATGTGGAAGGGAATATCGGATTAATGTAGGATTAGTATAAATGGGTGGTTGATGGTCAGCACAGACCCAGTGGGCCGAAGGGCCTGTTTCAGTGCTGTATCTCTCTATGACTCTATAAGGTCAGATGTGGAGATGTTCACTGATGATTGCACTATGTACAGCACCATTCGTGACTCCTCAGATACTGAAGCAGTCCTTATAGAAATGCAGCAAGACATGGACAATATCCAGGATTGGGCTGATAGGTGGCAGGGAACATTCGTGCCACACAAGTGCCAGGCAATGACCATCTCCAACAAAAGAGAATCTAACCATCTCCACTTGACATTCAATGGCATTACGATCACTGAATGCCCCACTATCAACATCCTTGGGGTTACCATTGACCAGATACTGAACTGGAGTAGCCATATAAATACCATGACTACAAGTGCAGGTCAGAGGCTAGGAATCCTGTGGTGAGTAACTCACCTCCTGACTCCCCAAAGCCTGTCCACAAGGCACGTCAGGAGTGTGATGGAATACTCTCCACTTGCTTGGATGGGTGCAGCTCCAACAATACTCAAGAAGCTCAACATCATCCAGGACAAAGTACCTGCTTGATTGACACCCCATCTACAAACATTCACTCCCTCCACCACCGACGCACAGTGGCAGCAGTACGTACTATCTGCAAGATGCACTGAAGTAATGCACCAAGGCTCTTTAGACAACATCTTCCAAACCCTCGACCTCTACCACCTAGAAGGACAAGGGCAGTAAATGCATGGGAACATCACCACCTGTAAGTTCTCCTCCAAGTCACACACCATCCTGACTTGGAACTATATCACCATTCCTTCACTGTCGCTGGGTCAAAATCCTGGAATTTCTTTCCTAACAGCACTGTGGGTGTACCTACACCACATGGACTGCAGCAGTTCAAGAAGGCAGCTCACCACCAACTTCTCAAGGGCAACTAGGGATGGACAATAAATGCTGGGCTAGTCAGCGATGCTCACATCCCATGAATGAATACAAAAAAGGTTATTTTAGGGTTAGTATATATACTGCAGACATAAAGCTGTGAATCATCTATCAGTCTTGATGTCAAGAGTGATTTGCCTTGAGACATTTGTGATGGTTTTGTCTCAGGAACACTGTTCTTAAATTAAATTAAGAGATCGCCAGTGTCGAGGGCACTGACTTATTTATGTTGTCCAGGAAAGAATCGCTCTTGTAGAACCTATCCAGGAGAATTGCTTGTCATTCCAGAGTTAAATCTACAGAAAAGTTAATCAGATTTGGCAAAAAGCTATGTAATTCTTGGAAGACAAGCACCTCAAACATTGGCTCTAATCATTTACCACTGTGAAGGCCTATGGCCATTTTAAACAGAGCTTGATGCGAGGAGAAATCTGAAATGTGTTCTGCATAATTTTGAGGCAAAATTTGACAAAGTAAAAGGGCATGCCTAATTTTGGAAAGAAACCAAAAAACACTTTCCACGTGGGAAATGTTATCAGAAGTATCCAACTGTGGGAGGAAAATCTAATGCATCATCTGTATGGCAATCAAAGTTACATGCATGGCAGCTATCATCATCCCAATCAAAAGTTTTTTTAAAACTGATTTCACCCTCAACGATTCTCCCTGTTGTCAACCTTTGTTCTTGCATCCTCCACATACTTTTGCAGTATGCAGAAGATGCTAGAATAAAGCAGAACATCTATCCATCGAAATGACATTTGTGTATAATTTGCATGGGTGTTGTCTCACGGTAAATTAGTAGAACCCCAAGAGTAATGGCATTTTTCCAGGAATTCAAACGATCGCTTGCCAAAATTTTAGCAATCAGGAGAACCCCACAGAACCTCAAGGCTTTGTTTTTTTCAGATGGAAAAGGAAGTAGGTTCAAAAATGCATTCGGACGTGATCTCACCTTCTTCCTCCAACTCCAACCTCAACTTCAATGTGTGCACTGAAAAACTACTGTTAATGAAACTTAAAGGATTAAATTACGAGGGCAGGTTGTCTATACTTGGCTTATATTCCCTTGAGTTTAGCAGTTTGAGGGAGGATTTAATCAAGGTTTTTAAAATGGCAAAGGGTTTCAATAGGGTAGGTATAGAGAAATTATTTCCCTGGTGGGAAGCCAGAACAGGGGAAAATAATCTTAAAATTAGAATTATTGGGTGATCCTGCCCTGGTAGTGTAGGTGTGGACTGTGAGTGAGTGACTCTATCCAGCAGTGTAGGTGTGACTTGTGAGTATCCAGCCCCTGTAATGTTAGTGTGAACTGCGAGTGAGTGATAATGCCCTGGCAGTATGCGTAGTTAATGAGCTGATGTTTATAGAAAGAAATAATTTGGAGATGTTGTGCAGCAAACATCTTCTTGACTGTATCCTGCATAACAATAAAGTACTTAACAGGCATTGTGATAGAAATTGGTATGCATTTTGCCTGTCTTTTGGGTGTAAAAATGGTATATCGTTTACCAATTTCTGGACATGAGGTCCTGATCCCAGTTTGTTATGGCAGCCCATGCTGCTAGTCCCTGGTGGCTGCTTGAAAGTTGTATTAACCAAAGTTAATATGTAAAGAAGTGTCCAGTCACAGGACCTTCCTGCCACCAGTGGGAGCCCTACACTGTGCAAGCTGACAAGTTTTTGTTTGTTTCCACAGTGGCCTAAAACAATGGTCCTTGAATGAACTCCTGGAGGCCACAGAGGAAACACAAAGGCCAAGTTTTAAAATCTCCCTGAATGTGGAGCCAGGAGGATCAGGACTACTGTCATCTAGCTCTGCTCACCACCCTTATAATCTCCTACCCACAACCCAAACTTATCATAGGCCTTCAGCTGGTATCTGAGCAGGCCAATATTTTTATCTTTGTGACAGGAAAGTACCTCTAGGGTGCGATTAGTGATTACAGTATGCAAGTCCTCTTCTGATGGTGCAAGAGGATCAATATCATGTGTCCTCTTGCCCATCATTTAAGTGTGGTGGTTGTTACCACTGCTTGCTTCACACCTGAAAAATTGCACAAATGAATTTCTCAGCCATTGTTCAATGTAGATGATTTTCAGGAGTTGAGTAGCAGTGCTTATGTTCATTTTGTAAAAGAGATTTACATCGAATACATCAGATAACTTAGTGGGAGTCCTATGCATTGTCTGATTGATGTATGTAAATAACTTATAACAGTCATGATAGAGAAGAAGCCCATTGGTCAGATGGGTAAAGAACTATACTGCCACCAGGTATAGTTGAAAGGACGAGTGGATGACCAGTGTCCAGACCTCCACCAACTTACAGTCAAGAGGGTGGGCAGATGACCGGTGCATGGTCCTCCATCAACTATGGCTGTAAGGGCAGCTAGGTAACCCATGTCCAGCCCCCCACCATCTTTGGGATGAGAGGTTAAACCAAGATGTTCTCTCAGGTAGACATAAAAGATCCTGTGACACTATTTGAAGAAGAGCAAGAGACTTCTGTTGTGATTGACAATAAATAACAATCATTTCACATAACTAAAACAGATTATTTGGCTATTTATCTCATTGCTGTTTGTGGGTTCTTGCGGTGTTGAAATGGTGGCCGTGTTTCTCAACATTAGAACTGTTTCTATACTACATAGGCTGTGAAGCACTTTAGACATCCCGAGGTTTTGAAAGTTGCCTTATAAATGCAAGTTATTTTTTTCTTAGTATATTATCAATGCTTTGTGGCAACAGTGCCAATTATCATGTATCTATATTTGACAGCTAGATCTAAAGCACATCAACAATATATATTTATGTATTTAACATAGAAAAAACATCTCAAGGCATTTCACAGAGGCATAACAAAAAAAAATGGACACTGAGGCAAAGGAGATGTGAAGAAGAAAGACCATTAGCTTAGTCAAATAAGTGGGTTTAAAGGAGAATCTTAAAGGAAGAGAGGGAGGTGGAAGGATTTAAGGAGGGAATTGCAGAGTATGGGACAATGGTGGTGCAAGGAAGAAGGGATGCACAAGAGGCTGCAGTCAGAAAAAGTGAAATTTTGGAGGACATTGTAGTACTGTGGGAGGTTGCAGAGATAGGGAAAACAATACTATGGAGAGAATTAAACACAAAGATGAGAATCTTAAATTTGAGGCTTTGGAGGATCAGAAGACAATGTAGGTCATCGAGGATAGAAATAATGGGCAGGCAGGATTTAGTGTAGGATAAAGAGTGAAGATCAGAATTTTGGCTGAGCCGACATTTATGTAATGTGAAGGATAGGAGGCTAGCCAGGAGACTATTGAAACAGTCATTGGGATGTGACAAAGATATAGAGCAGCATTGCTACTATTATCCTGCATATTAATAGATACCAAATATTCTGAGTCAATAATGCTAGTGAAGATCCTTCCAATGAGGTAGAGATCCTGACAGTGGCAACTGTCAACTCTGCCATACATTCAAGAGTAAACAGTCATGAAGTATTGAGGTAGATTTTCGTCTTCACTAGCTGGACAGTAATCTGGCAGCGTGGATCGCCCATTTTTTATACAGCCTGCTCAATTTTCATTCCGTAATTTCATCAGATTATTCTCTTCTGTAAGAATTTCTGGCCGTGCAATTCAACACAAAAATCAACATTGTCCTCTTCATTTCATTGAATCTTTTTTTGAGTTTCTTGCCATATCCTTTCTTGTGCCAAATATTGCCACCTTCTGGTCAATGGTCTTCTCTCAATTGTTCCCTAATGAAAGGCATCTTGATCTTTTTCTGTGGCCTTTGTCCGTGTTTTCCTAATCAGCTGTAATGTTCTTATTCCTACCAGTTCACCACCTTATTACCTGCTTGCTTAGATACTTAGCTGTAAACATTTCAGCTTTGTTTTGATCAGGCATCTTAACTTATTGCCATAATTAAGATACTACAGTTTAAAATTTGTAGTTAGGCAATATGTGAGGGCAGCTGCAGCTACATATCTATAATGCCTTAATGGTCTGAGCTGGGATATTGTGCCTGTCAATTCTAATTATTGCATTTACTTCTGTTTTCATTATTAAATCACATACTAGATTAGAAACATTACAAGAAACATACCTTTCCTTATTTGCAAAAGTTGTTTTTTCTCTCACGTGGTCTGATATGAGCATGGTGAGCAGGAGAAATTAATATTCCTCTAAGGGCCAAATCAATTTCACAATCATTAACAAAAATATCTTGCTTGCTAGATTCCTTACAACTACTATGTGACAAACAAAACATTACTTCCTACTATTACAGATTTAATTATTGTGTCCTTAACAATGTTTATAATAGGTATAAACATATTTGTTTTCCTCAGGCAAGATCCGATTTGTATTTGGTGAGATGATTTAGTGTACCTTGGTTAACAAGAGTGACCATGGTTTAATTAAATAATGGGCTGAATAATTTAAAAATTCTCACCCTTATTTTCAAATCCCTACATGGCCTCGCCCCTCCATATCTCTGGAATTTCCTCCAGTCCACAACCCTTCCAGATATCTGCGCTCATTTAATTCTGGACTCCTGAGCATCCCTGATTTTAATCGCTCCACCACTGGTTGCTCCGCCTTCAGCAGCCTAGGCCCTAAGCTCTGGAATTCCCCCCCACCTTCACCTCTCTTCCTCTCCACCTTGCTTTCCTCCTTTAAGACTTTCCTTAAAATCTACCTCTTTGACCAAGCTTTTGGTCATCTGACCTAATATTTCCTTATGTGGTTCAGTGTCATACTTTGCTTTATTTTGTCTTATAATGTTTCTGCGAAGCACCTTGGGATGTTTTATTACATTAAAGGCGCTATACAAATATAAGTTGTTATTGTTGCTGTTGTTGATTCTTGCTGGACAGATAATGGCGTATGAATGAATTAATGGCCAGGCTGGCCTGGCAAAAATGTTATCTCGCCATTAGTCCCTCCTTTAATTTTAAGAACTTGTTGGATTTGCACATTAATTGTTCATTCAACTCACCGCCGAAAGTTAGGGCTGGAATTTAACAGGGTAAAATACCTTTTTAACAATGTAATCATTGTTAATTCAACGCTAATCAACCTCTCTGTCACAGAAAGGGAACAAGTTAAATGATTCAATCTCATTCCTGCATATCGCAAATTGTTGTTCGAGCTTTTAAAAATGTCAAATGTTAATTTTTAAAAAATTATTTTCTTTCTCCTTTTTCCACTTTCTTAATCCAATCTTTCCCTCGCTTTATTTTTCTTTCTCATTCTGATTTGACTCTAATTTACCTACTCTGATTCACCTTCCTTTTTCATAGTTCCTACTTTTTTTGTAGTATATGGTTCATATTACATAATCAGGCTACTCCTCATATATGAATGATTTTGTTACTGTAAATTAGGGATTGCTTATTACTGTAATATTAGAGAGTGTTTATTCACTGCAGCTGCTACTAAATGGTTCCATAATTCTTAGGTAGTATATCTGGTGCTTCAGGTGAATAAATTAGGAATAAAGAAAACCTTTGGCTCATTGAATGCATTTCCTCCTTTCATGTTTTGGTGTTCATGTGTTCATTAAGGTAGAGGATAGGAGGCTGGATAATTGTCCACCTTAGTGTATTAAATGTTGAGAGGTCAGGAATATCAAGGTAGAATTTACTTGTAGATTGTTGCAAAACCTCTTACAGCATCACTGCACGATGTCCATTTTATGCACCATCTATCCTATATAGATTCTCGATGAGTTTGACAGTTAAATCAGAAGTAAATGGGATACTGTGCTGTGGACTCATACCACTTAAAAATTATCGGAAATTGTCCACCTTTAATCCATTTATTATAATGTATATTTACCATACATGTATAGTTGTATACTTTGATATAAATGTTACTCTAAGATTAAGACTGTATTCTCTGCTTTAGGATGTGAATATACAGTTAAATTCAGTTTTTCTACTTACCGCTGAGGCCTTTTCCTGTGCATCAATACTTGCCAGCAGATTTTGGACCCTCTCATGAATTCTATCCCAGGCCGGGTGTCTCACCGGATCAAAATAAAACCTTTAAAAAAAATACTTTTTTTAAAACAGTGACATTTCTGGTGAACCTCATCATGATTGGTCAACTTCATGAGCATTAAATGAATGGAAGTATCTTGTAGAACATATAGTAGATTTTTTCTTTACAGGCATAGAGTAAACTCATCTCATGCTCCCAGTGAGGAACTATGCTCAAAGAAAGCATGAGTCAGAAATAAGGCTATAGATTTGCATTTAAATTATGCTATCATGTCTCTCAGAAATATAAGGAATCCCATTGCATCAAGTTCCATCGTTTTTGTTGTTGGGATTTAAAACATTGCAGGTGACCAAAGAGTCCCACACTCTGTCAGTTTGAAAGCCATTGGAGCAGCTCGCTATGGAATTTTAAAAAAAGTAAGCAAAATTGAGAAATGAGCACAGTGTCTGTAAAGTCAGAGTTCAGCTGATCCTGGCAAACCACAAGGCCTTTTTTATCCCATCATATGTTACAGAAAATTTATTGGGAGTGGTAATAATGGAATTGTTGATATGTGTCATCATCCTGTCACTACATCAAGTAGAAACTAGAATGGCAACCCAACAAAAATAAATCTCATTCCAATTTCTGCTCTCATCTTCATTTCCTTGTTGTCATTAAATCCAATAAGACTTCAAATACCAAGGAAATTTGGGGCTTAATTAAGCCTGTAAGAGAAACCACAAAATGGAATCCAATGTGTCTGAATTATAACATATCACATTAACTGATCCAATGTGAATTATTTCAGATTTGCAACTCAGGTCAATATTCAAATACTTGGCAATCTTAGTGTCCTTCAATGTAACAGAAGAGCCATAAGGGGGCTGATTTTCCCCTGCATTGCACCCTGTGAGTGTCTATTTTTGTGTCACAATATAGAGGAAATTGCATCAATTACCCATTGTGTTGCTGCACATATTCTGAGGCATCCTCATGTATGAACTTTAAACTCCCATCTGAAACATTCCTTGTTCCAGTCTTACTCAGGCATCCTCCCCCAACTCTTTTTCCGGTACATTGATGACTGTATCGGTGTCGTTTCCTGCTCCTGCCCCAAACTGGAAAACTTGATCAACTTTGCTTCCAATTTTCACCCTTCTCTCACCTTTACATGGCCCATCTCTGACACTTCCCTTCCCTTCCTTGACTTCTCTGTCTCCATCTCTGTGGATAGACTGTCCACTAATCTTCATTATAAGCCCACCGACTCCCATAGAGACCTCGAATACACTTCCTCACACCCTGCTTCATGTAAGGACTCCATTTCGCCCAATTTCTCCGTATCCGACGCATCTGTTCTGATGATGCAACCTTCCACAACAGTGCTTCTGATATTTAGATTTTTTTTTAGATTTTAGAGATACAGCACTGAAACAGGCCCTTCGGCCCACCGAGTCTGTGCCGACCATCAACCACCCATTTATACTAATCCTACTGTAATCCCATATTCCTACCACATCCCCACCTATCCCTATACTTCCCTATCAATAACCTATACTAGGGACAATTTATAATGGCCAATTTACCTATCAACCTGCAAGTTTTCGACATGTGGGAGGAAACCGGAGCACCCGGAGGAAACCCACGCAGACACAGGGAGAACTTGCAAACTCCACACAGGCAGTACCCAGAATTGAACCCGGGTCGCTGGAGCTGTGAGGCTGCGGTGCTAACCATTGCGCCACCCTTTGATATGTCTTCCTTTTTCCTCAACCAAGGATTCCCCCCCCACTGTGGTTGACAGGGCCCTCAACTGTGTCCGATCCATTGCCCGCATTTCAGCCCTCATGCCTTCTCCTCCCTCCCTGAACCACGATAGAGTTCCCCTTGTCCCCACTTTCCACCCCACCAGCCTACACATCCAAAGGATCATCCTCCCCATTTCCACCATCTCCAGCGTGATGCCACCACCAAACACATCTGCCCCTCCTCTGTCAGCATTCCGAAGGGATCGTTCCCTCCGCGACACCCTAGTCCACTCCTCTATTACCCCCGACACCTTGTCCCCTTTCCACGCCACCTTCCCATGCAATCGCAGGAGGTGTAATACCTGTCCTTTTACCTCCTCTCTCCTCACTATCCAAGGCCCCAAACACTCCTTTCAGGGGAAGCAGCGATTTACTTGCACTTCTTTCAATTTAGTATACTGTATTCGCTGCTCACAATTCGGTCTCCTTTACACTGGGGAGACCATACATGCTTTGCTGAACACCTCCGCTCAGTCCGAAAACATGACCCCGAGCTTCCAATCGCTTGCCATTTCAATACACCCCCCTTCTCTCATGCCCACATCTCTGTCCTGGGCCTGCTGCAGTGTTCCAATGAATATCAACACAAGCTGGAGGAACAACACCTCATTTTCCAATTAGGCATGCCACAACCTACCAGACTGAACACTGAGTTCAATAATTTCAGAGCATGGCCGGCACTTTTTTATTTTTATTTTATTTTGTTTCATCATTTTTTTTTAACATGCGCCTGCCAACTGGTTTTTTCATGTTTGTGCTTTTGGCTAGGGCTGTTCATTATCCTGTCATTAACACTCTCTCTGCACTAATGCTTTGTCTTTCACCACACCATTAGCACACTCTCTTTGCCTTTGCCTCATGACCACCTTGTCAGTTAATCTCTCCTTCCCTTTTGTTCTCTTTTCCTCCCATCCCCACTTTACATGCTTAAATCTGATTACATTTCTAGCCTTTGCCAATTCTGATGAAAGGTCACAGACCTGAAACGTTCACTCTGCTTCTCTCTCCACAGATGCTGCCAGACTTGCTGAGTATTTCCAGCGCTTTCAGTTTTTGTTTTGTATAAGACACTAGTTCGGCCTCAGCTGGAGTATTGCGCCCAGTTCTGGGTGCCACACTTTAGGAAAGATGTGAAGGCATTGGAGAGAGAACAAAAAAGATTCACAAGAGTGGTGCCAAGGATGAGGAACTTCAGGTATGAAGACAGATTGGAGAAGTTGGGACTGTTTTCCTTGGAGAAGAAAAGATTGAGAGCTGATTTGATAGAGGTATTCAAAATCATGAGGGGTCTAGATGGAGTGGATAGGAAAAAATTGTTCCCACTCATGAAAAGATCAAGAATGAGAGGGCACAGATTTAAAGTTATTGGCAAAAGAAGAAAAGCGACATGAGGAAAAACTTTTTCACAGCGAGTGGTTAGAAACTGGAATGCACTGCCTGAGAGTGTGGTGGATGCAGGTTCCATCAAGGCATTCAAAAGGGAATTAGACTGTTATCTGAAAAGGAAGAATGTGCAGAGTTACGTGGAGAAGGCAGGGAAATGGCATTAAGTGAATTGCTCATTCGCAGCTGGTGCAGACACGATGGGCTGAATGGCCTCCTCTGCACTGTAACAATTCTGTGATTCTGTTGATTTCTAAAGTGGGTGCAGGAGCAGAGGGACCTGGGAGTACATGTGCACAAATAGTTGAAGGTGGTAGGGCAGTTTGAGAGAGCAGCTGGTAAGGCATATGGGATCCTGGGCTTTATAAATAGAGGCATAGAGCACAAAAGCAAGGAAGTTATGGTGAATCTTTATGAAATACTGATTTGGCCTCAACTGGAGTATTGTATCTAATCCTGGGCACCACACTTTAGGAAGGATCTGGAGGCATTGGAGAGGGTGCAGAAAAGATTTACGAGAATGGTTTCAGGGATGAGGGACTTCAATTACGAGGATAGACTGGAGAAGCTGGGTTTGTTCTCTTTAAAGAAAAGGTTGGGAGGAGATTTGACAGAGGTGTTCAAAATCATGAGGGATCTGGACAGAGTAGATAAGGAGAAATGGTTCCCATTGCCGGAAGGGTCGAAAACCAGGGGGCACCGATTTAAAGTGATTGTCAAAAGAACCAGAGGCGACATGAAGGAAAACTTTTTTATGAAGTGAGTAGTTAGGATCTGGAATACACTACCTGAGTGTGGTGCAGGCAGATTCAATTGTGGTTTTCAAAGGAGAATTGGATAATTATCTGAAGAGAAAGGTTTTACAGGGCCACAGGGAAAATGCAGGAGAGTAGGTCTAGCTGCGTTGCTCTCGCAGAGGGCCAGCACAGACACATTGGGCCGAATGGCTTCCTTCTGTGTTGTAACCATTCCATGAATAGCTTGAAAGGGCGATCAAAGCAGATTCAATAAAAACTTCAAAAGGGAATTGGATAAATAGTAGAAAGGGAAATAGATTCCAGCTCTGGGGAAGGGCATGGGAATGGGCCTAAATGGAAAGCTCTTTCAAAGAAATGGCACAGGCACAATGGGCCAAATAGCCTCCTTCTGTGATGCATCAACTATGATTTTATGATTTATACCCTGCCTGATTTTATGCGCCATTCACTCCATTCAACAGCAGTATTATTCAATAGTAGTCGCAAAGGGAGTACTGAACTGAACTGTCTTTCTGATCAAACATTAATCTCAGGCCCTATCTGCGCTTACTTAGAGGTGTATGGAAAAGTTTCTGACCTAGAAATTCTATCATGATTGTACATGGACACCAAGGAGATGGAGTGTGTGTTGCATGTGCCTATTCGCGTGGGCACAGGGACCATAAAGTTGGTGCTGGAAGCTTATTATAAATGGGCCAGGGATGCTGCTTATTGGTTGCGTGTCTGTTTGGGAGGGGACAGGAAATTGGGTGTCTCTGATTCACTTAAAGGTAGCTAACACCTTTCTGAAGGAGAAGCCCACTCTGGCTGCAGACAGGAGCAAAGTTTCTGGACAAAAATGACTCCAGGAACTGGTAGATCAGGCCCCGAGATTCTATAATGTTACTTTGGCAGTCTTGGTCCAGGCAGTGGACAGGAGGAGAGATAGCTCATTCCCCAAAGGCAGAAAGCCTCCCAGGCAACAGCTCTGCCACTCTCATCCTCCTCGGGGTCGCTACTGCTGCATCTTGAGGATTATCGTGCCTTCTTCATGGCAGTCCAGGAAGTATGTGACAGTTACATGGACAGACAAAAGGGAAATGCGCTGGGATCCCAAGTTCTGCACTCCACCAACCCCCTCCACCCCACACCCACCCCCGCCATTTACAACAGCTAGCAATGGGCACTGTGGGCTGGGAAGGAGGGACATTTTAGGTTGAGCAGTGAGATAACAGTGGGCATCACTCCTGAATTTTCCCCCATTTACTGTTGATGTCCTGCCCAATTTCAGATGGGAACACAGAAGAGAGTCCAGTGCATTTTATGTTATCTTATTTGTTTTCTTTGCCAGTCTTGTATTCTCCACCCTTCACAAACTCTAAATAGCTCAAAGTGCAGCTGCTTTTACCCTGTCTCTCACCAAGACCCATTCACCCATCATTTAAGAACATAAGAAATAGGAGCAGGAGTAGACTACACTGCCCCTCGAGCCTGCTCCACCATTTAATATGATAAGTTCTGCCTCAACACTTTCTCCCTGCTCCCCATAATCTCTTGATTCTGTGAGACCAAAAATCAGTCTATCTCAGTCTTAAATATACTTAACGTTTGAGCATCCATAACCCTCTGGAGAAGACAATTCCAAAGATTCACAACCCTCTGAGCGAAGAAATTTCTCCTCATCTCAGTCCAAAATGATTGACCCCTTATCCTGAGGCTGTGCCCCTGTGTTCTAGATTTCCCAGCCAAGGGAAACACTCAGTGCCTACCCTGTCAAACCCTTTTAGAATTTGCATGTTTCAATTAGATCACCTCTCATTTTTCTAAACTCCAGAGAGTATAGGATCTATTTACTCAGACTCTCATCATAGGACAACCCTTTCATCCCAGGAACCAATGCAGTGAACCTTTGCTGTATTGCCTCCAATGCAAATATATCCTTTCTTAAATATGGAAACTAAAACTGTGCACTGTACTCCACGTGTGGACTCATCAAATCCCTATACAACTGTATCAAGACCTCCTTGTTCTTGTACTTCAATCCCCTTGTAATAAAGGCCAACATGCCATTTGCCTTCCTAATTGCTTGCTATACCTGCATGCTAACTTTCTGTGCACCCAAGTCTCTCTGAATATCAACATTAAGAAGCTTCATGGCTTTTAAAAAATATCCTTTTTTTCTATTCTTACTACCATAGTGAATAACCTCACACTTCCCCACAGTATACTCCATCTGCCACCTCGTTGCCCACTCACTTAACCTGTCTATATCTCTTTGCAGCCTCTTTGTGTCCTCACAGCTTACATTCCCACCTAGATTTGTATCATCAGCAAACTTGGATACGTTACGCTCTGTCTCTTTGTCTAAGTTATTAATATAGATTGTAAATAGCTGAGACCCCAGCGCTATTTCGATTCTCACTGACCTTCATTAGCTCCCTGTCCTGACCTACAATTGTTCTCGATAAATTTAAAAGCGTCATCCTCATTTTCAAATCTATCCATATCCTCATCTCACCCTATCTGCAGCCTCATCCAGCCATTTGCTCTTTCCTGCACACTTCAGTCTCCAAATCTAGTCTTTTGTGCATCCCCTCCCCTTCCTTCGTCCTACCATTGATGGCAGATATTTAAGTTACCTCAGCCAACTTTCTGGAAATCCCTCCCTAAACCCATTTAGCTCTACTTCTCTTTCCACCATTAAAACCAATTTTTCAACTAAGTTTTAGGCCACAACTCCTAATTCTTGCACCATTGCCCATTGTCCATTTCTTTATTCTTATGATCTATCTGTATTGTTTCTTCCCTCATGTATATGAAAACAATGTTTTCTATGTTAAGGGATCTATAAATGTAAGTTGATGTTGTTGTACATATAACAAACGCATGAAACAATCTGTGCTAGAATATTACATTTTATAATTTTAACCTAAGGAACCACTCTTTTGTCTACAAAAAGAATTATGCAATTATCACTGCAATAATTACCTGTTGGTCTGACTGGATGATTTTCTCCGTGAACAAACAGAAGATGAGCACTGATCGCTTGGATTATCTCTAACAGTGGAATTCAGTGGATAACTAATAAGCTCCTCTGTGTCATTAGACAGTTCATCCCAACAAATATGTTCTTTGGAATTCAGACTCTTTAGGATTCAAAAAGAAAAAAGTATTATTTCATTTGAAATTTTAAAACATAAATGCTGTCAGAAAATGTTTCTCCCCTGCCACTTGTGTAGATTAGATAGTTGCAAAATTCTTTTTGGACATTAAGGAAGAACAATTACTTTTAATCTACCAGAAGTGAAAAGGAGGGTTAATATTCTCTCCAGGTTTTACTGTAGTAAAGAGATGAAATCCGCTAATGTAGTTCTCCCAGGGCATGCCTCAGATGATTTTTGTCTCTGACTGGCTTAACGCTATGTGAGAAATCCAAGAAAAATAGAACTGGGAAATTCCATCATATCGAAATCTGGATCAGATATAGGGCAGGGTCCAATTTTGTCCAGCCAACCCAATGTGAGCATTCCTCGTCATAATTTCCAGTGTGAGTCTAATTTAAATATCTGAAGCAAGCTCCAGGCATGCAAAAATGCCATTGACTGAGAACTCAACCATTATGGAATGGGACTTAATGGCCTTCAGCAGCTTAAAGAGAGTGAGGAGAAATGATTGGGATAAGAGCAAAAATGTTGTTTAACAATAATGTCTATGAGTTATGCAGGAGAGCAGAGAGCTGTGATGTTCAAAAATTAAATATCAAAGTGCTGAAGAAAGTTAGGTGAGGAGCAAGGCCCAGTTTGAAACAGATCTACACAGGTCCCAAGAAGAACTGTGTGGGGTGGTAGAATGATTGTCTAGGTCAGTCAATTCCAATATCCCATATATAGCAGCTCATTGTTGTGAAAAACGTAACAACCTTATCAAGTCAGGCAAGATAACAGGAACCAGCAACACTTTCCAGGAATGCACATCCATGTCACTTACAATAACTTTACTGTTATGTTTTTTTGAGTTTTCTTGCCCTTTTTTACTCTAGATATACATTTAGCTTTTGTGTCTCAGTCTACTCTTGCAAGTTAGCCCCCGTTCTTTACATCCTCAAGATGGTTCAAATTTGCTCTGATGACTAGGTATAGGTACATTGATATCGTGCCCATAAACACATGGTTCAGATTTATTTTACTTACTGATTCTGTCTCATGCCTTCACAGAAACCTCCTTACACCTTTGAGAAACATCTGAATGACACAACACTAAGACCTTGTTTTATTTTGCTTTAATTGCCAACTGAACTTGTTGGTAGATAGCTGAACAAGCATTAAATAAGAGTAGTAACATAACATAAATATTGGATAGAAGAATTAACCATAAATATGCAGTTGTTATTACATTATGCTAACTTCTCACATAAAAAAATAAATGGTTTGCAAACTTGACACTGAATTATATATTTTGTAATTAACTTTTATACATATAGCCATTCTCTTACGTGCTCACCAGATAGTGTAGTGTCTGTCTAGCTGATTGTCATCAGAGGTCCTATTCAGGCCACCTCTCTTCACAGATCCAGATCAAACTTAAAGGGGTAGAAATTGTTATGCCCTGGTTTTTGGGTGCGGGGGTCATGATTCACGACTTGCTCGTGCTGCTTCTGAATGAGGTGAGAAGTAAAATTAGTACACCCACCTCATTTCCATGATTGTAGCACGGCCCCGAGGGGCTCAGTGCTGCACTGCTCTCTATAGCACTGCCGACAGCCTCTGCACACTTGTAAGGGGCTGAGTAGCATTCTGAGCAAACCACATGCCACCGGCAGCCTTCCCTTTTTAAAGGTACTGTCCCTATAAAAGGGAAAATGCAGCAATGCATTGCAGACTGATGGATAGTCACTTTGGAACACTCAGGGTCAAGGGAGATGTTGCAATGCGTCAGGGAAAGGGCTGCCTGCTTCAGTAACGCCACCTTGGAGACACTGGTGATACAAGTGGAGGCCAAGAGAGACAGGATGGGGTGGATTTTCCTTCTGGGGCCGGGAACCCAATGTTACGAGAATGTCCAGGTCCTGACCCCACACCGCATCAGTGGTTTACTCCCGACACACCAATTAATGGCCAGAGGGTATGCTCGCTGTCCAATTAAGGATGGCAGGCAGGCACCCAAGGCTGGAGGGACAAGAGAAGGCCCTCCAGCAATAACACATTGGCAGCACCATCATCTGAGATTGGAACTGCTGATGTATGTAGGAGAGAGAGAGAAGTCACCTCCATCTTGAGGCACCCTCTGAATACTGTTTAAAAACATAAAAAATAGAAACATACAAATTAGGAGGAGTAGGCCACTCAGTCCCTCGAGCCTGCTCCACTACTCAATAAGATCATGGCTGATTTGATTGTAACCTCAACTCCATATTCCCTGCCTACCCTCAATAACTTTTCACCCCCTTGCTTATCAAGAATCTATGTCCCTTTGCCTTACAAATATTCAAAGAATCTGCCTCCACCACATTTTGAAGAAGAGAGTTCCAAAGACTCATGAACCTCTGAGAGAAAAAAATATCTCCTCATCTCTGTCTTAAATGGGCGACCCCTTATTTTTCAACAGTGACCCCTAGTTTTAGATTCGCCCACAAGGGGAAACATCCTTTCCACATCCACCCTGTCAAGACCCCTCAGAATCTTATATGTTTCAATCAAGTGGCCTCTTACTCTTCTAAACTCCAGCGGATACAAGCCTAGCCTGTCCAACCTTTCCTCATAAGACAACCTGCCCATTCCAGGAAAGAGATCACAGTTGGCTATGCTGTCCTCATGGAGGGGAAAACACTCTACATAGCAGCCTGTGGCTGCAGCTGTGGCCATTGCGGCATGGCGGTTATGGGGGTGAGGGGGTTTAAAAAGACCACTTGAGTAGTTGCAAACCCGTCCTCCACCCCGTTTGCCACTGGGAGGCCGCCTCCTCTCACTGGCCATTTCAGTCACCGCAGGGGCCTGCCTGCTTGGAAGAGCGCCTGAATATGCCCCTTAATATCCTTTATTGGTCTGTCACGTGGCTGGGTAGCCATTCTGCCCCTGATCCTGCCTTTTCAAAAATGGTTCCTAGTCAGAACTGTGCAGCAGGAAATTCTGCACCCACCTGCCTCAGTCCTGCCTCCATCAGGCTTAGAAAATCTGGCCCATGCTTCCACTGAGGGGACAGGAAGCTTTCGAGGCAGACCCTCAGAATGTAATGGGAGTAGGTGGCAAGGGTGGTTAATGCCCAGAGTGTTGCCACCAAGATGTGGCAGCAGTGCAGAAAATATTTTAATGACCTCACTTGGCTGGTCAAGGTGAGTGAATGCAAATCACATCTCACACCCACCACCCACCTCTAACAATGTTCAATAAATTACACCTCCATCACTCACCCAGCATCACTCCCGGCACTCAAGACTCAGTCCTAACATTCTTATACTACACTTTACACACACACACTTTCCAATCATGCCAACTGCCCTCTATGTTGAACACCACTTGGAAGAAGCATTGATTGTAGCAAGGGCATGGAATGCCTGGATGGGAGACTTCAATATTCACCACCAGGAGTGGCTCGGTAGTAGCTCTACTAACCAACCTGGCCGAGTCGTGAAGGACATATCTGCCAGATAGGGCCAGTGGCAGGTGGTGAGAAAATCAACATAAGGAAAAAACCTGCTTGACCTCATCATCATTACTCTATCTGTTGCAGATGAATCTATCCATGATAGAAGCCTGAGGACACCCTCCATCGTGTTGTGTGGCACTAACACTGCGCTGTGTGGCATTACCACCCTGTTAAATGGGATAGATTCAGAACAGATCTAGCAACTCAAAACTTTCATCCATGAGGCGTTATGGCCATCAGCAGCAGCAGAATTCTATTCCACCACAATCTGTAACCTCATGGCCTGGCATATCTCTCACTCTACCATTACCATCAAGCTCGGGGACCAACCCTCATTCAATGTGGAGTGTAGGAGAACATGCCAGGTGCAACACCAAATATACCTAAAAATGAGATGCCAACCTGGTGAAGCTACAACACAGGACTACATGCATACTAAACATTCAGGCTTGTGCTGGTAAGTGGCAAGTAACATTCATGCCACACAAGTGGCAGTCAATGATCATGTCCAGCAGGAGAGAATCTAACTTTCTCCCCTTGACATTCAACAGCATTACCATCGTTGACTCCCCCACCATCAACATCCTGGAGATTACCATCAATCAGAAACTTAACTCGACAAGTATAAATACTGTGCTATAAGAGCAGGTCAGAAGCTGGGTATTCTGTGGTGAGTAACTCAACTCCTGACTTCCAAAATCCTGGGCACCATGGCAGCAGTGTGTACCACCTACAAGATGCACTGCAACAACTCGCCAAGCATCCTTTGACCCACCTCCCAAAGCCATGACCTCAATCACCTAGAAAGACAAGGTTAGTAGACACATGGGAACACCACCATCTGCAAATTCCCTTCCAAGCCACACACCATCCTGACTTGGAACTATATCACCGTTCCTTCACTGTTGACGGGCCAAAATACTGCAACGCCCTCCCCAACAGCTCTTTGGATGTACCTGCACCACATGGATTGGAGCAGTTCAAGAACGTGGCTCACCACCACCTTTTCAAGGGCAATTTGGGATGGGCAACAAATGCTGGCCTTGCCAGCGACACTTACATCCTAAGAACAAATATAAAAAAAGCAGAGTCTTGATTATTGATATTTATGTCAACAAACGTTGCAGAATCACCAACTACTAAAGGAAATTCTCTGCATAGAATGATTTCAAAACGGTTTATAATTTTACTACTTTTCACAAAATAATCCCAAACACTAATTGTTGCTCAGGTGTAAGTTCCTAATACCTATCTGAAGTACTCCTTTACCTACTCTAGTTTTCATTTGAGGTCCCCACTTCAGCATAAGAGTTTTAAGGCTGCTGTGACTCAAACAAGGGTGCTTGAGATGTCTGTAATTGGTGACTTCCTGGAGCTCTGGCCTGAGGGCTTGTTTGCAGACAACAGGAACTCAACAGTCAGGGCTTTCCGGCACTGGGGTGGGCATTGGTTGAGGAATGGCAATGGTGCAGACATACAGTCATCCTGAGAGAGGGTAACATGTTGTATTCCCAATCCATGGTTGCCCTGCTATCAGGCTGTGATCAGCCAGTCCTACTGTGGGAGAGCTGACTGTAGTATATCAGTTTTAAAACACTCATTCTACAGTTAAGTCCATAGCATACATGGCTCCAGTATGAGCATCCCTGTGAGATGCTACTACTGGTGCCAAAGACTCCTGCATTAAGGACCCAGCTGGAGCACCCATTGAGGTGAGCACACGCTCTATGATTGACTGAAGAATTTTAATGCCATGCGCCACAACGACAGGCAAGTTGCCAGCAGACTCCTCCAAACACTCTGACATGTCGCTCAAGTTCTCTGGCAGGCAGTTCAATGCATTGAGCAATGTTGGGGCACAGAAAACATTTTGCTTTTAAAGGCTGGGCCTCGAAAGTTTGTAGCCGGAACTTAATGGTGAGGTGGGGTTGGAGTGTGTTGGCGGGGATGGGGGGGGGGAGGTTGTCTTAGTGGGGGTGGGGGGACTCTCCGTGGGGCACAGGGTGCCCAATCAAGAGGGAAC
The DNA here is from genome assembly GCF_036365525.1 of Heterodontus francisci. NCBI lineage: Eukaryota > Metazoa > Chordata > Chondrichthyes > Heterodontiformes > Heterodontidae > Heterodontus > Heterodontus francisci. The sequence continues at coordinate 139,271,597 of NC_090374.1, forward strand.
CCCTCCACAACCTGCAAAGAGGCTGCCACTAGGCAGCCTCCTCAGATGCCGAAGTGCCCGTCCGCTGGTGGTAAAATACTAGCAGTGGCGGGAAGAGGCCCTTAAGTGGCAATTAATTGCCCACTTAAGGGCCTCAATTGGTCTAAGGGCATGCAGGCCATTTGCCACCTCCCCCGCAACTGGTAAAATAGCAGTGGGGACAGGTAGGTGACAGGCACGGCAACTTCCTGCCTCCCATCTGATTTTAAGTCCCCCCTTGTAGCCTGCTCACGGGGATGGGGTGGGGCGCGGGGCATTAAATTCTGGTCTGCATCTCTGTCCTCTTTAGCAGAGTTCGGACATGTCCTCACCCTCAGTGTGCTGTTTCCTGGGCTGTCCTTTCCACCTGTACCTGTTCACTTGTGTACGGTGAATCACCCAATGCAGACCCCTCTAATTCACTCTCTATACCACGCAGGGTGCCAAGATTTGTGCTGGTGCTTGGAAGGGTAAAAAGCAGTAACTGCATTTCCAGGAGGGATGTCCACCTCAGTCTACATGGTCTCAGGGCCTGAAGAATCTGAAAGACCTACAAAAAGTGTAAAGTTTCAAGGGTTAGAATGTAGTGGCGAGGGTGAGCAATATTAGATAATTGGCAGCACAATGCAGCATCAAATTGTCATGCTGTGTGTGTGTGTGTATGTGAGAGAGAGAGAGAGAGAGAGAGAAAGAGGGAAAGATTTAAGTAGAAAGAGAAAAGGAACAGAAGATGCCAAAACTCCCTTTTATGCATGGCCTTTAGTCTGGTCAGCTCTGCTGCATGTCCTCGTGTGAAAGTAATATGCAAACTCTGCTCAATGACCAATTCTAGACTTTCTTACTCTTCTCATCCAGATATGCTAGTGGAAGAAGAACCAAACAGCAGTTCACAAGCAGCTGCCCAGAGGTATCCACCATGAAAAAATTAGAAAGTAAGCCAGAGGACAATACATTGGGAGGGACAAACAGCACCAGTGAACAGAAGAAGCTGGTGGTGGTGCATTTCTGATTGAGGTCAGGATGCATTAACCCTTGCATGAAGAACCTGGGATCCACTTTTAAGAGAAGTATGCTTGCAGACCGGATTCTTGCATCAAACATGTGCTCCATCTTGGAGAGGCATATGCCAACTTTGAACAGATTGATGGAGCAAATGGAAAGGGACTTTCAAAGCATCACTCATCTTCTGCATGGAAGGGGTAGTAGCACAGCAGGATTGGTATGTGTTACCCTCTCTATGTCAGCATCTCTGCTTCCTCGCTACTCACTCAAGAAATACCAACCATGGTGCCAAAAAGCGAGTTGGGCCAGACTGCCCAGGCAACAGCCAAAGTGCTGCAATCTGCAGCCAGGTCTTCAGAGGCTCAAACTCCCAGAAATCACCAGCCAAAATCATCTCAATGGCCCCACATCAGCAACAGTAGCCTTCAGCCAACTCTGCTTAAACCACTGGCGAGCACCTCATAGGATGAGTAGAGTTAATAAACCTTCTGCAAAAAGCATTAGGAATTGATCACTTGGGTGACAAATAATGAATTCACTTCAATATTATGTTTGAAATTAAAATCAACACCTTTTATTACTTTGCAACTTTGGTCTATAGTTCCTTCTCATTGCAACTTCTTAATCTTACACATAGAGGTTGGCTGAATGGTTTATGTCCTTAACTGCTGAATCAAGGGATTGGTGAAGTGGTAACAAAGAATGTTAACGCTGAGGGCCTTTTCTGACTTTTCAGGTAAGAGGATTGTTTCAACCATTGAAAGTATTGCTCCATCAACTGATCTCTGCCTTGTCTAGTTGTGCATTCTGTGGGCCATCATTCTTGTGTTTCTCGCTTTCGTTAGATTCTTCCTTGTCCGATGATGCTCTGTCCCGTTGCTGCACCTCCTCCAACCCCAATCCTCTTTGCATTGCCGAGTTGTGCAAAATGCAGCAAACTACAATGGTGCAGCTCACTTTGTCTGGCCATATTGTAGGGAGCCCCCAGAGTGATCAAGGCACCTGAATGTTTTCATCAAAATGCCAATGGTAAGCTCTGTGATGTTCCTGGTGGTCTCATGGCTTTCATTGTACATCTGTTGCTTAGGCATGGTGGAATGTGGAGGGATGTCATCAGCCATATGTGAAGAAGGTAATATTTTTCCCCTTCCAGCATCCTGCATGCTCCTGGATGGGTGAAAAAGTGGTAAGATGGATAAGTGTCACAGACTGAAGGTGTCAAGGCAACTACCAACGAAACTGGTGCACACTTGCATTATCCTGTGACGACCACACACCAGTAGAACATTGATGCAGTTTCTGTTCATATAAGCTGAACATCTTTTGGTACTCTGATAGCTTCATGAGTTCAGTCGAATACATCCCTGGACATGAGGGAAGAAGGTGACTGTTGCAAATCACAGAGCTCTCTCATTCAGCCTGTTGGTGTCCAGGTAAGTGCTGTAAGTGAAGTAAGTGCTGAACCTGGCAAGAAGGGCATTGGTGACCTGTTTGATGCAGGTGCGCACTGCAGCTGGTAGGAGTTGGGCCAAAAAAGTTAAGTGCAGTAGTGCCTTTGACAGCCATTGGCAAAACTTGGACCCGTCCAACAAGCAGCAGATCCTGCTGCAACAAACTGAGTTTGCAAACTCAATCAGCTGCAGAGTAAAATTGGCAGTCAACAAGTTTCCAGTGGGAAGGCATGGGAAATTAATTTTCCCAATCTTTTTTGTGCAATCTTATTTGTTAAACAAAGAAAAACTCTTTGAAAGTTAGAAAAATGTTGGTTGCTTAAGTTGTTGGCAAAATTACATAGAAAGCTTGGATAAATCTTAGTACAATTAACTTTCGTAACTTTATTTAATTTTCAATTCCTTTTCTCTCAAGACAGTGCTGACATGAGCTGGGTAGGGTGCTATAGATGTCTGCAATTTCTGCCATTTTGTCTAAATAGGGCTTCTTCATGTGTTTGCATAGAATGAGTGTTGGTGAGTTACTGGCCATGGAGTTCCATCATAGTTAATGTACCTGATGTATACCGTGGTTCAGGGTATAAGGCTCAGTAAAGTGAAGCCTGTCTGACTTTTCTTATCACTAACCCAGGGACATGGAGATCAATACTAGGACCTCAACCACAGCTGAGATTATCTAACTAAACATAGATCAGAGATTTAACTTGGAATCTTCATGGTCTACATGGCTCAATATTACACTGATACTTACTGAGTACTAATAATTCTGATGCATTCAAATGAAAAAAACAGAAATATTAAAATAAATTTTTTTTTTTAAAACTGAGGTTAGAAACTTTTCAGTAATTATCACATCTGCCTACCCAATAAAGTGACATATTTAGTCTGTTGAATATGTATATTTATTGTAAAACACATCGAAAACTATTACATAGCATTTAAAGCACAGAAACAGGCCATTTGATCCAAATCTACTAGCGTTTATGCTCAATACGATCCTCTTTCCACTGCACTTCCTCTAAGCCATCAGCATTTTCTTCTATTCTTTTCTCCCTCATGTACTTATCTAGCTTCCCCTTAAATGTATCTATGCCATTTGCCTTATCTACTCTATGGTGGAGACAAGCTCCACATTATAACATTTCTGGATCAAGATATTTCTCCCGAATGTCCTATTGGATTTATTAGTGACAATCTTACATTTATGATTCCTAGTTTATAACCCCCCAAGTGGAAACAACTTGGGGCTAAATTGGATAGCCCCCAAAAACGGACAAGGGATTGTGATGCACGATTGACCTGCGTAAATTGATTGCAATGCAGACAGCACGCCAACTTTGTGCTGCCTGCTCATTTGAATGATTTCTGCGACCAGCTAACACTAACCACTCAGTTCATTGGTTGGACATGTCAGTAGGGTGCCAATATTGTGAGTGGCTACCACCACCTAAAATTAGCCTGCACTGCTTAGAGCTAGCCTGTACCTCTTAAAAGTGATGTGTACTGTGGTTGGAACCGATGCTGGGAGTCATGGTTCAAGACAATCTAACTTGGGAAAAAGTGAGGAATGGCACAACAGGGGAGAGTGCAGGCTCCACGGTATTTGGACTATCACTGCAGGTAATGGTGAAGGTGGAAAGGAGAGTTGTTCTGTATCGGCAGCAGGGAACGAGGCCCTCATGACACACAATCAAAAGGCAGCAAGAGCAGATAGCTGTGGAAATCAATGCCAGAAGTCAAGCCAGAAGACCTGGTTACAGTATCACAAGAAGTTTGATAACTCACACGATTGGTCAAGGTCAGTGAATGCATCTTCAAATGCCACATCTACCAACTGCACCAGAAGCCTCAGATCACCACACCCCCATAACTCACCTACCAACAATTTCTATCAATCAGGCCTCATACCTAACTTCATATGCTTCACCTCACCCTCACACACTTAGCACTCCTACAAGTCTCACACCCACATTTCAAGGTTGTACACACTGCCAGATATTCAACCGTAAAGCCACATCAGCCAAACAGATTGCATGACACTCATTGACACATTTCCCTCTCCCTTGTAGGAGAAAGTGGTGTACAACCAGAGGCAACAGAAGCTAACTGGAGGGGGACAGATGCACTTGCATGTCCTAATTCCCATGAAAGAGATGATGCTGGCCATTATTGAGACAGCCATTGCCAAGGCTGTGGCCAGCATCGGGGCTGAAACCATCGAAGATGACAGTGTCCTCATACCTAATTCTCTTTCTCATATCCTACTTTCCCGTCCTCCACACTCTCTTCTGATTTACAAGCAGCAGATAATGTAAGCATTCACCTCTTAATTCCCACCCTACTCCCCACACCATAGCCTTACTCTTGTGCCTATATCCTTTCAGATACCCAAGAGGTTCAACCTGGCATTTTCATTTGATTTCACACTCACAGCCATCAGCTCAGGGTACTAACATTGCTTATGTCTTAAAGGATAGATTACAAATGGGATCTGCACATGGTGAGACACCAAGCATGAATGAGCAGCAGCCAGGGGCAAGTGGAGCACTGGTGCCAGCTCCCCAGAGGGTGAAGTCGTGCACGGGTTCCAATGCAGAGGGCTGAGATGAGAGCTTTGATGGGCAGACCGCAGAAGAACGCTGATGGGCATGCATAATGAAATGGTTGATGCATTGGAGAGCATGTCAGAAGGCCTGCGGTCAATGTCAAGGAATATGGAGGGGTCCAGCAGCAAATTGGCAGATGGCTTTGCACACAGCTTTGAGCCCATTCATTCTAGCATAGAATTGGTGGCCAACTTAGTTCACACGTATGCAGACCTTAATATCTTGAAAACCTCAATCAAATCACCACTTAACCTTCTAAGTTCTGGGGAATACAACCCTAGTTTATGTAATCTCTCCTCATAATTTAACCCTTGGAGTGCAGGTACCATTCTGATAAACCTACGTTGCTCTTCATCTAAGCCCAATACACCTTACCTAAGGTGTGTTGACCAGAACTGCTCACAGTACTCCAGGTGTGGTCTAATCTGAACTTTTTATAGCTGAAGTATGTACCCCCTTATATTCTAGTCCTCTAGATATAAAGACCAAAATTCCATTAGTCTTTTTAATTATTTTCTGTGCCTGTTTGTGACATTTTAATGATATATGTATCTGGACCCCCAAATCTCTTTGGGCCCCCACTGTTTCTAGCTTTCCACCATTTAGAAATTACCCTGCTCTATCCTTGATGACCACACATTTGCCTACATTGAAATCAATTTGCCATAGCTTTACTAATTCACTTAATCCATCAATATCTTTTTTTAATTTTATGCTTCCAAATGCATTGCTTACAATGCTGCTTAACTTTGTGTGATTGGCTTTCTATCCCATTATCTAAGTCATTAACAAATACAATGAATAGTTGATGCCCCAACACAGATTCTTCTGGGACACCACCAGCCACATCCTGCCAATTCAAGTAACTGTCCATTATCCCTACTCCCTTGTCACCTGCCGCTCAGCCAATTTCCAAACCAGCTGAATAACTTGCCTTCAATTCCATAAGCTTCAATTCTAGCTAACAGACTTTAAGCCAGACTTTATCAAATGCCTTCTGGAAGTCCATTTAAATAACATCCATAGATGTCCACTATTTTAGTCACATCTGCAAAGAATTCATCAGGTTCATCAGGCATGACCTACACTTAACAAATCCATGCTGGCTCTCTCTGATCAGCTGAAAATTTTCAAGCTGTTCAGTTACCCTACCCTTAATTATAGAGTCTAGTAATTTCCCAATGACAGATGTTAGGCTAACTGGTCTATAATTTCCTGGTTTTCTTCTCTCGCCTTTCTTAAACAGCAGAGTAACATGTGCCATTTTCCAATCTAAAGGAACAGTTCCCGAATTGAGAGAACTTTGGAAGATTACAATTAGGGCAACTGCAATGTTCTCACCTACTTCCTTTAAAACACTGGGATGGAAACCATCTGGTCCTGGAGATTTGTCATTCTTGAGTGCCATTATTTTCTTCACTACTGTTATTTTGCTTATGTTAATTTTGGTGAGTCCCTGTCCCTTACTCAGTATTAGTTTCCTTGAGATTTCCAGCATGCTGACCTCTTCCTCCACTGTAAATACTGACACCAGGTAATTTTTCAACATGCCCACCATTTCCTTATTTTCATTAACATTACTACTGTTATCAGTTGTCAAGGGTTCGCCCACATTGCTCCTGACCACACTCTTTTTTCTAATATAATTGTAACAAAATTGTGTTGATTTTAATATCCTCTGCAAGTTTCTTTTCATACTCTCTTTTTGTAGCCCTTACTAATAGTTTTGCCGCCCTTTGCTGTGATTTGTATCTTTTCTATTCACCTGGATCTGTGCTATTTTTGTATGCTTTTTCTTTTAGATTTATGTTGTCTCTTACCTCTTTTATCATCTATGGGTGTTCTCTTGCCCCTTAGGGTTATAAACTGGCTCTGTATCACATTAAATTCTTTTTTGAACACCTTCCACTGATGATCTGTCATTTTACCCATGAACAGACTTTGCCAGTTTACTGTGGACAGTCTCTGTCTTATTGAAGTCAACCTTACCTAAATCTAGAATTTTAGACGCTGTTTTGTATTTCTCCTTTTCAAACACTATGTTGAATTCAATCATATTATGATCCCTATTAGATAAATGTTCAGGCATCATTAAGCTGTTAACTAAATCTAGCTCATTACTAAATTTAATATGGCATGCCCCCTTGTTGATTTTAAGACATAAGCCTGATTTTAACTCTGTGCAAGTGGATGGGTTTTGAATGAGTTAAAATCTTGCCCAATGTGGCAAAAAACTATCCTGGACACACTAAAGAAATTTACTACCTTTCTGACACGAGCTATTCTGCTTGTCCCAATCGATATGAAAGTTAAAATGCCCATTAAAATCACTCTGCCTTTACTACATGCTTGTCTAATCTTACGCAATCCACCACTTCACACCGACTACCAGGGGGCCTATACACTACTCCCATTATAGTCTTAAATCCATTTCTATTTCTTAATTCTACCCATAGAGTCTTCACTCCTGCTTACCTCTGCTTATATCTTCTCTTATCATTGAAGCGATTTCATTCTTAATCACTTAATGTCACTCCTCCCTCTCGACCATTTTCCCCGTCTTTCCTGTAGACTTTATAACTTGGTATATTTAGTTCCCAGGTCTGACCGTCTCACAACCGTGTCTCAGTAATAGTTACCATGCCATGCCCTCCAAGTTGAATTTGCACCTGCAATTCATTCAATTTGTTGTTTACACACCGTAAGTTTGCATAAAAAAAATTTTATTTGGGCCACACAGCCTAACCTATCCTTCAGATCTAATGTTTTACTCACATCTCTCATTTCTGTCTCCTGATTGAATCACTTTACATCTTTTCCCTTTACCTGCAATGTCTAAAGCAAAATCACTGTCTGTTACTCTACTCTCTTCCCGTTTGTTTGTTTTTGAACTATCAATACTATCTTTTACACCTGAACCTTCTGACATTATGTACTAGTTTAAAGCCCTTGTGACCAACATATCACCTATTTTTTTTTGTAGTGTGCAGCCGATTCGTTTAAGGGCACAGCTCTTTCAATTGTTCTGTGCGGCTATGACTGTGCATGTGTGGTAATTTAAAGGGCCCAACTTCAGTGTAGCCTACGTGGGAATGGATGGGTTGCTGCGTGGCCATGCAACTTAGAGGGAATATTGCTTGTGACTGCCCTATTTATCCTTTCCATTAGGACCCTGGTCTTCGCCCAGTTTTGGTGCAGCCCATCCAACAGTAGAGTTCCTTTCTGTCCCAATAGTGATGCCAATATCTCATGAAATGAAACCCCTTTTTTCCCACACCACTCCTTCAGCCACACGTTCACCTCCCTAATCTGCTATTCCAACTTGCATGTGGTTTGGGTAATAATCCGGAGATTATAATCCTTGAAATAAAAACAGAAAATGCTAGAAATACTCAGCAGGTCTGGCAGCATCTGTGCAGAGTGAAACAGAGTTAACGTTGCAGGTTTGTGACCTTTCATCAGAAAGATTCTCTTGCCGACTCTTCCCTATGTTGTTGGTTCCCACATGGACCACAACGACTGGATCCTCCCCCTTGCTCTCCAATGTCCTTTCAAACCAGCTCGAATGGTCCCTCATCTTGGCACCAGGTAGGCAACACCAAGCAGGAAACATACCATGTGGGACTCTCAATCCTTCTTACAAAGGTTGCTATCTGTCCCCTTAATTATTGAATCTCCTATAATTACCACATTATGTTTCTCCTCCTCCTCCTCCTTCTCCCTACTTTGGATAGTCTCCTGCTTTAAGGTGTCATGGTCCCTATTCTGACTGTCTTTATGTCCTTCACCTCAAAGGTAGCAAGTACACTGCACCTGTTAAATAAGATCAATTTCTGAGCATCCTCATTTTCTATCTTACACAGATTCTTCTTACTCTGTACACTATCCATCACACCAACTCCGCTCTGAACCTGCACTCCTCGACAAAGTATGACTGAGGTCTGGAACGAGCTGTTCAGATACTGCTCCTCCTCCCTTATATGGAGTGTCTTCAACTCACACTCCAGCTCAATGACTCTGAGCCAAAGAGATTCGAGATGGAGATATCTACTGCAGATGCGTTCAGTTGGGACAGTCTCGTTGTCCACAAACTCTCACATACTGCAGTCCATACACAGAACCTGCTCTGCCATATCTTAAGATTACAACACCTATATTGAATTTTTAGTTTGTTGTTTGACACTGAATACGGAGGAGGAGCTCTGAGGCTGAGTAAATCAGGTGAATAAACAGTAATTTCTTTTTGTCAAAACCAGTCCTCAATCGGAGAACTCGGAGGTAAGAGAGCGTGAGGTGAGTGGTGAGCAACTGGTGAAATTTTTTTTTGTCCAGATCAGGGGAAAGTGTTAAGTTTATTTCTGGCAAGTTTAGCTAGTTGTCTAATAAATAAAGGCATTACTTCGTAGCTCAGTCCTGTCGAATGCACATCCAACTCCAGGATGTGGCAATCACATGTGCAGGAAGTGCCTTCAGCTGAAGGAGCTTGAGCTTCAGGTTCCGGAGCTTGAGCAGCAGCTGGCATCACTGCAGTGCATCCGTGAGGCTAAGAGCTAAATGGATGGCATGTTTCTGGAGGGGGTCACCCAGCAGTTAAAGAGCGTGCAGGCAGAGAGGGAATGGGCGACCACCAGACAGACAAGGAGGACCAGGCAGGTAGTGCAGGAGTCCCTGGAGTGCATCTTGCTCTCTAACCGGTATTCAGTTTTGAATTTTGGGGAGGGTGATGGTATCTCTTGGGAGTAATAGCCAGATCCAAGTCCATGGCACCATACGTGGTGCAGTTCTGTGGCGTTGGTGGTGGGAAGGTGGGGGAAGGAGGAGGAAGGCCAGAAAAACAGTAATGATAGGGGATTCAGTAGCTGGGGAATAGAGAGACGTTTCTGCGGCTGCAGACATGACTCCAGAACAGTATGTTGCCGCCCTGGTGCCAGGGTCAAGGATGTCACTGAGTGGCTGCAGAGCATTCTGAGGGGGAGGTGAACAGCCAGAGAACATGGTCCATATCAGTACCAATTACATAGCTAGAAAGAGGGAGGAGGACCAGCAGACAGACTTTAGGGAACTAAGAAAGTAATTAAAAAGTAGGGCATCAATGATAACAATCTGTGGCAGTAAGAATAGAAAAGCAGACTATTTATTAAAAGACATGAAACTTGTAAATGTTAATGTTCAGAGGGGCTTGGGTGCACTCGTACAAGGAACACAGAAAGTTAGCATGTAATTAGGAAGGCAAATGGTATGTGGCCTTCATTGCAAGGGGATTGGAGTACAAGAATAAGGAAGTCGTGACAATTGTACAGGACTTTGGTGAGACCTCACCTGGAGTACTGTGCACAGTTTTGGTCTCCATATTTAAGGAATGATATACCTGCATTGGAGGCTTTACAGCGAAGGTTCACTAGAGTAGTTCCTGGAATGAGTCTTGTCTTATGATAAGAGGCTAAGTAAATTGGGTCTATACTCTCTGAATTTTAGAGGAATGAGAGGTGATCTCATTGAAACATATAAGATTCTAAAGGGGCTTGATGGTAAACACTGAGGGGTTGTTTTCCTGGGCTGGGGAATCTAGAACATGGGGGCACAATCTCAGGATAAGGGGCCGATCATGCAAGATTGAGATGAGGAGAAATTTCTTCACTCAAAGGGTTGTGAATGTTTTGAATTGTCTACCCCAAAAGGTTGTGGATGCTCCATCACTGAATATATTTAAGCCTGAGATACAGGTTTTTGGTTTTTCAAGGAATCAAGGGATATGGGGAGTGGGCAGGAAAGTGGAGTTGTGGCTGAGGATCAGCCATGATTGTATTGAATGGCGGAGTAGACTCAAGGGGTCTTATGGTCTACTCTTACTCCTAATTTTTATGTCTCGTTTTCGTATGTACTCACAGTGCCAAGCACTAGTGAGTATAGAAATAGGCCGATGGAGTAGATGAAGTGTGGCTGCAGAGATGGCGCAGGAAGGAGGGGTTTAGATACCTGGGCATTGGGATTGGTTCTGGGATAGTTAGGACCTGTACAAGCTGGACAGGTTGCACCTCAACAGGACCGAAATCAGTGCAGAGGTTTGCTAGTGCTGTTGTGGAGGGTTTAAACTAGTTTGGCAGGGGATGAGAACCTGAGCATAAATTTAGAAGGGAGAGAAGCAAAGCTGGATTTGTAAGGCAGGAAATTAGTAAGCAAGCATGGAAGTCAGAGGAACCAAAGGCTGGAAAATAGACCACTATGAACATCTACAGATATTGCAGGCAAAAAGTGGCACCTACTTCCTCCTCCGTATCAAATTCCCAACTTTTGAATTCTGTTTACAATGCACACTGTTCTGCAACCACTCTGTGCCGGCCATTTCTAGGCTCAGAGCTCTCAAGGTTCTCCTTCAAGACCATGTGCGATTTCTTCCACTGAAAGACAGCAGCCTTCTGCCTGCCATGCTGCAGCCACTGGGGTAGCACTGCATAGGAGCACTAGGGAGACAGGCACTAAGAGAATGCACAAGGGTGAAGACTTGACTTTTGAATGCAATATGGCATGATTTAATTTATAAATTTGGTTTGGAATATTCACTCTTTGGTTGCTTTTATTTTTGGATTGTGGCCAAGCGAACGCTGTGATGGTCAGTGACAGCAGAAGGGAAGGTGTGGGACTGTTAGGGGCAGAAAACGTTGGTGGGGGTTGTTAATAGGCCTCCAAACAGTAGTGGAAATGTAAGGGATGACATTAAACAGGAAATTATAGATGCATGCAATAAGGGTACAACTGTAATCATGGGTGACTTTAATCTACATATAAATTGGTCAAAACAAATTAGCAATAATACTGTGGAGGAAGATTTCCTGGAGTGTGTACGTAACGGTTTTTTAGACCAATACATTGAGGAACCAACTAGAGAACAGACTATCCTAGACTGGGTATTGTGCAATGAAAAAGGATTAATTAACAATGTTGTTGTGCGGGGTTCCTTGGGGAGGAGTGACCATAACATGAAGAATTCTTCATTAAGATGGAGAGTGAAGTAGTTGAATCTGAAACTAGGGTTCTGAATCTAAATAAAGGAAACTATGAAGGGCGAGTTGGCCATGGTAAATTGGGGAATTTTGCTAAAAGGGTTGACGGTGGATAGGCAATGGATAACATTTAAAGAATGTGTGCATGAATTACAACAATTATTCATTCTTAAATAAAAACAAGAAATGCCGGAAATACTCAGCAGGTCTGGCAGCATCTGTGGAGAGAGAAGCAGAGTTAACGTTTCAGGTCAGTGACCCTTCTTCAGAACTGGCAAATATTAGAAATGTGAAAGGTTTTAAGCAAGTAAAGCGGGGGTGGGGCAAGAGATAACAAAGAAGAAGGTGTGGCTAGGACAAGGTCACAGAGAATAACCGACCAGAAGGTCATGGAGCAAAGGCAAACAATATGTTAATAGTGTATTGAAAGACAAAGCATTAGTACAGATAGGGTGTTAATGGACTTAAAGCTGAACAGCCGCAAGTACAAACATGAAAAAAACAGTGGGTAGGCAAACTGAACAAACTAAAATAAAATAAAATAGACACAAAAAATATATAAAAAAGAAAAAATAACTAAAAATAAAAGTAAAATGGGGGTCCAATCATGCTCTGAAATTATTGAACTCAATGTTCAGTCCGGCAGGCTGTAGTGTGCCTAATCGGTAAATGAGATGCTGTTCCTCGAGCTTACATTGATGTTCACTGGAACACTGCAGCAATCCCAGGACAGAGATGCGAGCATGACAGCAGGGGAGAGTGTTGAAATGGCAAGCAACCGAAAGCTCGGGGTCATGCTTTCGGACTGAGCGGAGGTGTACCGCAAAGTGGTCACTCAGTCTGCGTTTGGTCTCCCCAATGTAGAGGAGACCACATTGCGAGCAGCGAATACAGTATACTACATTGAAAGAAGTACAAGTAAATTGCTGCTTCACCTGAAAGGAGTGTTTGGGGCCTGGGATAATGAGGAGAGAGGAGGTAAATGGGCAGGTGTTACACCTCCTGCGATTACAGGGGAAGGTGCCATGGGAAGGGGATGAGGTGTTGGGGGTAATGGCGGAGTGGACCAGGTTGTCGCGGAGGGAATGATCCCTTCGGAATGTTGACAGGGGAAGGGAGGGGAACGTTCGTTTGGTAGTGGCATCACACTGGAGGTGGTGGAAATGGTGGAGGATGATCCTTTGGATATGGAGGCTGATGGGGTGGGAAGTGAGGACAAGGGGAATCCTGCCGCGGTTCTGGGAGGGACGGGAAGGGGTGAGGGTAGAGGTGCGGGAAATGGGCCGGACACGGTTGAGGGCCCTGTCAACCACAGTGGGGGGGAATTCTCGGTTGAGGAAAAAGAAAGACATATCAGAAGTGCTGTCATGGAAGGTAGCATCATCAGAGCAGATGCGTCGGAGATGGACAAACTGGGAGAATGGAATGGAGTCCTTACAGGAGGCAAGGTGTGAAGCAGTGTAGTCGAGGTAGCTGTGGGAGTCGGTGGGCTTATAATGGAAGTTAGTAGACAGCCTATCCCCAGAGATGGAGACAGAGAAGTCAAGGAAGGGAAGGGAAGTGTCGGAGATGGACCATGTAAAGGTGAGAGAAGGGTGGAAATTAGAAGCAATGTTGATAAAGTTTTCCAGTTTGGGGCGGGAGCAGGAAACGGCACCGATACAGTCATCAATGTACTGGAAACAAAGTTGGGGGAGGGGGCCTGAGTAGGACTGGAACAAGGAATGTTCGACATATCCCACAAAAAGACAGGCATAACTAGTACCCATGCGGGTACCCATAGCAACACCTTTTACTTGAAGGAAGTGAGTGGAGTTGAAGGAGAAGTTGTTCAATGTGTGAACAAGTTCAGCCAGGCAGAGGAGGGTGGTGGTGGATGGGGATTGGTTGGGCCTCTGTTCAAGCAAGAAGTGGAGAGCCCTCAAACCATCCTGGTGGGGGAATGGAGGTGTAGAGAGATTGGACGTCCATAGTGAAGAGTAGGCAGTTGGGGCCAGGAAACTGGAAATTGTCAAAATGACGTAGGACGTCAGAAGATACTATCCCAGGCCCCAAACACTCCATCGGGAGGATGTTCCCGATGGCTGGGGAGTCCAAAACCAGGGGTCACAGTCTCAGGATATGGGGTATGCCATTTAGAACCAAGATGAGGAGAAATTTTGTCACGCAGAGGGTGGTGAACCTGTGGAATTCTCTACCGCAGAAGGCAGTGAAGGCCAAATCATTAAATATATTCAAGAAGGAGATAGATATATTTCATATTGCCAAAGGGATATGGGGAAAAAGTGGGAACAGGGTACTGAATTAGATGATCAGCCATGATATTTTTTGAATGGCGGAGCAGGCCCAAAGGGCCGAATGGCCTACTCCTGCTCCTATTTTCTATGTTTCTATGTTAGTGAATGGGGAATTGTAGTTGCGTTTACTGGTATCACACCTGGATGAGTTCTTGATAGACATCCTGGCCAAAAAGATACTGTCTCCTCCTTTCCTCTTCCTCTTCTTCCTCCTCCTCATGCTCATCCTTCTCCTCCTCCTTCTCATGCTCCTGCTCCTCAGCTGCTTGCCATATAATGCTGGCAAGGGCTGCCCCTCATTATGTTAAGGCTGTATGCATGCATCTACCAGAAATCTTGACACCGATTCTGCCATATACTGCAGGGCTCCTCCAGAGTGGTCTAGGTAGAGGATTCATTATTTCAGCATGCCAATTGTCTGCTCTATCACATTTTGTGTGGCAGCATGGCTTTCACTGTATGCTGCATACATGCGTGTGAGTTGCACACTGAAGCCATCAGTCATGTTGTCAACTGATAGCCCTTGCCTCCCATTAGACATTCTTTATTTTGCCATGGCGGCTCAAATGCAGCTGGGACCGTGGCTGCTGCAGAATGAAAGCAGCATGATTACTGCCAGGATACCGGACATTGACCTGCATGATTCACCACCTATGGTCACACACTAGCTGGATGTTAAGAGAGTGGAATCCCCCTCGGTTCTGGTATAGAGCAGAGTTGATGTGCAGTGCCTGCAAAGCGATGTGCGTGCAGTCAATAGCACCTGCACCATAGAGAAGCCTCAATCCTCGTGAAGCCGCATGCTCACTCCGCTTGCTTGTCTCTGGCTAGAGAGAATGAAATTTAGTTAACACTCTTTAAATAGCGTGCCTCAGTCACTTCCCTTACGTAACCATGGATGTCAAACTGCGAGATGTTGCAAATATCACCAGGTCCAAACTGGAAGGATTCAGACGCATGAAACAGCATTGCAATGGTCACTTTCACAGCCACTGACAATGCAGCCCTTGCCCTGCTCTGAGGTAGCTGTTGTAGCTGCAGCAGGTGGCATATTTCAGTGAGGTCACCCTCACTGAAGCACAATATTTTGCACATTATTCCTCGCTGAGGTTCAGGTAGGAGAATTGCTCCCTGAACACCCTGGTCTCGTGCTGAGAGCCTTTCTCCTCCACCTTCTTCCTCTTCCAGCGTGGGGCCACCTGCGGTCCACTTTCTGCCATTACTCAGCAGCCTCTCTGAACTCTGCCACTCCTATGACTGCAGACAGCAAGATTGAATGCAGGGCTGGCAGCCCTTTAAAAATGGCACCAGCACCTGCCGCAGCATCAGCTAACATTGGCGCCTCCACCACTGACTACGTACTTGGTCGGTCCCCACGCCTCATAGCCTGTAATTGGCTGGCTGCTGCTGGATCGGGTGTGCCCCGCTGCTCCTCGCCCCTACGTGGCGTGTACCCGCTTCCGGTCCTGACGGCGCAACCGGCATCTGTGAAACAAAATCTGGCCCCATGTTGGGAGCAACTGGTTTGTGCAGAAGCCTTGAAGTCAGCAAAAATTCCTCCAGCACCTGCCACACCACTGCCTGTAGTCTTTTGAAATTTGAAATAATTGTAGAAAGCATCAAACACTTGTAGGATTTTCGCAACAGCCGGAAGAAATCAACTCACAATGAACCTAAGTGTAGTTGATGATCCTTTTAAATAGCACTGGCAGGGTGGGGTTCTCCTGCCTCTGAATGCATGTTCAGCCTTATGAGCTAAGAGAGGGGGTTGGCTGGAGTGTTGAGCTCCAAAATGACACTGCAAGAGTCAAATCAGCTTTTCATACTGATTGACATCATGATCTATCTGCTCTGCATACTTCTGGCTGACGTTCGCTATCTGTGTGCTAACGCCTACACCAATATGGTGTTCAGTGCAATTCGCCCCACAGGTGTGCGCGCATGCTGCAAACACCATTTCTGAGCTCTAAAAAAGTGCTAACGGACTTGATTTCTCACCCCTTCTCTACATCAACCATATGAAACCCCATTCATAATTATAAATACCTCTATTAGGTCACCCCTCAACCTTTTCTTTTCCAGAGAAACAAGCCCTAGTCTGTTCAGTCTTTCCTGATCATTATAACCTTTCAGTTCTGGCATCATCCTTGAAATTTTTTTTGTATCATCTCCAGTGCTTCTATATCCTTTTTCATAAATGGAGACTGGAACTGTGCACAGTACTCCAAGTGTGGTCAAACCAAAGTCTAACAAGTTTAATGTGATTTCTCTGCTTTTCAATTCTATTCCTCTTGAAATTAACTCCTGTGTTTTGTTTGCATTTTCATGGCCTTGTTAACTTGCATTGCTACTTTTAGTGATGTGAATCTGTACACCTTCATCTCTCTTCTCCTCTAACTCATGGAAACCCTTATTTTCCTCTTTATGCCTTCAACCAAAGTGCACCACCACTTATCTATATTGAAATTCATTTACCATTTACATGCCCATTCTTTAAGTTTATTAACATCTTCTTGTACTTGATTGCTGTCTTCCTAACCTTGGTGTCATCAGCAAATTTTGAAATTGTATTTCCATTTCCCGAGCCCAAATCATTTGTCCAAATGGTGACCAATAGTGGTCCCAGCACAGATCCCTGTGGAGCACTACTTCCCACCTTTTGTCAGTCTGAATAACTATCTTTAAACTTGTACTATTTCCTGTTTTGTAGCCACCTTGCTATACATTCTGCTACTTCCCCCCACCCCCCTACCCACCACCGCCATCAACACCATATGCTCTGATCTTAGCCATGAGTCTACTATGTGGCAGCTTATTGAAGGTCTTTTGAAAATCCAAATAGATATCACATCTACTGCTTTCTCCTTATCTGCTCTTTCTGTTATTTCTTCAAAGAATTCAATAATGTTGGTCAATTCTAACTTTCCCTTTTGGAATCCATGTTGCTTATTCTTTGTTATGCTTTTGATTTCTAGATGTTTTTCTATTTTATCTTTGTCTGAAGATTCTATTATTGTTCCTGTCACTGACATTAAACTAATTGGACTTTCGGTTCCTGGACTTGTTCCATGTCTCTTTTTAAATATAGTGATCACTTAGCCATCTGGCATTATTCCCTTTTCTAATGAATTTATAAATGTATAATATACATATTACATGCCTCTCCATCTCTTCCCTTGCTTGTTTTATTATGTGAAAATGCAATCCATCCAGACCTGGGTTTTTATTCCTTCAAAGTTTGACTAGCTCATCGATTATCTCCCCCATTTCTATCTTAAATGTCATGATAGCTTTTTTTTAAATCTCCTGCTAATGTCATGTCCACACTGTTAGTCTCCTTGGTAAATACTGAGGCAAAGTAATTATTCAATACTTATGCCTTTTTTCTATTATTACCCATGAGTTTGTGTTGTGCATCCCTTAGTGGCTCAACCCCTATCCTGATTTTCCTTTTGTTATGTATCTGTAGAATACTATACTATTTATTTTATATTCCTGGATAATTAGATAATTAAAGATAATTAGAGATACAGCACTGAAACAGGCCCTTCGGCCCACCGAGTCTGTGCCGAACATCAACCACCCATTTATACTAATCCTACACTAATCCCATATTCCTACCAAACATCCCCACCTGTCCCTATATTTCCCTACCACCTACCTATACTAGTGACAATTTATAATGGCCAATTTACCTATCAACCTGCAAGTCATTTGGCTTGTGGGAGGAAACCGGAGCACCCGGAGAAAACCCACGCAGACACAGGGAGAACTTGCAAACTCCACACAGGCAGTACCCGGAATCGAACCCGGGTCCCTGGAACTGTGAGGCTGCGGTGCTAACCACTGTTCCTCATTACCTACCTAAATATTTTTTTGACTTCTTCCCTCACGTCTTTGAATTCTCCTTTGTCACCCTCTCCTTTAGTGTCTATGCACTTTTTGCCTTTTGCTTTAGGTTCTATTTTGCCATTATCTCTCTATTCGCCTAGTGTTTCATTATTAGCCAGTTTCTTCTTTTTTCTAGTGGAATGCATTTCTTCTAAACTCTATTCGATCACCAATATAAATATTTCCCACTGCTGTTTTATCACTTTGTGAGTAGTTTTCCACTCTATCTTCCTTATTTCCATTCTGATCCCCTCAAAATTAGCTTTTTCCCCAAATCTATTACTTTGATCTTTGTCTTACTTATGTCTTTCTCAATCATGA
The DNA here is from genome assembly GCF_036365525.1 of Heterodontus francisci. Classification (NCBI taxonomy): domain Eukaryota; kingdom Metazoa; phylum Chordata; class Chondrichthyes; order Heterodontiformes; family Heterodontidae; genus Heterodontus; species Heterodontus francisci. The sequence goes on from NC_090374.1 coordinate 139,290,184, forward strand.
TCTTCAACTTTTATTATGCTGTGATTGCTATTGCCTAGATGTTCTCCTGCGTTTACTTCTCTTATCTGCTCTGGTTCATTATAAAGTAATGATAAAATAATACATGGCAATCACAACAACTTGTATTTATATATCATATTAACATAATAAAATATCCCAAGGTACTTCACAGGAGCGTTATAAAACAAATTTGACGCTAAGCCACATAAGGAGATATTAGGGCAGAAACCAAAAGCTCATCAAAGAGGTAGATTCTAAGGAGTGTTTTAAAGGAGGAAAGAGAGCTCTAATTGGGAGCCAATGTAGGTCAGCGAGCACAGGGGTGACAGGTAAATGGGAAGTGGTGCAGGTAAGAACACGGTCAACAAAGTTAATGGATGACCTCAAATTTATGGAGGATAGATTGTGGGAGGCCAACCAGGAGTGCACTGGAATAATCAAGTCGAGAGGTAATAAAGACACAGACGAGGGCCTTATTAGCAGATGAGCTGAGGCAACGGTGGAGTCAGGCGATGCTATGGAGGTGGAAATAGGCAGTCTTACTGATGGTGCGGATATATGGTTGGAAGCCCACCTCGGCGTCAAATATGACACCAACGTTGTCAACAGTCTGGTTCAGCCTCAGACAGTTGCCAGGGAGCGGGATAGAGGCTGTGGCTAGCGTACAGAGCAATATTTATAGGAACATAGGAACACAGGAACAGGAGTAGGCCATTCAGCCCATTGAGCCTGCTCTGCCATTCAGTACGATCCTGGATGATCATCCACTTCAATGCCTTTTTCCCACACGATCCTCATATCCCCTTATGTCATTTATAGGTCATGTAATTCTTTTTGCGTGCGCGGGCAATTACTTTAAGTGTGTAGCCTCTTTAAACTTTTTGCGGGGTAATTTAAAGGGGTCGACTTGTGTGCTGCCTAGTTGGGGACTTTTGGGTTGCACAGCTTAGAGGAAACATTGCTACCAAGTTTGTACCAGGGACTGAAGACAATAGCTGCGGTCTTCCCAAAATTTAATTGGGAAAAATTGCTGCTTATCCAGTACTGGATGTCAGACAAACAGTCTGTTAACTTAGAGACAGTGGAGGAGTCGAGAGAGGTGGTCGTAAGGTAGAGCTAGGTGTCCTCAGCGAACATGTGAAAATAAGGGATAGGGTACCACCATGTTGCACCACGGACATTTGACAACATTATCAACTCAGCCATGGACATGGGGGCAATTAGTCTGTATATAAAGTGTATAGCCAACCTAATGTCATCAAAATACAGTCTGGTTTAAAACATATTTCTCCCTATTTAATGAGATACCTGGCATTGTTTTTGCTTGCACAAGTAGTCAATGTCTGCTCGCACACTTGACGTAGCAATATGGAGAATCTAGATGTATGTCCATCTGTCAGGAGTGATCTAGATCTCTTCCCCTCTGTGTCCATCTCTCTCCCCACTGTGTCCATCTCTTTCCCAATGTGTCCAACTCTCTCCCCTCACTCCCCCCTCTCCCTTCCCATTCTTTAACACCCCCCTCCACCCTCCTTCTCTCTCCCACCATCTCTCTCCCCTCTCCCTCCCCTCCCCTCTCCCTGCCTCTCTCTTCCTCCCTCCCTCCCCTACTCTCTCTCTCCATCACTCTCCCTCCCCTCCTCTCTCTCAACCGCCCTCGTCTCTTTCTCTCTACCCCCCTCTCTCACTCCCACCTCCCTCCCCCATTCTCTCCCTCCTCCCTCTCTCCCACTGTCTCCCCCCTCCTCTCGCTCTCTCTCCCCCCGTCACTCCCCCCATCTTTCTCTATCTCCGCCTCCTCTCTCTCTCTTCCCCCCCCCCTTGCCCCCTCTCTCACTCTCCCTTCCCCCTCCCTTTCTCAACACCACCTCCCTCCTCCTCTCCATCTCTGTCTCCCCCCCCTCTCTCTCTCCCCCTTATCAGTCGCACCCCCACCCTCCCCTGTCTCTCTCCCCTCCCTCCTCCCTCGCTTCCTGCTCTCTCTCCACACCCCTCTGTTTCCCCCTCCTCTCTCTCTCCCCCCTCCCCTATGTTTCCCCCTCCTCTCTCTCTCCCCCTCCCTTCTCTCCCTCCCTTCCCCCTCCCCCCTCCGTCTCCCTCCCCCTCTCCCCTCCCTCCTGCCCTCTCTCCCGCTCCCTCATTCCCTCCTCCCTCTCTCTCCCCCCTTACTGTACCCCCTTACTCTCCCCCCTCCATTTCTCTCCACCCCCTCACCCCCCCTCCCTCCCCCCACTCTCTCTCCTTCCTCCATCTCTCTCTCTCTCTCTATTATCTCTCCCCCTTCCTCCTCTATCTCTCCCCCTCTTTCTCCCTCCCTCTCGCTTCATCTCCCTCCCCCTCTGATCAGTGCTGACAGTGGGAAGAGCGTTTTCTGAACTTTGGACACATTCGCGTTTCCCAGCGGGCTTTACAAAATATTGGAACCCACTGGAAAACCCCGAAGTTGTCCCTCTATCAGCACCTGTCATCTGTGAAACTGACTTCTGTATTTTTTTAAAAGCTGGTCTGAAGAAGTCAATGGGAAGTTTCTCATCCCTTAAATTACCAGTCATGGACCCCAAAATCTTTTACCATGGACAATGGTGTCCTTGACGGACACATTGCTGACCCCTGATGAAAACTGACACTGTGCTTTCAGATGATGTCGCCAAGGGGTAGCATGTAGATCAGAAATAAGTGGGGGGGCGGTAGTGCGGAAGGATAGATCCTTGGGGCACACTGGAGGTAATGGTGCGGGAGCAGGAAGAGAAGCCATTTCAAGTGATTCTCTGGCTGCAATTAGATAAATAAAAATGGAACCAAGCGAGTGCTGTCCCATACAGCTGGAAGGTAGTGAACAGAAGTTGGAGGAGGATGGTGTGATCAACTGTGTCAATGATGTTGAAGTATATTCCCAGGGCAGAGGCACCTGCAATAAATATTATAAGAATAACCAATAACATATCATTCTAGCTAGCAATGAAATGTTTGCAAGGCACCATGGGACTTAGCTAACTAACTTGACTACATTCCTTATAAGGGCTGATTCACACAGATTCATACAGAAAATGGCTCATTCAGCGGAATATCTCTAATCAAGCAGCCTCTAGCAGATGCCCTTATGGAATGCTGACAAAGATACCAGCCTGTAACAAGGTTAAGACAAGATGTTATGTATACATAAGACCCAAGGACGGTGGATAAGGGGGTTTGGAAGGCATCATGAATGCATTAGTAACCCCCTAGCTGTCCATGAGCTGATCACGCAGTTCCCCAATGCCTAGTAACCAACTTCATTGGTTCCAGTAATCAATGTATATAATCTATAACCACTACGACTGGACGGTGTCCAGCCAGGACGAGCTGAGTAACTGTTTGAGACTGTATAAGTATTGATGATTTTCCTTTGTTCGGTGGAGAGTAATCTGGATTGCCCAGTGACCTGCTCCCCGCCGGCGTAACCCAATGATGTTTGATGTTTGGAGCAGACCCGAGTGTTGAGTGATTCTTTCAGATTCATTCCCACTAACAAATGACTACAGGAAGTTCAAGAAGAACGAGGAGAAATAGTATATCTTTGCAATAGTCACACAGGATGTCATTTGCGATTTTGTTAAGAGCCATTTTGGTACTTTGGCAGGGGCAGAAACCTAATTGGAGGGATTCAAACATAGTGTTCTGGGAAAGATAGGCATGGATTTCGGAGGTGATAACACATTCAAGGACTTTGGAAAGGAAAGGGAGGTTGGAGATGGGGCAGTAGTTTGCAAGGATGTTGAGGTCAAGGGTTTTTTTTTGATAGGAGTGATGACAGCAGATTTGGAGGGAAGAGGGACAGAACCTGGAGAGAGAGAAACATTAACAATGTCAGCTAACACAGGAACCAGAAAGGGAAGTTAGATGGTTCGCAGTTTAGAGGTAATAGGGTCAAGGGAGCAGAGGAGGGTCTCATGGACAAGTTGAGCTTGGAGAGGGCACGAGGGGAGATAAAGGAGAAACTAGAGAATAATGCACATTCAGGGCTAGGGCGGGGGGAAGATTAGAGGAAGTTTGGCCTGGTGAGCTAGGGGAATGGAGGGAAGTGGCAGAGGCAGCTGATCGGATAATAAACTTGTCTTGCATGCACACTGGAAATTGCAGCATAAACTTAAGTTCTACTCACCTTGTCTGCAGCATATTGTGGTCTACAAACATCTAAATAAAAGAAACAAAAAAAAAATGAGAAGGACAAAAAAACTGATATATAGTCCTTTATCAGTCACTGCCCTGTGACTTTGAGAAAATTCGGTGTTTTGGTCCTCGATCCCAACTGTACCCATAAAGCTCTCTTTCACTTGTCTGCCTTTTAATGGATAACAAAAATATTTTTATCACTCCTCAGTCATCTTAATAGTCAGTTAAGAGCCTAACATATTTCCCACAGCTTCTTTATATACTCAAACAGTTTAATTCCTACACAACTGCTTTGTAATATTTCCTACTTTCATTAGTGTGAAATACACAACTGTTTTCTCATATTATACAGCAACTGGAAAGATTAATAAGGTAGTAATGTAATTCCAACCATACAAATACAACTGTTACAAATAAATATTTTAGCATTTGATATTAGCACTCAGCTGTCCATCTTTTCTGCCTATGATTAATTTTTTTTCTTTCTGCGTATGCGGAGAAGTTAGGATTTTATTAGGTGACCTTTAACGGCTGCTCTGATTAAATTAAGGGGTCTTACCTGTACTATTATCTCTCAGTTTCAATTCTAACTTGTATTCTTTGGCATCGGAATTCCACTCAATTTTCAGCAGCCTCAAATTAGGGTAATTCACTTGACCCACAAGGAAGTCAAATATGCCAGCTTTCATTATAAAAACAAAATACTTGAATTTCTAAATTTGATTTTTCCCTTTCTGCAATCCAGTTGCTGAGCTGCCACGCACCTAATTACCAAATATTGAAATGAGGGCCAACAGTGCTCCAGTTTTGGATTCCTGGATGTATGCTCCTAATACACTACTTTACATAGCTTCCTATTTTTCTTGAATGCCACATACCCCTCAATATTCCGGACCCAATCCTAGTCATTCTGCAGCCACATCTTTGTGGAGCTTTGGCCAGATCATATTTATTTACTTCAATGTGCGCGCTCAGTTCGTCTACTTTGTTATGAATGCTACATGCATTCAGATGCAGAGCCTTTAGTTTTATCTTTTTGTTATCTTTGTAACATCTAGTCTCGACTGTTGGTGTGCTCTTAGGTTTTTCCTCTCTGTCCCTTCCTGTCATCCTCTGACCTTCATTTCCCATATTACTATTCTGCTCTCCTGCCTTGACTCCACCCCTTGATTTGCTACATCTACTCAAGCTTGATCCCTCACCCATCTTGTTTAGTTTAAAGTCCTCTCTACTCCCCTAGTTATACAATAGATATAGCATATTTGGATTTCCAAAAGGCATTTGATAAGGTGCCATATAAAAAGTTAATATGGAAGATCAAGGCTCATGGAGCGCAGGGGAATATATTAGCATGGATGGTATCATGCAGACCCCCACCTACCCAGAATGAGGCATATTAATGTTGTCATATGAACACTGATTTTAAACTGTTGCTGGAGTCAAAAAATTACTTGTTTGAAGATCACCAGACAATGGGCTGCAAGGACATTTGCCTGCTAAACGATGCTGCTTATAGAGACAAAGGACTATTCCCTGCTCCAATTACCCCACATGGATTTTGATCACCAGCCATTGAAGGTGTAAGGTAATGCATTCCAGGGCCTGCTAAAATAATACAATCCACAAACGTAGAAGAGGCTAAGCCAGTTAGTCACATGACTGAACTGCTGGCCAACTTGGGCTTTTATTTGTGCCACACAGAAAGGAACAGAAGGCAGTTTTGCAATTGAAGCTGGAACAAGCAAGCCTCTCTCCTGGCTCTCTCTCATTTTCTCCCAAGCCACCGGGCCCACGGAAGATACGTACTTCTCAAAAAAGAAAAGGCTCCAACATCGAGACAAGTTGAAGTGTGAACTGGGCCCCAACGAATAGCAGGACTTACCAGCAACCAAAGATTCCACATTGAACTCAAAGGACAGTAAATGACTAACAGATATTACCTCAAACATTTCCCCTTTATTCTTTCTACATTTTCTGTCTCTATCTGCTTGTGTGTTTATCGTGTATGCATGCTGGCGTGGTTGCGCCACATATTCGTAGTCGGTAACCGGATTAGAGTTTAAGATTAATAAACTTCTACCTTTCTTGTTTAAATCTGAGGAAACCTGTCTAATTTCTTTGCTTTACAATTGGAGCAGTGAACAAGGATTCAGTGAAGGGGGAGCTAAAACATGGTGTTTCTAAAATTAAACTGTTACAGTTAAACCAGGCAAAGGCAGAGAGGGAACCCCTAGACCCCTTCTCACCTGGTCGTAACAGAAATTTGGGGGCTAGAGTCCTGGATTTGCCCCACAGACAAACGAGAAATTGGAAATGGGAAGTCAAATTAATCCCAAACAAAAAGAGAAAAGATTTCAATACAGGTTTTCTTGTGGTCAGGTGTGCTAGAATACAAACATGTCTGCAACTGAAGCTAGTAGCTCCCCAAGCAAGGGTGAAGTAACTTGGGATTAGTTGTCTATGGAAGAGTTGAGGAAAATGGCTGAGCAGTGTGGGATCACTGTACGTGGCAAGGCTAGGAAGTCTGAATTCCTAAAGCTAGTGGCCAACCATTTTTCTCTTGAATCTGAAGAAGCAGAAACAGGGTTAGAAGTAGACTCTGACAGGGTATTGCTAGTGTTATGACCAGGTGAGAAAGGTGTCTAGGGGTCCCTCTCAGCCTTCACCTGGTCTTACTGTAACAGGGTTTAATTTTTAAAACACTGTTTTTAGCTCCTCTTTGGTGAATCCTTGCTCACGCTTTCCAATTATAAGGCAAAGAAACCAGCACAAACAGGTTTTCTTAGGTTTAAAGAAGAAAAGTTGAAATTTATTAAAGTTGAACTTAAAGTCTAATTTGGTTGACGAATACAAGCGGCCCACGCTAGCATGCATACGCGATACACACATGCAAATAGAGATAGAAAAGAGAAGAAAAATAAAGTGGAAAAGTTTGAGGCAATATCTGAAGAGTTTTTGTTGTGGTTCTTCGAGCTCACTGTGGAGTCCTTGATTGTAGGTAGGTCTTGCTTTTCGTTGGGGCCCAGTATTCTTCGTAAACCTTGTTTGCTGTAGGAAACTTTTCTCTCTTGGGGTTCATGTGTGGATTCAGAGGCTTGTGAGAAGAGATGAGAGCAGACAGGTGAGATCTTCTCAGTTCAGGAGCAAACAGTCTTTTCTCAGTTCAAACTATCTGTCCAGGCCCCTGTGGATTGCATCACCCCAGCAGGCTATGTAATGTGCTTCCCCACCCCCTTCCTGTCCAGTGATCAACATCCATTGTGGGTTTTATGTGTCAGGGAATGATCCTTTGTCTACAAAAGCACCGTCTGTTCTTATGCACATGTTTTTTCCAGCCACGGCTGATCTGTTCAACAAGATATTTCCTCGGTCCAGTAATCATAAAAAAATCAATGTTCATATGACCAAACCAATGTGCCTCATTCTTGGCAGGTGGGGGCCTGCATGACACTAGCAAAGATACAATTGGAACAGAGGAAACTTGAATTTGAGGAGAGAGAGAGAAAGAGCCTTCCAGAAGGAACGTGAAGAAAAAGAGAGGAGAAAGAGAAAGAAAGACAGGAGAGAAAAAGAGAAAGAACCTTCCAGAAAGAAAGTGAAGAGAGAAAGCTGAGGTGGCTTGAATTAACTAGGGGGCGACAAAGAAACCCCAGTGAAAGCATGGCCAATATGGAGGAGTGTAATTAGGGACTGGGTACAGAATTGTTAAAACCTTCCCAACTGATCCCAAAATTCGATGAGGGAGACGTGGAAACTTTTTTGTATCTTTTGAAAAACTGGTAAGGCAGTTAAAGTGGCCAGCTGAGGCTTGGATTCTGCTGTTACAGAGCAGACTGGAAAAGCCCATGAAGTTTATTCCATGTTGCCAATATGAACGGACCAACAATGCTATCCTCGGGGGATATGAGTTAGTACTCCAGAAACCAAAAGTTTAGAACCCTCAAGAAGCAAGCTAATCAAACCTACCTAGTGTTTGAGAGAAATAAGCAGCTGGCTTTTGACCAGTGGCTGAGGGCTCTTAAAGTACAGCTCAGCTATAAAAATCTCAGGGAAATAATTTTGTTAGAGGAATTTAAAAACTCTCTCCCACTCTCCATAAAGACACATGCAGAGGAGCAAAAGGCTCATAGAGCCCGGCAGGCAGCGGTCCTGGTCGATGAGTCTGCTCTCACTTATAAGTCAGTTTCCCAAGGGAAAACCTTTCCTAATCACCCCCACAACTTCGAAAAGGACAAAGGGTGGGAAGATGATAGAAGCCCAAGCAGTCCTGGGAGGGGAAGGAAAAGCAGGAAACATAGGGGCCGCTCCTCCAGCCAAAAAGGACGGAGCTGTGAGCAATAGTGTGACCCGGAGACCTGTGTGCTTCCAATGTAATAAAGCAGGGCATTTAAGAGCTGACTGCTGGAAACTAAAGGGAAAATCTGTAGGGTTAATCAGGGCGCACCCGCTCAGCGAAGAAGAGACCCTGATGGAAAGCACAGCAGAACAAGCTGTAGCTTTAACTGCAGTAAGGATGAGACCCAGGAAGCTTAATGCTGCAAGTGCAGGAAAATGTAATAGGATTTCTGAAGGTTATCAGGGTTTTGTGTCTGAAAGGAGAGTAACCCCATACCCCTCGAGTGAGGCAAGCAAGCCCACAGTAATTCTCAGGGACACAGGGGTCACTAGATCCCTTTTACTGGGAAAAGGCGTGACCTTTCCCCCAAAGATTGCAGTAAACTCTAGAATGGTGGTGAATGGCATTGGAGGGCAGCGTATGCCTGCACCTGTACACTGGATGCACTTGGAGTGCGACCTTGTTTCGGGACGGTTGACCTTAGGGATTGTCCCTAGTTTTCCTGTGGACAGGGTTGACCTGCTCCTAGCTAATGGGAGCTGAGCAGAGCGGATCTGTGGGGAGAACGCCAGGAGCACAGCCTATATATCGACCCAGAGGATCGAGGCCCAGTCTCTTACCTTCCGGGAGCGGAGCGGAGAGGAGGGCAGTCGAACCTCTTACGGCGCGCCGGAGTTTTGAAAAAAAAGGCAAACAGTGACATCAGATGAAAGTTGCAAGATGATTGGTTGGTGAGTAGTAGCTGTTAGAATAGCTTTAAAAAAAGGGTAAGTTTTTTGTTGTTGGAAAAAAAATCTCTGGTGATAAGGTGAGTACTAACTAAAGTGTTTTTTTGAAAGGACTTTAGATTGAAGTGGGTAGAACAAGACCCCTAGTATAATTAGTACTTTTTTAGTTAAGGGAGTAACTAATTAATCTAAGGGTAAGTCATGGCAGGAGAGCTCAGCCCCGTGATGCGCTCCTCCTGCACTATGTGGGAAATCAGGGACGCTTCCAGTGTGATATTATAGCTATTACGGAAATGTGGTTGAGGGATGGGCAGGACTGGCAGCTCAATGTTCCGGGGTACCGATCCTCCCGGCGTGACAGAGGTGGAAGTAAGAGAGGAGGGGCAGTTGCATAATTGATTATGGAGGACATCACGGCAGTACTTAGAGAGGATATCCCGGGGGGGAATGTCCAGCGAGGTCTTATGGGTAGAACTCAGAAATAAGAAAGGGGTGATCACTTTGGTGGATTAAACTATAGGTCCCCCAATAGTCAGAGGGAAGTGGAGGAGCATATATGTAGGGAAATCAAAGATAGGTGTAGGAATTATAGGGTTGTAATAGTAGGTGATTTTAACTTCCCTAATATTGACTGGGACTGCCTTAATGCTAAGGGATCAGACGGGGAAGAATTTGTTAAGTGTGTCCAGGATAGTTTTCTGAAGCAGTATGTGGATGGCCCTACTAGAGAAGGGGCTACACTCGACCTCCTCTTAGGAAATGAAGCTGGGCAGGTGGTTGATGTGTCAGTGGGGGAGCACTTTGGGACCAGTGACCATAACTCTATTAGCTTCAAGATAGTTATGGAAAAGGCTAGGACTGGTCCTCAGGTTGAAGTCCTAAATTGGGGGAAGGCTAATTTCGATGGCATCTGACAGGAACTCTCAAAAGTTGAATGGGAGAGGCTGTTTACAGGTAAAGGGACGTCTGGAAAGTGGGAGGCTTTTAAAAGTGAGATAGGAAGAGTTCAGGGCCGGCATGTTCCTGTTAGATGGAAGGGCGAGGCTGGCAAGTTTAGGGAGCCTTGGTTGACAAGGGATATTGAGGTACTGGTCAGGACAAAGATGGAGGCATATGTCAGGTATAGGCAGCTGGGATCGAGCGAGTCCCTTGAGGAGTATAGGGGATGTAGGACGACACTTAAGAAGGAAATTAGGAGGGCAAAAAGGGGCCATGAGATTTCCCTGGCAGATAAGATTCTATAAATATATTAAGAGTTAAAGGGTAGCTAGGGAGAGAGTAGGTCCCCTTAGGATCAGTGTGGCAATCTATGTGTGGAGCCACGGGAAATGGGCAAGGTCTTAAATGAATATTTCTCATCCATATTTACCGTGGAGAAGGTCATGGAAGCTAGTGAGTTCAAGGGAGGGAACACCTATATCCTGGAGCATATCAACATTACAAAGGAGGAGGTGTTGGAGGTTTTGAAGCCCATTAATGTGGTTAAATCCCCAGGGCCTGACTAGGTGTATCCTAGGATGCTATGGGAAGCAAGGGAGGAGATTGCTGTGGCCCTGGCAGAGATTTTTGTATCATCGTTAGCCATGGGTGAGGTACTGGAAGACTGGAGAATAGCTAATGTTGTGCCTTTATTTAAGAAGGGCAGCAGGGATAAGCCAGGGAACTACAGGCTGGTGAGCCTTACATCAGTGGTGGGAAAGTTATTGGAAGGGATTCTGAGAGACAGGATTTATATGCATCTGGAAAGGCATGGTCTGATTAGGGATAGTCAGCATGGCTTTGTGCGTGGGAAATCATGTCTCACGAATTTGATTGAGTTTTTCGAGGAAGTGACTAAGAGGATTGACGAGGGCAAGGCGATGGACGTTGTCTACATGGACTTTAGCAAGGCCTTTGACAAGGTCCTGCATGGTAGGCTGGGCCAAAAGGTTCACCCACATGGGATCCAGGGTGAACTAGCAAATTGGATACAAAATTGGCTTGATGATAGGAGGCAGAGGGTGGTAGTGGAGGGTTGTTTTTCAGATTGGAGGCCGGTGACCAGTGGTGTGCCGCAGGGATTGGTGCTGGGCCCCCTGTTTGTCATATATATTAATGACTTGGATGTGAATGTAAGGGGCATGATTAATAAGTTTGCAGATGACACCAAAATTAGTGGTATAGTGGACAGTGAAGAAGGTTGTCTAAGGTTACAACAGGATATAGATCAACTGGGAAAATGGGCAAGGGAGTGGCAAATGGAATTTAACACAGACAAGTGCGAAGTGATGCATTTTGGGAAGTTAAACCAGGGCAGGATATTTACAGTGAATGGCAGGGCCCTGGGGAGTGTTCTTGAGCAGAGAGACTTTGGTGTGCAAGTACATTGTTCCCTGAAAGTGGCAACACATGTAGACAGGGTGGTGAAGAAGGCATATGGCATCCTTGCCTTCATTGGCCAAGGCACTGAGTACAAGAATTGGGACGTCATGTTACAGTTGTACATAACGTTGGTTAGGCCGCATTTGGAGTACTGTGTGCAGTTCTGGTCGCTGCACTACAGGAAAGATGTGATTAAGCTAGAGAGGGTGCAGAAAAGATTCACAAGGGTGTTGCCTGGTTTGGAGGGCTTGAGTTATAAAGAGAGATTGGATAGGCTGGGTCTGTTTTCCCTGGAGCAAAGGAGGCTGAGAGGCGACATGATAGAGGTATATAAAATTATGCGAGGCATAGATAGGGTAGATAGCCAGAGTCTGTTTTCCATGGTAGGGGTGACTAAAACTAGAGGGCATAGATTTAAGGTGAGAGGGAGGAGGTTTAAAAGGGATCAAAGGGGAAAATTTTTCACACAAAGAATAGTGGGTATCTGGAATGAGCTGTCTGAGGAGGTGGTGGAAGCAGGAACAGTAACGACATTTAAGAGGCATCTGGATAGGTACTTGAATCAGCAAGGCATATGGAATTAATGCAGGCAGGTGGGATTAGTATAGATAGGCATTATGGTCATCATGGATGCGGTGGGCCGAAGGGCCTGTTTTTGTGCTGTATGACTCTCTGACTCTAATGATCTGGCGGGGATGAAGGTGGTAGCTTCCCCAGTAGTGAAAGAGAGACCGCAGGAGGTCAGAGAGACAACGCAGTGGCAGGAGACGGTCTCCTGTAGTGTCCCTGAATGTGTATTGAATCAGGCCATGATGGAACCAGCTCCCCCAGAGGAGACTGAATTGGCACTGCAGACAGATGCCTATGAGGTCTGTCTATCTGAGACTTTCTTTGGAAAGTTAGGAGACCCAGGGAATGAGTTCAATAAATCTTCCCTCGCTGTGGCTCAATGAGCTGACCCAGAATTGAGAGAGTTAGCACAGGCTGCCCAGTCTGAAGTTGAAGCAGAGGGAGTCCCTGATTGCTACTATTTAAAGAATGAGGTACTGATGAAGAAATGGAATTCTCCTCACAGACCTGAGAGCAAGGGGTGGGCAGTGGTTCACCAGTTAGTGGTGCCGCAGAGGTACCGGAGAGAATTAGTAAGAATGGCCTATGAGATTGCAGTGGCAGTACATGTTGGTATATGAAAAACCAAAGCCCGCATAAGACAGCAGTTTGACTGGCCAAAACTCCACAAAGATGTGGTGGAGTACTGAAGGAGTTGCCACATGTGCCAGGTTGAGGGGAAACTCCAACCTACAGTGAAATCTGCACCCCTAAGTCCTGCTCCCATTTTTTATGGCCTTATGAGAAGGAAGTCAGAATGTGATGTCCAGATAGACTGAATGGCGTGAGGACTACGATTTTCTGCTAATGTTCTTTGCCACCAGTCAGCAAGGATTCCTATGAGTAAATGTTGTTCATGTGTTCTGGTCCCTGCAGTTCAGGATCCTCTGGAGCCAGCATCTCCACTTCAGCAATGTCAAACCATAGCGCTTCCAGGATGACAATCTTGTGATAGGCACAACAGGTAACGACAATTCTGGAGACAATCCAGCACATACTGTAGAACTCCATCTGATTTATCCATCAACAGCATGCTTTCAGCACCCAGTGGACCTCTCAATCACCAGCCTAATTGCTGCTTGGGCATGTTTATACAGCTCCTCTTCTGTGTTCAGAGTACTCAATGGGGTATGTCTCGTCACCCAGTAGCTATTAGATGATATTATTGAATAATAAAATCATAAAATAATTGAGCACAAAAGGAGCCCATTGTACATGTGCCTCTGCCAGCTCGTTGAAAGAACTATTCAACTATTCAAGTTGTCCCACTAGCCTGCTCTTTCCCCCTATCCATGCAAAACTTTCCACTTCAAGTATTTATCCAATTCCCCATTGAAAGTCATGATTGAATCTTCTTCTATGACCATTTCAGGGATGCAATGCAGATCATAACTTCCTGCGTATTGTTTTCCCTTCATGTCGCCTCTGGTTCTTTTGTCAATTACCTTAAATATTAAATATCTTAATTATTACCTTAAACTGGTTAATGACCCTTCTGCCACTGGAAACAGTTTCTCCTTATTTATTCTTTCAAAACCCTACATGATGTTTAACGCCTCTATCAAAGCTCCCCTTAACCTACTTTGCTCTAAGGAGAACAATCCCAGTTTCTCTATTCTCTCCATGGAACTGAAGTCTTTCATCCATGCTAACAATCTAGCAAATCCCCTCTTCATCTTCTCTAAGGCCTTGACATCCTTGCTAAAGTGTGGTGCCCAGAATTAAACACAATACTCCAGCTGGAGCCTAACCAGTGTTTTATAAAGGATAAGCATAACTTCCTTGCTTTTGTACTCCATGGGCTGAATTTTAACCTAAAATGGCTTGGCTTGGGTAGGGGTGTTAAAAGATGAAAAAACAGTTTCCCAATCCAAACCTGCCTCCTAACGGTCCATTTCTGGTTTTCACTGAAGCCGGAACTTTAACTATGATAAGGAGGCTGCAATCTTCATTGTTATGCAGGCTTTAAAGTTTAACTGCTGTTGGCTGGGTTTCCTGAGCATCGGGAAACCCAACAGCTTCAACAAGCCAAGGACTTGGTGGATTCAGGATATAATTACCTTCACATTTACCTCCTGGATCCAGGTGCCTGCTTGTGAAGCCTGCGTGATCAGGGCCCCTCCCCAATGTCCTTTTCTTCCAGGATCCCGACCTCATCCGCACACCCCACCCCCCCCCCCCAACACTCCTCCTGCCAACCTCTCAATCCTCCCACCATCACCAGGCCCTGATTCCCCCACCAACACCAGACCCTGATTCCCCCTACCAACAGTAGGCTCTGATCCACCCCCTGCCCCCTAGGCCTCCAAACACACCCCTGGGCCTCCGATCCCACCATGAGGCCTCTGACCTTCCCCCCCACTCAGGCTCCCGACATCCCCCGCCCCAGGATTGACAGCCCCACAATTACCACCCACTCTGATCGACTCCATCCCTCTGATCAACCTCTCCTCCCCCAGATCGAACCCCCCCCCCACCCCACCCAAGTGACCCTCTCTCCTTTTGGCCCCCCACCAATTGACTCCCCCCTGGCCGACTCCCACCCGCCCACCCCCATTCCAATCAACACCCACTCCCTGATTGAAACCCCTTCCAGTTGACCCCACCCCGCTTCCCCGGCATGGACGTATTTGCTGCTGTGGCCTTTGCTGACCGGTTCCCTGCCCAATTGGATGTTACTGATATTCTGTGGGGGAATCCTAAAATGCAGTTTCCTCACAACTTCCTGACCGACTGCTCCAAGGCTCTATTTATAAGGCCAAGGATGCCATCTGTCTTCTTAACAGCCTTCTCAACTTGTCTTATCACCCTGAAAGACTTCTGTACATACATTCCCAAATCACTCAGTTCCTGCATCCCCTTTATAATTGTATCATTTAGTTTATATTCTCCTCATTCTTCTTACCAATGTTAAGAATGATTTAGCCTTTCAGAATCCATGCTCACTATTTTTTGTTATATTTTCTGTCTCTATCCATGTGCTTGTTACCTATAGACTTGACTATTTCAACGCAATCCTGGTCGGCCTCCCATATTCTACCCTTTGTAAACCTGAGATCATCCATAACTCTGCTGCCCGTGTCCTAACTCATACCAAGTGCCATTCATCCAGCTCTCTCCCTGACCTACACTGGCTCCAAGTTAAGCAACACCTCAATTTTAAAATTCACATCCTCGTTTTCAAAACCCTCAAGGGCGGCACAGGTTGGTAGGTAAATTGGCCATTATAAATTGCCACTAGTATAGGTAGGTGGCAGGGACAGGTGGGGATGTGGTAGGAATATGGGATTAGTGTAGGATGAGTATAAATGGGTGGTTGATGGTCGGCACAGACTCGGTGGGCCAAAGGGCCTGTTTCAGTGCTGTATCTCTAAAAAAAAACAACCTCACCACCCGTCCAACCCTCCAAGATAGCTGCACTCCTCCAATTCTGGCATCTTGAGCATCCCAAATTTTAATTGCTCCACCATTGGTGGCTGTGCCTTCAGCTTTCAAGGCCCGAAGCTCTGGAATTCTCTTCCTAAATCTTTCTCTCTCTTCCTTGAAGGTGATCCTTAAAACCTACCTTTTTGACCAAACTTTTAGTCATCTGCAATAACATCACTTTGTGTGGCTTGGGTCAAATTTAGTATTGTAATGCTTTGATGAAACGACTTGGGATGTTTTATTATGTTAAAGGCACTACATAAATACAGGTTGTTGTTGTCTCGATACTTTTCTATCATGTCTTTTAGTATAGATACCTGTATCATTCCTATTACTGGCATTAAGCTAAATGGGCTGTAGTTCACAGTTTTGTTCTATCTCCCTTTTTGAATATAGGAGCAAGAGTATCTGTCCAACCGTCCTCTGGAACTTTTATTGCCTCTGTTATCTCCTCCCTAGTTTCCTTGAGTATGCATGGATGCATACCATCTGGACCTCGGGTTTTATCCCCTTTTAGTTTTGCCAGCTTGTCAATTATTTTCTTCCTTTCAATCCCTACTGTATTAATATTCTTTTTAAGTGCATCCTCTAGTGAAATGCTATTTCGTTATCTTCTCTATTAAAAACGGAGATGAAGTAGATATTCTAACGTCTGACATGACTCTATCATTACCTGTGAGGTTATCTTACTCATCCTTGAGCTGCCCTATCCCTACTTCACACTTTTGAGTTAAATTTAATCTGCCATGCGTCAGCCCATGGGTTGTGTCCTGCTCCCCACTCAGTTTGGCATCTTCTTCTCCATGCTCCTGACCTTCGTCTTCCCTGCAGATATGGAAGGAGTCTACCTGCACATTAGGTCAGCTCTACAATCTATCAAGGCTGAGAGCGAAGACAAAAACACATCAAGTCCTGATCAGAGAACTCCCCTACGCTGATGATGCTGTGCTAGTCACTCACATGGAAACTCAGCTAGAGAGACTCATGGATTGACCCTTCCATCCCTGTAACTTGTTCTTCTTGATGACAAGCACCAAGAAAACTTGGTCATGGGACAAGGTGTTGCATCTCCTCCCCTGATCACACTAAATAACACCCCAATGGAAGTGGTTAGAAAATTTTGCTGCCTTTGGTACACAGTGACACACAATTTGTCCCTTGACGCATAGGGAAAGCAGCTACCACTTTTGGCTGACTCGTGAAACGCGTATGGGATAACACCAAGCTGACCCTTAGGACCAAGCTGATGGTTTATAAGGCCTGTGTTGTGTGACTGTGAAACATGGGTGACTTACAGCTACCAGGAAAAGGAGTTCAATAATTTCCATCTTCGCTGTCTATGGCGCTTTATGGGTATATCCTGACAGGACAAAATCACAAATGCAGCAGCTTTCTCAAAGGCAAAGCTCCTACGTGTGTTGGCACGAATCAAACGGAGGCAGATTCAGTGGTCGGACATGTCCACAGATTGGAAGACAGTTGCATACCCAAGGAGCTTCTGAATGATGAGGTAGCCAGGGCCAGACGATAACTGAGATGCCCAAAGCTCCGTTTCAAGGATGCTTGCAAACGTGACATGAAGACCTAACCATCCACTATTTCACCTGGTAGTCACTAGCTGGCAAAAGCTTCACATGTGCCACTTGTGGCAAGGATTGGCCTTCACAGCCATCAGCAAAGGTGCACCAAGAGAAGACACACCACCTAAATGGATTGTTTGATGTGTGTCCATCATCTTTCATAGATGGAAGGATACCAACACATGTGCCTGCCCATTTCACCATTGTATGTTCTCTTGAAGTCTGTTACTAACTTCCTTATTGTTTACTACCTTACTGATCCTAGTGCCATCTGCAAACTTTGAAATTATTCCTGTAGACCCAAGTCCAGGTCATTGAGATATCAAAAAGAGCAGTAGTCCCACCACTGACCCCTTGGGGGTCACTACTGCACACATCCCTACATTTTGGAAAACAGCTGCTCACTACCACTCTCTGCTTTCTGTCCCTTAGCCAAATCCACATCAGCGCAGTTACTGCCCTTTAATCCCATGGGCTTCAACTTTGCTATCAAGTCTGTTAACTGCTACTTTATCAAAGGCCTTCTGAAATTTCATGTACACAACATCCACTGCACTACCCTCATCAACCCTTACTGTTATTTCATGAAAGAACTCAATTAAGTTTGGCAAAAACAATTTACCTTCAACAAATCCATGCTGGCTTTCAGTTATTAACCCATATTTTTCCAAGTTCCAAGTAATTTTTGCCCTGGATTAATATGTCTAAAGGTTTCCCACCACCAATGTTAGGCCAATGGGTCTGTAGTTCCAGGGTTTATTCCCCTCCCTAGAGACGGTTTTCTTCTGAGGAGATATCGTGTAGTGCCAAATAGCAAAGGATGAAGGTATCATGGCATATCGGGTGTTGACATGAAGGATCTTCTGAGTGGTGTCACAAACTATCTGCACATTCAAAAAATGAAATACCTTCCTGTTTACAATGGCACCCTGTACCATTGGAAAGCCAGCATCCTCATAGAAATGTGTGACCTTTACTTTCTGGTGCCTGGCTGTGATGCCAAAGCACATGAAATGGGCTGTACTTTTGCACTGGGTGTTAGTGACCTTGCGTACGCATGCTTTTATTGCTCCCTAGTTTATGCAGACAGTCCTTATGCCTGCCGGAAAGGAGCTTGAGCTGTAAAAGTTACGTTTGCAAACAGACACCCTTTATTAACAAGAATAAAGGCACATCATTTTTACCATGAACCTAAACAAATAGTGGGAATGGAAAGCAAGTTTTTGGCATCCCCAGGGTCCACAGACAACGAATGTATCAAAAGGACGAAAAAGACAGCCACCAGCTCTAAATAACTCAATAGTTAAATTTATTATTTCACGGTAAATAACTCCTGTCTCTGACCAGTTTGATTCACAATGAAACTGCCATTGTCAGTTAACTTGCATTAAGACCACCTAAATTACCATTACCTTAGTTTTTACAAAAAAAACTAATGCTTCAGATGCCTTTTTAAAAATAACAAAACTCTGAACCATGCAGAAACTGCTCTATTCATTTGTGCTCTGTTCAAATCTACAATTCTTAAATATTATTTAATTTAGACCTAAGAGAAAATCTATCCTGGAAATATTCAAAGTGCATCATTTGCATTACTCCTTCACCTAGCTCTGATACCAAGTATCACCCATGTCCTTCCACACAACCATTATGGCATGCTCCAGTTCATCATGTTCCAGTTCATTGGGATGGCTAGAAACCAGGTGCAGACCGGGATATGCCAGGTCTCATTCCTTCATCGTTGCTGGATCAAAATCCAGGAGCTCTCTACCTAACTGCACTATGGCAGCATTTTCACCACAGGGATGGCAGCAGTTCAAGAAGGGTCACCATCACCTTCTCAAGAGCGACTGGGAATGGGCAAGAATGCGTCCTGCTAGTGACGGCCATATCCCACAACTTGATATAAAAACAAACACAGATAAAGTACTAAAAACGTATGCACTCAATTCAACTTCTTTTAACCATCTGCATCATTAGATATTCATTCAAACTAGTTTTTGATACACCTACACAATTCATTTCTCAATTCATTCTAATCATAATGTGCACAGGTAAAATCTTACCATGATGGTAGCTTGACAAAGCAGTTTTTGGCCTGGCCCTTGCGCATGATGATGAGCATGATAGGGATGATGTATGCTTTTTGTCTGATTGACTTCTGTCACACTAATAAAAACAAAATGTACTTTGTAATTATAGTGCTGACATTTTTATATTCTTTTTCCAAATGTTGACAAACAAAATACCTATGATGCAATCAGGTCATTCACTGATTCATTTTTCATGCCTCAAACTAAGGAACCCTACTGCTTAATGAACCATCCTGTTTATGACCTGTGACCAAGACTGTGGTCTGATGAAATAACTGGGAATACAATAAGGGTTATAATTTTGAAAGAGGCTAATATCTGATCCTTTAAGTCCAATCTCACTTGTACCATATAAGTACATCTTCTAGCATCACAATATTTTGTATTATAGTACTGTCTCTCAAAACAACTGCAGCATCAGAAAGGTTATCAGAAAATAAGCTGCTCTGATCAGTACATTTTCCCCATGTATCACAATGCTTCCATTATTTTCCAATGAGACATATAAAGTAAGAATTTCTTATTTTCATAACACATTCTGGGCACCACACTTCAGGAAGGATGTCAATGCCTTGCAGAGGAGGTTTACTAAAACGTACCAGGGATGCAGGATTTCAGTTATGTGCAGAGACTAGAGAAACTGGGATTGTTTTCCTTAGAGGAGAGAAGGCCAAAAGGGAGGTTTAATAGAGATGTTCAGAATCTTGAAGGATTTTGCAGAATAAGGAAGAAAGAAGCTGCCTCCAGTGGCAGAAGGGTCAGTAACCAAAAGCCACAAATAATTGACAAAAAAGCAAAAGGTGATGCAGCGGTTAACTGAAAGAGCAGTGCAAGCAGATTCAATATTAACTTTCAAAATGAAATTGATAAACACTTGATGGAAAGAAAATTACAGAGCAATGGGAAAAGAGCTGGGGAATGGAACTAATTGGATAGTGCTGTCAAAGAGCCAGCACTGGATGATGGATTGAATGGCCTCTTTTGTGCTGTAAGATTCTACGGGCAAGATTGTCCTGCAGACTTTGGACCCCAATATCAGGACCGAATGGGGGACCGCAGCCCGAACTTAACGGGAGCCAGACTGGCGGAGCTATTTTCCCTAACTGGCTGCCTCTGCGCTTGCTGTTCAGTGGGCTTCTGATGTTTCCAGAAACAATCAATGGGCCAGCAGCTATACAGGTAGCCTCGAATGTTCAATAATAATTAAAAGTTTTAGAGGGGAGAAGGCCCCCGCGGAACAGAGAGGAAATCTCTTCGGGGAAATTGTCGGGACCATAGGACAGTCTTTCCTTCCTTTGTCCCAGTCAATATGGCATGGAGCCTCTGGCTCCAATGGCCATCCAGGCTGCCACAGGGACACCGCCTCCGTGGAGCTGATGGCCTCCGCATGTGGCAGGTAGACTATTCCGCTGCCAGCAAAATGCCAGCAAGCGCCCCCCCCCAAAAAAACGCTCCTATTTGGGGCCTTAGTTATTTAAATTGGCTGCCTGCCTCCCTGCAACAGGCAACCAATTTGTATCCAGACCCGCCCCAGAAAACTTCCCCGGCAACGGGAATGCATCAGGAAGCCACCACAACGTGACACCCCCTGCTTTCCCAATGCTCCCCATCTTCAACCCTATTTGCATGAGGCTGGGAAAATTCTGCCCTATGATTCTAAGTACAGCAAAAATATACTTGTGTGCAGTCTGATTAAATCTCAATGCAAACTAATCTATTACTGTGGGCAGTAATACTGTGCACTTGTACCGAGTTTGATCCAGATGTCTAGATATTTGGTCTTCATTTTGGATTCCTTTTTACTTAAACATTGTAAAATGTGGAACCCATGACTGCTTGATTTAAAGCTGAAAGTATTGCTGCTGAACGAAGGCTGGAGCTCATAGCTTTAAGTAACGTAGGATTTTACAATTATACAGGTGTATAATGCATTTCTACCACTAGATGGATATGATTAGATTAGAGATACAGCACTGAAACAGGCCCTTCGGCCCACCGAGTCTGTGCCGACCATCAACCACCCATTTATACTAATCCTACACTAATCCCATATTCCTACCAAACATCCCCATCTGTCCCTATATTTCCCTACCACCTACCTATACTAGTGACAATTTATAATGGCCAATTTACCTACCAACCTGCAAGTCTTTTGGCTTGTGGGAGGGAACCGGAGCACCCGGAGAAAACCCACGCAGACACAGGGAGAACTTGCAAACTCCACACAGGCAGTGCCCAGAATCGAACCCGGGTCCCTGGAGCTGTGAGGCTGCATTGCTAACCACTGCGCCACTGTGCCGCCCTTTGTGTGAACTCCAGGGGCAGGATTTTCCTTCCGGTTTGGGAAACTGACACCAGGACCACTTCCGTGTCCTGACACTGACCTGGTGGGGGGAAGTGGGGGGGTGCGAAGGAGGGGGGGGGAGGAGGAGGAGGGGGGAGGAGGGAAGCGGAGGGTGGGAGGGAGAAAGCGGAGGCTGTGAAGGACAGGAGGGAGGGATGGAGAAGGCCACCCAACTAATCAAAGCTGGTATGGCCGGAGATGGTTGGGAACATCAGCAGCAGCGGTGTGGTCCAGAGGATGCGTCCAGTGCCATAAAAGATTCAATGATCTTCTTTTCTTTGGCAAGGTGAGTGCAATGCCAGAACCTGATGACAGGCCTCTGGGTTGTCAACCCCCAGCACACACTCCAGCTGGAGAGACTGAGGGAGCATGCTGCTCCTAAACATGGGAGAAATGTGTGAAGGGGTACTTATTGACCACTCAGCAAGGCTCAGAGCCCTAGTGCAGTTGAGGACCTGCCAGGAATGATAGATGCAGTTTATTAGAAGTGGATTCTGGTTTGTGGGCTACTGGCACCAGTACTGGGGGAAATACGGGCTGTGCCATTGGGACCTGTGCTGGGACCAGTGTTCTAGTGAGCCGCATGACGAGGGAAGTACGGAGGATTTAAAACTACATAGTGGGTGCAAGGGATCAAATTTGGGAAGAATGTGGTAAGTCAAAGAGTAGAGACAAGGCAAGAGATAAATGGGAAAAGATAAACAGACAGTGACAGGAAGGGACAGTGATTACAAATCTAAGAGTAAATCAGCAGATAAGGATAGAGATTACAAAAAATAATAGGACAAAACTAAAGACCCCCCTGTATCTGAATGCACGGAGCATTCGAAACAAAACAGACGAACTGATAGTGCAAATAGAAATAAATAAGTACAATCTGATGCCATTACAGAGACATGGCTGCAGGATGACATAGATTGGGATCTGAATATCGAAGGGTACACGTCATTTACGAAGGACAGGATGCTAGAAAAAGGTGGAGGGGTGGCTCTGTTAATTAATCATGCTATGAGCAGAATAGAGAGGCATGACCTAAGTTCAGGAAACCAGGATGTAGAAGCAGTTTGGGTAGAGATGAGAAATGATAAGTGCAAGAAGTCACTTGTGGGAGAGGCGTACAGGCCCCGAACAGTAACCACACAGTAGAACAGGGTATAAAGGAAGAAATAATGGGAGCTTGTCAGAAAGGTACGGCAATAATCATGGGGAATTTTAATCAACATACAGACTAGAAAAATCAGATAGGCAAAAGTGGTCTAGATGACGAGTTCATAGAATTTTTTCGGGACAATTTCTTAGAACAGCACATTCTGGAGCCAACCGGAGAGCAGGCAAAACTAGACCTGGTATTGTGCAATGAGATAGGATTAATTGATGACTTCATAGCGAAGGTGCCCCTAGGCAGCAATGATCCTAATATGATTGAAGTTTACATTCAGTTTGAGGGAGAGAAGAGTGGGTCTAAGTCTATTGTTTTAAACTTAAATAAGGGCAATTATGAGGGTATGAAAGCAGAGCTAGCTAAAGTGAACTGGCAAAGTAGGGTCAGGCAAAGTAGGTGTATGGATAGGTGGTGTATGGATAGGTCAACAGAGATGCAGTGGCAGACATTTAAGGGGATATTTCAGAATACACAGAATAGATACATTCCAAGAAGAAAGAAAAATTCCAAGGGGAGGATCCACCATCTGTGGTTAACTAAAAAAGTTAAAGATAGTATCAAATTTAAAGAAAAAGCCTATAATTGCACAAAGATGGGTGGCAGGTCAGAAGAATGGACACAATATAAAAACAGCAAAGAATGACAGATTAATGAGGAGGGAAAAATCAGAGTACGAGAGTAAACTAGCTAGAAATATAAAAACTGTTAGTAAGAGTTTCTGTAGGTATTTAAAAGAGTTATCAAAGTGAGTGTTGGAACGACAGAAAGTGAGTCTCGGGAATTAATAATGGAAAATAAGGAGATGGCAGATGAATTAAACAGGTATTGTGAATCGGTCTTCATTACAGAGGATACAAGTAACATCCCAGAAATAGCTGTAAATCAGGAAATGGGAGGGAGGAACTCAAGGAAGCTACAATCATCAGGGAAGTGGTACTGAGCAAATTGTTGGAGCTGTGGGCTGACAAGTCGTCGGGTCCTGACGGAATTCATCCTAGGGTCTTAAAAGAAGTGGCCAGTGAGATAGTTGATGCATTTGTTTTGATTTTCCAAAATTCCCTAGATTCAGGGAAGGTTCCATTAGATTGGAAAACAGAGAATGCAACTCCGTTTTTCAAAAATGGAGGGAGACAGAAAGGAAGAAACTACAGGCCAGTTAGCTTCCTTGTCATAAGGAAAATATTAGAAGCTATTATTAAAGACGTTATAGCAGGGCACTTAGAAAAATTCAAGACCATCAGGCAGAGTCAACATGGTTTTGTGAAAGGGAAATCATATTTGACCAATTTATTGGAGTTCTTTGAAGTATGATGTTGTTGCTATTACAGAGACTTGGTTGAGGGAAGGGCAGGATTGGCAGCTAAATGTTCCAGGCTTTAGAAGCTTCAGGCGGGACAGAGGGGGATGTAAAAGGGGTGGGGGAGTTGCATTACTGGTTAAGGAGAACACAGCAGGACTGCGGGAGGAAACCTCAGAGAGGTCATGCAGCGAGGCAATATGGGAGGAGCTCAGGAATAGGAAGGATGCAGACACGATGTTGGGGGTTTACTACAGGTCTCCCAACAGCCAGCGGGAGGTAGAGGAGCAGATATGTAGACAGATTTTGGAAAGATGTAAAGGTAACAGGGTTGTAGTGGTGGGTGATTTTAACTTCCCCAATATTGACTGGGACTCACTTAGTGCTAGGGGCTTGGATGGGGCAGAATTTGTGAGGAGCATCCAGGAGGGCTTCTTGAAACAGTATGTAGATAGTCCAACTAGGGATGGGGCCATTCTGGACCTGGTATTGGGGAATGAGCCCGGCCAGGTGGTCGAAGTTTCAGTGGGGGAGCATTTCGGGAGCAGTGACCATAATTCCATAAGTTTTAAGGTACTTGTGGATAAGGATAAGAGTAGTCCTCGGGTGAAGGTGCTAAATTGGGGGAAGGCTAATTATAACAATATTAGGCAGGAACTGAAGAATTTAGATTGGGGGCGGCTGTTTGAGGGTAAATCAACATCTGACATGTGGGAGTCTTTCAAACGTCAGCTGATTAGAATCCAGGACCAGCATGTTCCTGTGAGGAAGAAAGACAAGTTTGGCAAGTTTCGGGAAGCTTGGATAACACGGGATATTGTGAGCCTAGTCAAAAAGAAAAAGGAAGCATTTGTAAGGGCTGGAAGGCTAGGAACAGATGAAGCACTTGAGGAATATAAAGACAGTAGGAAGGAACTTAAGCAAGGAGTTAGGAGGGCTAAAAGGGGGCATGAAAAGTCATTGGCAAACAGGATTAAGGAAAATCCCAAGGCTTTTTATACATATATAAAGAGCAAGAGGGTAACCAGGAAAAGGGTTGGCCCACTCAAGGACAGATGGGAATCTATGCGTGGAGCCAGAGGAAATGGGTGAGTTGCTAAATGAGTACTTTGCATCAGTATTCACCAAGGAGAAGGACTTGGTGGATGATGAGCCTAGGGAAGGGAGTGCAGATAGTCTCAGTCACCTCATTATCAAAAAGGAGGTGGTGTTGGGTGTCTTACAAAGCATTAAGGTAGATAAGTCCCCAGGGCCTGATGGGATCTACCCTAGAATACTGAGGGAGGCAAGGGAAGAAATTGCTGGGGCCTTGACAGAAATCTTTGCATCCTCATTGGCTACAGGTGAGGTCCCAGAGGACGAGAGAATAGCCAATGTTGTTCCTTTGTTTAAGAAGGGTGGTAAGGATAATCCAGGAAATTATAGGCCGGTGAGCCTTACGTCAGTGGTAGGGAAACTATTAGAGAGGATTCTTCGGGACAGGATTTACTCCCATTTGGAAACAAACAAACTTATTAGTGAGAGACAGCATGGTTTTGTGAAGGGGAGGTCGTGTCTCACTAATTTGATTGAGTTTTTTGAGGAAGTGATGAAGATGATTGACGAGGGAAGGGCGGTGGATGTTGTCTATATGGACTTTAGTAAAGCCTTTGACAAGGTGCCGCATGGCAGACTGGTGCAAAAGGTGAAGTCACACGGGATCAGAGGTGAGCTGGCAAGTTGGATACAGAACTGGCTCAGTCACAGAAGAAAGAGGGTATCAGTGGATGGGTGTTTTTCTGAATGGAGGGATGTGACTAGTGGTGTTCCACAGGGATCAGTGCTGGGACCTTTGCTGTTTGTAGTATATATAAATGATTTGGAGGAAAATGTAGCTGGTCTGATTAGTAAGTTTGCGGACGACACAAAGGTTGGTGGAGTTGCGGATAGTGATGAGGATTGTCAGAGGATACAGCAGGATATAGATCGGTTGGAGACTTGGGCGGAGAAATGGCAGATGGAGTTTAATCCGGACAAATGTGAGGTAATGCATTTTGGAAGGTCTAATGCAGGTGGGAGGTATACAGTAAATGGCAGAACCCTTAGGAGTATTGACAGGCAGAGAGATCTGGGCGTACAGGTCCACAGGTCACTGAAAGTTGCAACGCAGGTGGATAAGGTAGTCAAGAAGGCATACAGCATGCTTGCCTTCATCGGTCGGGGCATAGAGTATAAAAATTGGCAAGTCATGTTGCAGCTGTTCAGAACCTTAGTTAGGCCACACTTAGAATATTGCGTGCAATTCTGGTCGCCACACTACCAGAAGGACGTGGAGGCTTTGGAGATGGTACAGAGGAGGTTTACCAGGATGTTGCCTGGTCTGGAGGGCATTAGCTATGAGGAGAGGTTGGAAAAACTCAGATTGTTTTCACTGGAACGACGGAGGTGGAGGAGGTGACATGATAGAGGTTTACAAAGTTATGAGCAGCATGTACAGAGTGGATAGTCAGAAGCTTTTTCCCAGGGTGGAATAGTCAGTTACTAGGGGACATAGGTTTAAGGTGCGAGGGGCAAAGTTTAGAGGGGATGTGCGAGGCACGTTTTTTACACAGAGGGTGGTGAGTGCATGGAACTTGCTGCCAGGGGAGGTGGTGGAAGCAGATACGATAGCGACGTTTAAGAGACATCTTGACAAATATATGAATAGGAAGGGAATAGAGGGATATGGGCCCCGGAAGTGCAGAAGGTGTTAGTTTCGGCAGGCATCAAGATCGGCGCAGGCTTGGAGGGCCGAATGGCCTGTTCCTGTGCTGTTCTTTGTTCTAGTAACATGTGCTGTGGATAAAGGGGAACCAGTGGATGTATTGTACTTAGATTTCCAGAAGGCATTTGATAAGGTACCACATCAAAGATTATTGTGGAAAATAAAAGCTCATGGTAGAGGAGGTAATATATTGGCATGGATTGGTGATTGGCTAGCCAACAGGAAACAGTAGGCATAAATGTGTCATTTTCTGATTGGCAAGATGTAACGTGTGGTGTGCCACAGGGATCAGTGCTGGGCCTCAACTTTTTACAATTTATATAAATGACTTAGGTGAAGGGACCGAAAGAATGGTTGCTAAATGCATATGAGCCACCGACATTGGTTGAAGAGGCCAGCAGTGCTTTAGCTCTCTCTTTTATCCTTGCAGGAGAAGGGGGTGCACAATGCCAGAGAGAGGGCTCTGTTAGCAGAAGTGCCCCATTTCACATAGTCACTGCCATGGTGAAGGGAGCGATGGAATTTGCAAGGGTGGCTCCACAGGAGCAAGTCGGGAAAGGAGCAATGGGCGTACCTGCAGGAGAGGGTGAAAAGATATTGTAATCTGTAGATGTAGGGGGTGGCGTGCACTCCTTCCCATCCGACAGCATGCCAAACACTCAGCTGCATTGGGAAGCCTCAGCACTGCAGAGGCTTCTGCTCTCAAAGGCTAGTTTTCATGACCTCTTTTTGTGTCTCCCACAGATTCAATGTGGAGAATAGAATGCACGAGTCCCATCCCACTGACGCATTTGCAAGCAACAGAGACAGCAGAGCCAACACATTCAGAGATCCTTCGACCAGCGCAGATAGACTCACACTGGTGGGTTCTTGCATGCACATAGATAGGGTGGCACTGGGTGATGAGCATGGCACCAGTGAGCAGGAGGAGGTGAGAAAGGCAGAGGAAGCTGTGGGCAGTCCCCCATGAGGCAGTGCGGAGTCATGAGCTAAGAATGGAGGTGTCCATTCACCTCATGTGCACCGCAATGGTTCAGGGCTTTGAATGCATGAGTTCCTCCATTGACAGTGGCCAGCTTCATGGAGAGGCACATGTGGCAGCACTCTGAGTAGATGCAGGAACAGGGCACTGACAGGGACAGAATGCATGCCATGCTCTGTAGCATGGACCTCCAGAGGTGCTGATGGCACAGAGATGTTTGGAGTGAATGCCAGTTGTGCCCCAACTGGTGCTTCCCTCTCAAACAAGGGAAAATCTAATCATCTCCCCTTGACATTCAATGGCATTACAATCGCTGAATCCCCCACTATCAACAACCTGGGCGTTACCATTGACCAGAAACTGAACTGGAGTAGCCATATAAATACCATGGCTACAAGAGCAGGTCAGAGGCTAGGAATCCTGCGGCGAGTAACTCACCTCCTGACTCCCCAAAGCCTGTCCATCATCTACAAGGCTCAAGTCAGGAGTGTGATGGAATACTCTCCACTTGCCTAGATAGGTGCAGCTCAAACAACACTCAAGAAGCTCGATACCATCCAGGACAAAGCAGCCCGCTTGACTGGCACCCCATCCACAAACATTCATTCCCTCCACCACTGATGCACAATGGCAGCAGTGTGTACCATCTACAAGATGCACTGCAGCAATGCTTCTTAGACAGCGCCTTCCAAACCCATGACCTCTACCACCTAGATGGACAAGTGCAGCAGTTGCATGAGGACACCACCACCTGCAAGTTCACCTCCCAAGTCACACACCATCCTGACTTGGAACTATATCGTCAAAATGCTGGAACTCCCTTCCTAACAGCACGGTGGGTGTAACTACCCCTCATGGACTGCAGCAGTTCAAGAAGGTGGCTCACCACCACCTTCTCAAGGCCAATTAGGGATTGGCAATAAATGCTGTCCTAGGCAGTGATGCCCACATCCCATGAATGAATAAATAAAAAAAAGTCATCCAGAGAGCCAGCCAGGGGCTGAGGCACTTCTCGAGGAGGATGAGGGTGCCACCAGGGAGTCATCATCATTACCAGTGTCCTTGGCCATGACAAGGACTACAGTCATGTGCATCTCAGCCACAAACAGAGACAAGCGAACAGGCTGCCTTCAACTTATCTGAGGCCCAGGGGAAGCACAACGCAGAAGTGGCCGAGTGTAGAGGCCACCACGTCGGGAAGACTACTGAGTGGTTCACTGGGGTTTGCTTCACTTGTAAATGCGCACTTTGTAACTTTTGGAAGACACTGTAAATATAGACATGTGAGCTTCCATTCTTTAATGGCGAGACTGGAAAGAGGGAAGAGGTCCTGAAGGGAAGCAAAGGTTTTTGAAGGGACACAGTGAGACCTCTGGAGAGCTGTGCATCATTCACTGGCGGTAAGTCGATCCATTCCAGGTTGCATCTTCAATGGAAGTGTTTTCACAGGCTGCTCAAAGTGAGTTCCAGAATATGCAGTCCTCCTGGGTTAGAAGGGCTCAACTGAAACTTGCCTGGATCAGATGATCCCTGATGTTGATGGCATCTTGAAGAGACCCTAGAATTCTGCGACAGGCCCAGCCACCTCCCTGTGCAGCTGGGACACCTCTCTATTCTGCATCTTCCTCCTCTTCCATGTCCTGATCCTCCTCTTCCTCCGCTGAACTGTGTTGTTCCAGGATCTCACCCTCTTCAAGGCCCACACTCTCTGAAGGGTCATGTTATGGACAGCGCAGCAGACCACCACAATGCATGAGACCCTTGCAGGGTGCCCCCAACCAGTCCAGGCACCAGAACTACATCTTCAGAAACTGGACGGCCTGCTTGATGGTGGTCCTTGTGAGCAGGTGGCTTTAGTTGTAACGCCTCTGGGACTTCGTCTCCAGGTCACGAAAAGGGGTGAGTAGCCATCTCTTCAAGGGACAACCATATAGCTTGAGGGGTGGAAGAAAGAGCTGTGGCACCATGGATTGCCAAAGGATGAAGGAGTCATGGTCGGTTCCAGGAAAGCCAGCGCATACATGTTTGTTGTGATTGCAAACCAGCTGAACGTTGAAGGAGTGGAAGCCCTTCCTGTTGATGAATCTTACTGGCTGCTCACTGGGTGCCTTGATGGCCACATGGGTGCACAATTGATGATGCCCTCCACCTGGGGGAATCAGCAAAGGAGGCAAAATCCACAGTCCTTTATACTTGCGAGGCCCATCTGTCATAAATTAAATGTAATGTCCAGCTCTCCCAAAAAGGGCATCAGTAATCTGCGAGATGTAGTGGTGTGCTGCCACTTGCGAGATGCCACCAGGTTCTGCAGCTGATCCTTGGAACAAGCCACATTCGAAGAGGTTCAAGGCTACGGTGACTTTGATGGCTGCTGGCAAGGCATGGCAAGCAGTGCTGCAAGGTGTTTAGGCCTTTCGTGATAAGGGCACAAATCTCAGTGACCATCTGCCTGTTAGGTGCAGTCTCCTGCGTTAGTGGTTCTCCGACACCTCCAGGTAGCTCCATCTTCAGCAGTAGACCCTATGATCAGGGTATGGCCTCCACTGTCTTCCTGCCACTCGTCCCTCTCCTTTTCCCTCCTCGTGCCCAGGGCTGAGCTTCTGCTGCTCAGGATGTTGATCCTCATTGCCACTGGACCCAATATCTGAGAATCATGCTCCTTTTACCAGCTGTTGCCTTCCTTAGGCTCAGCTGGATTCCCAATAATGTCTGGAACCCTAACCCCCTCCTCTTATGTCCCTATGATGCCAGGAGGGTCACGACCTGCTGCAGCCTCTACACACCCGATGGCACTTGTTTGCCAGTGGCTGAGTCCCCCTCTCAGCCTTGGTCCTGATTATGGGCCCACCTAAGTTTATGGTGTGGCTATGACTGGCTCCTGCTGTGTTGCCGCCTCCATGCATGTGGTCTGTCCCTGATCCAGCAAGTAACCCATGCGCCTCCACCAAAATCCCAAACTGGTGCTCAACAAGCTGACGAGCTCATTTACAGGATTAATTGGACTCATTCCCAAATCGAGCGGATTTCCGGGGCCCGCCTACCCCCATTCTGAGGAAAATTGCCAGTCATAGGAATGGGGACATGAAATCGGCACGCTGGCCGGCAGCACATTTTTAAGCACCCACCCACTTCTGTTCATGCCCCTATTGGGACCTAAATGTCCTGCCCAGAAGTTGAAGGCGCTTGTATTACAGCAGTACTATTTAGACAGCCTTCCAGTTCTAAGACATCATATTAATCTTCTTCTTGGTTTATAGTAACTACTCATCATTTTCAATTTTCCACCTTTTTAATTTTCACTAAATGAATCATGAAACTTTTCTGTGTTTTTCTCATTTTGAGATCAATTTTGCAGGCTTTTTCTGCCTCTTCTATGGAAGGTCGCCGAATTTAGTGCCAGACACTTAAGTGGACAGCGGCTGGCCTTCCATGGGATCAAGGACCCTGCTGCCGGAAGTCTCGCCTTTGCAGAGCTGCCAGTCAATCAGAGGCCGAGGAACATCGCTGGATTCAGGCCTGAGGTAGGGTGGCCTTCAGCGGGCCCCTCCCTTCCCAATGCCGGATCCTTCTTTCAGGCACCAAGTACCTTTTAACAAGAGACCTCCCCCACCGAGCCGGGAAGCAGACCGCACGGTTTTCCATGCCGTGCTTCCCATGCGGCAATTGGTGGCGGGGCAGGAAGGCCATTCACAGGCCTTTCCACCCTGGACGAAATTTAGGTGAAGGTGGGATGGTGGCAGGAGTACCCCCTTCACCCCCCACCTCAAATCCCCTCTAAACATCCTACCTCTTGCCTTAAATCTATGCCCTCCCCCCAGGTTATGGACCCCTCAACCAAGGGAATAGGGTCTTCCTATCCAATCTATCTAGACTTCTCATAATTTTATACACTTCAGTTAGGTCTCACCTCAGCCTCCTCTGTTCCAAAGAAAAATAACCTAGCCTATCCAATCTTTTGTCATAACTAAAATTCTCCAGTCCAGGCAACATCTCCATAATTTCCTCTGTACAATCACATCTTTTTTATAGTGCGGTGTCCAGAACTGCATGCAGAATTCCAGCTGTGGTTTATACATTTCCAGCATAACATCACAGCTCATATATTCTATGCCTCAGTTAATAAAGGCAGGTATCCCATGTCTTCTTGACCACCTTAGATACCTGTCCAGCCATCTTTCAGAAATCTGTGGACATGCACGCCAAAGTCCAGCAAAACCTCCCAGTTCTTATATTCTATGTCTTGGCAAATAAAGGCAGGCATCCCGTATGCGTTCTTGACCACCTTATCTACCTGTCAAGCCACCAGGTCACAGATCTGAAATGTTAACTCTGCTTCTCTCTCCACAGATGCTGCCTGACCTGCTGAGTATTTCCAGCACTTTGTTTTTATTTCAGCACCCTTCGGAGATCTGTGGACAGGCACTCCGTGGTCCCTCTGTTTGTTATACTTCTCAGTATCCTATCATTTATTGTGTATTCCCTTGCCTTGTTAGTCTTCCCCAAATGCATTACCTCACACTTCTCAGGATTGAACACCATTTGCCACTGTTCTGCCCACCCGACTAGTCCATTGATATCTTTCTGCAAGTTACAGCATTCTTCTTCATCATTAACCACATGGCCAATTTTTGTATTGTCTGCAAACTTCTTAATCAGACCCCCTATATTCAAGTCCAAATCATTGATAGATACCATAAAAAGCAAGGGACCTCATACTGAGCCCTGCAGAATCCCACTGGAAACAGCCTTCCAGTCACAAAAACATCCATCGACCTTTATCCTTTCCTTCCTGTCTGAGCCAATTTTGGACCCAACATGCCACTTTGCCTTGGATCCCATGGGTTTTTATTTTCATGACCAGTCTGCCATGTGGGACCTTATCAAAAGCCTTGCTAAAATCCATATAGACATCAAATGCAAGACCCTCTTCGAACCTCCTCGTTACCTCCTTGGAAAAGTCCATCATGTTAGTTAGGCACGACCTTCCCTCGACGAATCTGTGCTGTCTTTGATTAATCCATGCCTATCTAAATGAAGATTTATCCTGTCTCTCAGAATTTTTTCCAATAATTTCTCCACCATTGAGGTTAAGCTGACTGGTCTATAATTACTTGGTCTATCCCTTTCTCACTTTTTAAACAATGGTACAGTGTTAGCTGTTCTCCAGTCCTCTGGCACCACACCTGTAGCCAAAGAGGAGTGGAAAATATCGATCAGAGCCTCCGCTGTTACTTCTCTTGCTTCCTTGAACAGCTTCGGATACATTTCCTCTGGGCCTGGGGATTTCTCAACTTTCAAAGATGTTAAACACGGAAATACTTTCTCCCTCACTTATGATAATTTCATTTAACATTTCACGTTCCTCCTCCCTGATTATAATGTCTACATCATCCCTCTCTTTTGTCAAAACAGACACAAAATATTCATTAAGAACCATATCCACATCCTCCACCTCCACACACAGGTTACCCTTATGGTCCCTAGTAGGCTGTACTCTTTGTCTAATTATCCTCTTGCTCCTTATGTACTTATAAAAAATCTTTGGGTTTTCCTTGATTTTCCATGCCAATATTTTTTTATGCACTCTCTTGGCTTTCCTAATTTCCTTTTTAATTTCGCCCCTACACTATTTATACTTCACTAGGTTTGCTGCTGTATTGAGCTCTCGTTATATGTCATAAGCTTCCCTTTTTTTACTTTGTCTTCTCCTTTAATCCCCTTGACATCTAGGGGGCTCTGGATTTGTTAGTCCCACCCTTTTTCTTTAAGGGAACATACTTGTTCTGAACCCTCACAAATCACTTCCTTGAATGCCTCCCTCTGTGTCTCAGTGATCTGACACTGATTTACTGTCAAGTAGCTGTTTCCAGTCCACTTTAGCTAAATCACATCTCAGCTTGGTAAAATTAGCTTTTCTCCCAATTGAAAACTTTTATTCCTGGTCTTTCTTTGTCGTTTTCCATAATTACCCTAAATCTATCATGATCACTTCCAACAAAGTGCGCCCCAGCTGATACTCCTTCCAACTGCCCAGCTTCATTCCCTAAAAATAAGTCCAGAACTACCCCTCTCTTGTTGGGCTTGCTATGTACCGGATAAAAGATGTTCTCCTCATCCCTGATCCCTCTGTGTCTTTTGTATTAATTCTATCCCAATTAATATTAGGGTAGTTGAAACACCACAGTACTACTGCCCTATTGTTTCTGCACTCTTGAGAGATTTGCCTACAAATTTTCTCCTCTATCTCCCTCTGACTGTTTGGGGTCAATAATACACTCCCAGTAGGGTGATTGCCCCTTTTTTGTTCTTCAGTTCAACCCATATCATTTGATGATCCTTCAACCATATCATCCCTCCTCACAGCTATAACTGTTTCTTCAATCAATTTTGCGACCAGTACCCTTCCCCTTTTTTTTTTAACCCCCTCTCTATCTCGTCTGAAAATTCTGGATGCAGTTTAACAGTGAGGTGGTGCCCCACCCACCGGCTGGAAAATTAGGGGC
Source organism: Heterodontus francisci (assembly GCF_036365525.1). Taxonomy (NCBI): domain Eukaryota; kingdom Metazoa; phylum Chordata; class Chondrichthyes; order Heterodontiformes; family Heterodontidae; genus Heterodontus; species Heterodontus francisci. Next base: position 139,324,500 of record NC_090374.1, read on the forward strand.
GAGCCTGCCTCCGCAAGGCATGACAGCCACGCTACTATTTTGATGGCTCAGGCCCCTAATTGGCTGCTGTTGGGGCTTCTGCCCATCTGAAGCAGGAAGTCCCACCTCCAAGAGCTGCCACCCAATCATTGGGCTGGCGCTATTTAGACCCAGCAGCACACTGGGAGCGGTGGCCACTGCCGGAACTGCACCCAGCAAGAGGAGCCATGATGGGAGTCAGCATCCAAAAAGATAAGTGGGCGTCGGGCCTCGCCAGGAAAAATAGGCTACGCCCCGAGGGGTGGGAGGTCAGAGTGTAGGGAGTTTATTTTAGCGGGGGCAGGCTGCGCTGCTGGGGGGGGGGGGCAGGAGGCCCTCCATGGGACACAGCGTGCCCGATCAGGACTGGCACCCTCCAGCCCGCGAGGAGGTTGCCATGTATTCCTAGGCGGCCTCCTCAGGTGCCGGTGCCTGTCTGCCGCTGCTAAAATACCAGTGGTGGCAGGAAGAGGCCCTTAAGTGGCCATTAATTGGCTGCTTAAAGGCCTCAAAGTGGCCTAAGGGCGGGGGGGCCATTTGCCATCTCCCCCCTGACTCCGCTGGTAAAATAGCAATGGGGGAGGGTAGGTGACAGGCACTGAACTCCCGCCTCCCATGCTATTTTAGCAACCCCCCCCCACCACCCCACACAACCCCCTCCTAGCCTGCTCCCGGGGAGGGGGAGGGGATTAAATTACAATCCCTGTAACCATGAATGTTGAGCTGCCATTTATGCCCTTTTAGCTATGTCTCAGTAATAGTTATAATACCATACTGCCATGTATCAATTTGTGCTCTCAGCTCATCTGCCTTATTCCCTAGACTTCTTTCATTGAAGTATATACCATGCAGCACTGCCGAAATCCCTTGTTGTTTATTTTCTAGCCTTGTTTCCTCTGCCCTCCAAACATGCAGACTAATTTTCTGCCTTCCATTTCCAACTTTACTTCTCTCTCTTCTGAATCTACTCTCAGGTTCCCATCCCCCGCCAGGCCAGTTTAAACTGTCCCCTACAGCATTAGCAAAACCGCCTGCAAGGATATTGGTCCTGGCCCTGTTGAGTATGGCTTGTACAGGCCCCACCTGCCGAAGAAGTGGTCCCAGTGCTTCAGGAATCTAAAGCCCTCCCTCCTGAACCATCTCTCCAGCCCCTTCATCAGCTCTAGCTTCCTGTTTCTGTACTCGCTAGCACATGGCAACAGGAGTAATCCAGAGATTGCTACCTTTGAGGTGCTGCTTTTCAATCTCTCTCCTAGCTCCCTAAACTCTGCCTTCAGGACTTCATCCCTCTTTCTGCCTATGTCATTGGTGCCGACATGGACCACGACCTCTGGCCGTTCACCTTCCTGCCTCAGAATGTCCTGCAGCTACTCAGTGACATCCATGACTCTGGCAGCAGGGATGCAACATCCCATCCTGGAGTCACATCTGTGGCCACAGAAGCGTTTGTCTCTTCCAATCACTATCGAAACCCTTACCACTATTGCTCTTGCACTCTTGTTCCTTCTTTTTGGTCAGCTTAGCCACCCATGGTATTGTGGAATTGTCTCTGCCCGCACTCCCCAGAGATACCATCACTCTCACCAGTATTCAGAACTGAATACCAGTTGGAGAGTGAGATGCACTCATGTGATCCCTGCCCTGCCTGCTTGGTCCTTCTTGCCCTTCTGGCAGTGACTCACTCCTTCTCTGTCTGCACATTTTTAACTGTGGGGTGACCAACTCAAGAAATGTACAATCCACGAAGCTCTCAGCCTCACGGATGCCTCGTAGTAACTCCAGACGGCGCTCAAGCTTTGAAACCCAGAGCTCGAGCTGCTCTAGGTGGCAACACTTACAGCACATGTGGTCATTCAGACCAAGAGAAGCATCCAGGAATTCCCACATGACAGTTGTGCATTCCGTGGGCTGAGGTTCCCTGCCCTGCCTTTTACTTAGATTACTAGATTATCTAGAAACACTTAATTAAAAGCAAATTTCTAGTAAGAAATCATATTTTTGCATGGTGGTTCTTTTATTCTTTAGCTTTCAATTATAGTAATGCATTTTATCCCCTGGTTTGTGAGCAATATAAAAAGCATAGGCGAAATTATGCTGTGGATACTTGCATATGGATACTTAAAAGGTTTATTAAAATTTATATTCCTGCTATTTGAAGGAAGGCATTAATCAGTATTTTAAAAATTGGTTAGTGCCTCTAGAGAGAGTATTTCACAGTGTAATTTCAGGGAACTTAAATCAACTCAAAAATACTTACAGGGTGTGTCGCAAAAGAAGTCCTACTAACAGGATCTGACTTGCGTGAGGATGATTGTTGCATATCATCGAAACAAAGCTCGAGGAAACACCTCCTACAGTAGGGAGAAAGTGATCTAGTCCTGGCCGCCATTACTGGCTTCTTGCGTTCCTTTTCAGATCTCTTTTCAGAGCACGATTTTCCTATCAGGTTAAATGATTTTGCAGACCTTGGTCTTCTAAATTGATTCTCCTTTCTTCCACCTTCCGACTGTATTAAATAAATAAAGTTTGACAAAACCAAAGTAGTGGCTTTATAAAATGGACTTTTTATATTGCTTTTTCCCCTGGGCCCAAAATATCGCTGGACTTTCCACCACTGCAATGATATAACTTCACAGAGGTACAGCGAAAATCCTGCTAATGTGCATAAAACAGGGTTTTACACCACACATCTGACAAAGTTAGTGGCAACAAATCCAATGAAATTATGTTTCATTACACGGTAATTTGGTTATAGATTTGCTGTATTATAAAACAAAAGTTCTATAATTACAACAAACCATGAAGAACATGTTCTTAAATATACCAATTTTTTCAGTTTGTTTGTTTTTTAAATTCATGAATGGTTTTAAACTTTGATAAGCACAGTTTGTACAATATAAAATCTCCAAAAATGAAACATTAATATTAAAGACTTACCAGGCACAAACTAGAGGCAATTTTCTTTGCAGATCTAGGAGAGCACTCTGTAATTGTTGTTGTTGTAGAAAACTCCAATTTTGGTCCAATTAACTGAAATGATAAATGAAAGTTGAATTACCAGTTTAATGTAATGAACTATTTTGTTTATCCCAAAAATGGAAATATGTTTCAATATCTAATATTGTAAAAATACTTGTGTTGCAGTGGGGGGCCTCAAACACAGGGATTGCACACCAGAAATTCATGTGCAGAGCTCACAATTGTCCGACCAAAATGGTTGGAAATTCATGGGCAGACCATGTTTGAATTTCTGATAAGATGTTGCTGGTGAATGAGGCGCCCTGCTGGTTGTGTCGATTCATCAAATTATTTAATATATTTATAATACATTTTACTGTCATTGCTATATGTAAAACATATTGCAGTAAATACTGGGGCCAATATCAACAGTCTTACAGAATATGCAGCATTTAGCACATTACGGGGACAGTTTGTTTGAACCCGAATTTGAGGGCACTGTGCCCACCTGAAATAGTTAGTGTGCAGCCTGTGTCATTTTCATTCATGGGCATCATTTACATACTGCCTGTGTAAAATGTGCTTCCTATAAATAATATGGGTGGGAAATCCACCCAGGCAGTGGATTTTGAAGGGTCTGCAGTGGAACCTTGAAGGGAAGGGTTGAATGCGTCTGGAGTGAAAGGAAACACTCGTTTTCAGCAGCCAGCAAAAGCTTTGCAGCAGCCAGAGCAGCAAGGACAATAAATTGGAAGCCTTTAAGCCTCTAAACGTACAGTGACTGGCATAAAAAAATGCACCAAAGCTGCACCCATCTTTCCCTGACTGCAGCTGAGGATCCCTTTAATGGATGCTCAAAATAGCCACATCGCAAATTGTACCATGCATGCTTGATGGGTTGGGATCAGGAATTGATTACTATATATTCATAAGGCATAGGTTTAGAAGAGGTGTGAACCAAACTGGTAGTCAACCTTCCAACCAGTTTCAATATACAAAGTGATTCTTGAGAACACAGCCAGTGGGGATGTCATCCGACTGCGCCAACCTGCACACATGCGCAAACGGGCTCCTGCTCTCTGCCCGTGTGCTGCGTTCCGCATTGCCAGGACCGGTTGGTGCATGTGCGGATGACATCATCACCTAAATTGCCAGGACTGGTACACGCATGCTCAGATGATGTCATCGCATTACGCGGGAGACAGAGCAAGCGGAGAAGCGGGGAGAGAGCGGGGTGTGGGAGACAGCGGGGGGGGGGGGAAGCGGGGAGAGAAAGGGGTGTGGGGGAGAAGTGGGGTGTGGGGGACAGTGGGGGGGAAGCGGGGAGAGAGCGGCCGAAGACCTTAATGGCGGCGGGTGCGCTCTCCTCCTGCCTCCCCGCCCGCTCTCTCCGGCAATTCCAACCCCCTCTGATCTCCCGCTCTCTCCGGCAATTCCCTCCCCCCCCCCCCCCCCCACCCCCCACGATCTCCCGCTCTCTCCAGCTGTTCCACAGCCAGCTGATCTCTCCGGCCATTGTGTGCTGCCATGTGTTTATGTTGCCTTTGTGTGATTATTTGAACAGCGCCATCTTTAGTTCTGGCAGCTGCCTGAACCTCACTGACTGACGTTTAGGTTGAGCAGGCTGCATTTGTGCATGTGTCAGTGTAGCGCCACCGCGTTGTCAGCAAACGCAGCCTTCAATATACTGGCCCCACTTCTGCCTCCTATGTTTTATATATCCAGTACAGGCACAGTGGATTGAATGGCCTCATTCTCCATGAAAGGTACCAGGGGATATAGAGCAGAAGTACCCAAAATTGTTTTCATTTTAATGCAGCCTCCCATTTAAGCACTCACTCCTAATAACTCCTGCACAGCTGGGATGCTGCTCACACTCTCCAGCCACATTCGGCAAGTTGCCTAATTAACAGGATTCATGTGCTTCGTGAATCTGGCATAGAGATTTTTCAAAGGCTCTCATGCCCCTCTTGAAACAGTGACATCCATGTCAGACTGGTTTCTGGTACTACTCCAGTTTCCCAGCATTAGTCTTGGGTATTGTTAAATTGATCCACAGTCATGGTTGAAAGTCAAAGTTTAAGCCTAGATCGTAGCTATACAAATGCAAATTCTTATGTATGAAATTACTTCACTGTTTAAAGCACAAGGTACAATAAAAACAATCACAAACTAAACACTAAATTCTGATTACTATCAAATAAAAATGTTGCCTTACAAAAACTGGTGAACATCTTCTCATCAGCACTTCCCTATCCACTCCAGGGTATGAGGGAGTCAACTTTGGCTCAGGGAACAAGAAATTTCTTGTATTGTCTTCATAGTTCGCTAATTTTTCATCCACTACAACCAGAAGATGAAAATACCATCAGTCTTTTGACAGCAATCCACAAAATTTACTTTCAGGGCCTTCTGCCATCAAGTGTCCGAATGCATCACAAATATAAAAATCAAAGTGATGCTTGATAATGCAGCTGGCCGCTGACGTCATCAGACTGCGCCAACCTGCGCACATGCACAAACGGGCTCCTGCTCTCTGTGCGTGAGCTGCGTTCTGCATTACCAGGACTGGTTGGCGCATGCACAGATGACATCATCGCGTAACACTGGGGAGAGAGCAAGGCGGCAAGTAGGGAGAGAACGGCTGAAGACTTTGGTGGCAGCAGGTGCACTCTTCCTCTTCCCCACCACCCCCCCCACCCGCTCTCTCCCCCCACCCCGCCCACTCTCTCCCTCCTCCCTGCCTGCTCGCCCTCTCCGGCCACTGTGTGCTACCATGGGTTTACGTTGCCTTTGTGTGATTATTTGAGCAGCGCCATCTTTAGTCCTGGCAGCTGCCTGAACGACATTTTAGTGGAACAGGCTGCATTTGCACATGTGCCAGTGCAGCCCCACCCAGTGGTTGTGTTGTCAGCAAGCGCAACCTATAAAAATCACCAATAATGCTTGCCATAATAAAAGTATGCCAGGTAAGTGTTGAATTATAGGAACTTACTTTTAAAGATGTAATTATCTGCTGTACTGATATAACAGCTTAATTAATGCAATGTAACTGCACATTCAGAAGTTAAAGATTGTGACTGGGGACTGTAATTTGGAATTGTGCTCTCTTCTGAAAGTTCTGTCTTATATAGCCCCTCTCATTGCTGTTTGCTGTCACACATTTGTCAACTATTTACATCCAATTTGAAAAGTGTAAGAGAGAAACATCTAGCAGGGCTACACAGGCTACATTGTTTCCCGGGGAGCAGGCAGTGCTATGGGCTGCTGCCTGTGTGGACCACGTGGCTTTGAAGAAACCTGCGCAGGTAGCAGCCTATGGTGCTCTCTGCCCCTGGGGAATCGACATAGGCTGTGTAGCTACTAGAAAGCAGTTCTAAGTAAATTAATTTCTGCTCCTAAACTTGTAATTGGTTGATATCCTAAAGTTGGGTATTTTTTTCATTATTTCCTTATGTGAACATCCCTGGCTAGGCCAGCATTTATTGCCCATCCCTAACTGCCATTGAGAAGGTAGTGGTGAGCTACCTTCTTGAACCACTGCAGTCCATGTTGTGTCGGTACACCCACAAGGCTGCTAGGGAGGGAGCTCCAGGATTTTGACCCAGTGACAGTGAAGGAACAGCAATATGGTTCCAAGTCAGGATAGTGTGTGACTTAGAGGGAAACTTGTAGATGGTGGCGTTCCCATGCGTCTGCTGCCTTTGTCCTTCTAGATGATATAGGTATTTTATGCCAACTGAATGTGACGAAGCATTAAGGTGCATTCAGTGGTATAAATGCAGGTTCACAAATTCTAAAGCAGGCTTCATAAGGTTATAAACTTGTTAAGCCAGCCAACTGAAACCATCAAGTTAACCAATTATGAGTGATCAGAGGCAAATAATCCTCAACCTGAATATAAGAACAACAAATAAGTGAAAACCTGAATTGGAAAAGCATACAATTTTGTTTGCGAGGATAAATAAATAAAAGGGTGAAGAATCCAATCCATATCTGAACAGGAATTGAAAAATGGCCAGGAAGGCAAAAAGAAAACTATGGAAATATAACTAGAACCAAAAACTTACAACTGGTAAAATAATCATACTAACCTCTGCTGTAGCCTACGGTATGAATGAGAGGTGACACCTAGCACACAGTCAGCACAAATCAATATCACTCTTCTATTCACTGATATCAATGGATGGGAAATGATGGACTTTGCACCTGATATTTTCTGACATGTACTGACTGTGTAAGAGTTCCCACCAGCTACGAGCACCAGCTTACAAAATTTACCCTTATAAATAAGCGGGAAAAAAACAAAAGCTTTGGTGCATATCATTAAGAAATTGGAGAAGTTCTGAAAGAAACGCATCGGGCCGGCTCCTTGACATGTTCCTGCCTCCTTGCGCTTTTGCCGGTCGTGAGCTTCGAGCGGTGATGGCTACCCACCTGGCAGCAGAAGAGAGCCAATTAAGGTATTTGAAAGTTCAATTTGTTTCAATTTTGGTACTTCAATGATTTTTTCCGAACATTGCACAGGAACCCCGCTGTGTCTGCAGCTCGTCCTCCTCACAGTTGGTGAGAGGTCAGATCACCATGACAGGCATATGCAGAGGTTACTTTAAAGGATCCAAATCGTAGTTTGTAACACATCCTCTGGGCAATACTTTCAACTGGAAGCATTTCTCCTGCAGAGGGATGAAATAGATTGTGCTGGGCGTCAGGATGTGACTGCCCATTCCAGCATCGGTATCGATCCTCCATCTTGTATCACCCTCTTCTTTTCCATATACCTGAGCAGCACACTCCATTCTCAGTGGGGCCACTCGCTGCCCTTCCCTTCAGCTGCTCTGATTGGCCCTCCTGTGTTCAGTGCCCATCCACTATCCCTAATTGGACAGCGAATGCAGAGGCCACCTGTTAATTGATCGCCTCCCATAAGATCGGGCTGGAAGGTGCATGAGCAGGGTCGGGACCCCAAAATGATCCCGATGCACAAAAACTTTTAAGTGAAGAAAATTTCGGCCTATTTGAATACAATCTGCAACAGTAAAATTGTATTTAAAGAAAATAAATATGTTTTAATATATGGTGGCTGCTTTTTGTCTTCAGGTGTAAATCATTTCTATTTGGATCTGCACTGCTTCAACACCTCCCTGAATCTCAAGTAGTTAATTCTACATTCTAAGCATATTCCAATTCAGCGGCCAGGACCATTTGAAAGAAGTAACACAGGTTGTGAGTGACTGCTCTCTAACTTCCAGGATCTTTGTCGAATGTACAATGAAGTTTAGTGACTCAATAAGGGCAACAAAGGCGTTATGGCTGATAGCTGTTGTTAATGTATATTGTATACATTTCAGACAGCAGACCAATATTTGACCTAATGGTGCATTCACAAATCTCAGTTTCCAATTTGGCAGCCAACGTACTTCTGGAAGAAATCATGCTTGAGAAATCACAGCCTGAAATTAGTCCACCATTGCAAATTTCTAAACACAAAAAATGGTTGCAACAAGTAATAATTTCTCCCCCAGCAACTTGCAATGCATGTGTAACCAATGAAGTCTAACTATCACTGCTAGAATTCCATAAGGGAAGTGATGAGAATCCTCAAAGATTCTCATGCAGTAAAAGATTATTGTGCTTTTAAAGCAAAATCTAGTCACAAAAGTTTTAAAAAACAGTGAGAAGAAGTTTAAAATGTTATTGAGATAGGTTGTGAGGGGTATGATACTCTAGTGATTATGGTGCAGGGTTAGTAATCTAATAGTGGGAGACTGAAGCCATTGTCTTTGGTTTCTGCTACAAATTCCATCCCGCTCCCTGGCCACTGTCTGTGGCTGAACCAGACCATCCACAACCATGGCGTCCTATTTGATCCTGAGATGAGCTTGCGATTCCATATCCATTCACTCACCAAGACTGTCTACTTCCACCTCTGTAACATTACCTGTCTCCACCCCTACTTCAGCTCATCTGCTACTGAAATCTACATGATGCCTTAGTTATCACTAGAATTGATAATTCCAATGCTCTCCTGGATCGTCTCCCATCTTCCACCCTCCAAAAACTTGAGCTCATCCAAAACTCTGCTTCCTGTATCCTAACTCGTACCAAGTTCCATACATCCATCGCTGACCTATATGAAAGCAAAATACTGCAGATGCAGGAAATCTGAAATAAAAACAAAGTACTAGAAATATTCAGCAGGTCAGGCAGCATCTGTGGAGAGAGAAGCAGAGTCAATGTTTCAGGTCTGTGACCTTTCAAGGAGAATTTTACTACATTAAATGTGCTATATAAATGCAAGCTGTTGGTGTTGTTGAAGTTGTGAGTTCAAGTTCTATCAGTAAATTAATAAAAAGAGTCATCAATAGTGCCATAAAATGACACCTGTGTATCAATTACCTGCTCAGTTTTGGCTTCTGACTTCATTGCAGCCTAGATCCAGACATGGATGCAAAAGCAGAATGCTAATAGATAGATCAGAGTAGCTACTCTGGACAGCACTGGAATGAGTATGACGCCAATGAGCCCTAACAAAACTCAGTCAATGGGGTTGAAAGGGGAGATCTTCCAGTAACTGAAGTCATATTGACAGAGGAAGATGGTTGTGATTGTCAGGGACCAATCATTGCAGCCTTAAAATATCACAGCATGCATCAACTCTTAAAGTGTCTTCATCCTAACCACCTTCAGCTCCTACATCAAAAAATCTTCCCTTCACCATAAGGTCAAGAGTGAAGATTCACGCTGACAATTTCACAATGTTCAGCTCCATTCACAGCTCTTCTGATAATAAAGTAGTCCATGCCAGCATCCAGACTATGGCTGACATGTAACAGATACCATTTTTGCCAGATAAATGCTAGGTAATGACCATTTCAAAGAAGAGAAAGGCCAGCCATCTCTCACTCAACTTCAGTGATACCACCAACACTGAGTGTCCCACCAACATCTTAAGGATTGCCATTGAACAAAGCTAACTGGCCCAGCCATACTAACACCGTGACTACAAGAGCAGTGCAAAAGCAGGGTATTCTGTGATGAGTGGCACACTTCCTGATTTCTCAAAGCCTCTCTGCTATGTACAAGGTTCAAGTCAGGGAAAGCTGAACACCATCCAGGACAGAGCAGTTCACTTAATTGGTGCCCCTGTGACTAGCCACAATATCCACTCACTTCATTACTAGTGCATTGTCGCTATGTTGAGTATGATCTACATGGTACATTGCAACAGCTCATCACGGATTACTTCAACAGCATCTCCTTCCCTTGTGACTTTTATCACCGAAAATGACAGGAACAACAATATTATGAGAATACATCATCCCCAAATTCCCCTCCCACTCACATCCCATCATGAATTGGACATACATCACCATTTCTTCATTGATGCTGGGTTAATATCCTGGAATTCCCTACCAAACATCATTATGGAAGCACTATCACCACTAGGACTGCAACAATTCAATAAGAATGTCCACCACCAGCTTCTCAGGAAAATTAGAATAGGCAATAAATGTGGCTTTGCCAGCATTGCCCTATATCCTGAGAACCAATATTAAAAAATTATAAACAATTAATTAGCCTGTCTCAATAATCCTTAAGCACCTCACATGCATTGTGTTGATGGGTCCCTAGTTACGCTTTCTTGGTACTTCTTCATGGACGAAGATTTTAGAAAGATTGTACTCATGGGTTGCAGACCCGCTGGTGGCTAGTCAGGCCTATCCGTGACCGGCAGTTCTCCCACTGCGGGTGCAAGTGAAGGTGTAGTCGTTGCTGCGGGCAATTGGATCTATCCTTCTCCTCCTTTTCTCTTTCATTCTGGTTCTGCGCTCAGTCTCAAAGGTGTCTGTAGAACTCCTGATGTAGCATCTCCAGGCATCACGATCAACGGCTAGCGCTTCCCACTGGTGATGGTCGATGTGGTACACAGAGAGGGACTTATTCAGGGAGTCTTTGAAACATTTGCGTGGGGTCCCTCTGTTCCTTTTACCAGTGCAGTGGTCAGCTCTCCATACAACACGATCTTGGGCAGGCGACTATCGTCCAACCGGGCAACGTGATCTGCCCAATGCAGTTGGTTTTGCAGGAGGATGGCCTCAGTGCTGGTGATGTTGGCTGTTTCACTGTTTGTGATATGGTCCTGTCAGCGGATCATGAGGATGGTGCAGAGGCAGCGCCGATGGAAGCGCTCTAGAAGGCGTACATAATGGTGGTATAGGACCCATGGCTCGGCGCCATACAGAAGGGTGGTGAGAACTATGGCTTTGAACACTTTGAGTTTGGTCTGTGCTCTGAGGCTGTGGTTGCTCCACACTCCTTTGGAGAGTCTGCTGAATGTACTGTCAACTTTTAAAAGCAGATTGTACACTTCCTTGTCGAGGATGGCATCAAACGAGATGATGCTCCCCTGGTCACAGCCACACTGCAAAGGCTATCTGGCACTGGCCTCCCCACAAGTTGTGAACAGGGAGATGGAAACAAAGACAGAAACACACACTATCAGGTTTTTAAAGTGAAAACTGCGAGGACAAACTTTTGCCTGACTTATAAGGTTAGAAATCCATGACCCAGTGGCCTCAATCTTCCAATTCTCCCTGGATCTGGGGGCGGGGGTGGGGGGGGTTCCAGAGGACTGTAGGATTGCAAATGATACACCAATTTTCAAAAAAAGGCCAGAGGGATAAACCCAGCATCTACCAGTCAGTCAGTGTAATGCCCATGGTAAGAGAAACTTTTATAGACAACAATCTGGGACAAAATTAAATGGCACTTAGAAAAGTATGGGCTCATAAATGCAAGTCAGCATGGACTTGTTAAAGGCAAATTGTGTCTGACTAACTTGATTTGAGTTCTTTGATAAACTATTGGAGAACATTGATGAGGGTAATGCAGTTCATGTATAAATGCACTTTCAAAAGGCATTTCACATAGTCCCAGACAATAGACTTGTTAGCAAAATGAAAGCCCATGGAATTAAAGGGATAGTGGCAGCATAGATACAAAATTGACTAAGGGGCAGAAAACAGAGAGTAGTGGTGAATAGTTGATTTTCAGACTGCAGGAAGGTATACAGCGGTGTTCCCCAGGGATTGGTATTAGGACCACTGCTTTTTTTGATATATATTAATGACCTGCACTTAGATATACAGAGTATAATTTCAAAGTTAGCAGTTGATAAGAAACTTGGAAATGTGGTAAGCAATGGAGCAAGTAGTAACAGACTTCAGGAGGACATTGACAGACTGGTGAAATAGACACAAGCATGGCAGATGAAATCTAATGCAGACAAGGGTGAAATGATGTATTTTGGGAGAAAGAATAAGGAGAGGCAATATGAACTATGGGGATTCAGGAAGAAAGGGACCAAATCTTTAAAGGTGGCAGGACAAGTTGAAAAAGCTATTAAAAAAGCATATGGGATCCTTGGCTTTATTATAGAAGACAAAAGGAAGGAAGTTATGCTAAACCTTAATAAAGGCCCTCATTGGTGTTTAATGTTCAATTCTGGGCACCGCAATTTAGGAAGGATGTCAAGGCCTTGGAGAGAGTGCAGAAGAGATTTACTGGAATAGTTCCAGTGATGAGGGACTTCAGTTACATGGAGAGATCAACAAACTGGGGTTTTTCTCCTTGGAGCAGATAAGACTAAGGAAATTTGATAGACGTGCTCAAAACCATGAAGGGTTTTTATAGAGTATATAAGGAGAAACTGTTTCCAGTGGCAGAAGAGTTGGTAAGCAGAGGACACAGATTTAACCTAATTGACAAAAAAAGAGGCGACACGAGTTTTTTTTTAAACATAGCAAGTTGTTGTGATCTGGAATGCACTGCTTGAAAGGGTGGTGGAAGCGGATTCAATAGTAAAATTCAAAAGATTATTGGGTAAATACTTCAAGGGAAAATTACAGGATTATGGATAACAAGCACTGGAGTAGATTAATTGGGTAGCTCCAACACAGGCATGATGGTCCGAATGGCCTCCTTTTGTGCTATATCAATCTATGATTATATGATTTGGGAAAGCATAGTGTGTTCATTGTTTTGTATTATTACACAAAGATGAGTTGAACTGATTTAACTAAGCGAGTTCAATCATTACCAGTGCACTATGCTCACTTGTTGTGAGATAGGACAGCTTAATGATTCGTATCTTGCCTCAGTTTTCTGACATTTTCCAGGTTTGCCCTCAAAAATCTTAGAGAGGCACTACTTCAGATCAAAATGGGGTACTATTTTTATACCTCATGGATTATGCTATTATATAGTTAGACATTGGGCAATACAGGCACACCCCTAAATGTAAAACACTCATAGTGCTTACAGGAATTACCAGCACAGCTGTATCCAAGAGAACATCTAAGACAGGATCTAAGGGTAACACATACACTGTCAAACTCTTCCGCCCAGAGAAGAGGTAATATATGAGACTAAGTAGAATAAAAGCATCAGTTCAGATCATTATTTCAATTTAAACTACAATCATAACACCAGGGGACTTAGATATAATCTAGTAAAAGGCAAGTTCAGGAGTGACGACAGGAAGCACTTCAAGAAAAGTGTGATCATTACCTAGAATGATCACACTGGAGTACTTATTTTTGTGATATTTGTATGCCTGTATGCTGTAGACATAGACAATGTCACTTGTGCAAAAAAGAATTTTAAAAATTACAGGGACATAACCACACACTAACATAAAATACATTTTATGTTAGAATAAGTAACTAATATGGCCATAACTGCACGGCATTGTGCAGTATTTTCCCTACTTCTGTCAGCGTATAAGCAGCGACGAAAAAGAATTGAAATGTGAACAAACTACAATTGCTTTTGCAGAAAACTAAAAAATGCTTAAGTACTTTTAAAGAATGATGGTGATACCTGAAGGACTGTATTGTATCAGTTCAAACTTAGTACTGTCACCTGAAAGCAAAGAATAAAACCTCATCAGCTAAGTTTTTGTATCCAAATAGATAAACATTATTAGTTCAAAATTGCAGAATGATTGTCTTTTTGTCTTCAAAAATGTAGAACATAGTCAATTGCCTTATTTGTGTTGTGTCTTGTGTTTATACAGCACATGGTTGGCAGTGTTTTGTGGATTATTGCTATATCAAAACTCATAATTTTATCACATATGCATAAAATGATCATGATGAAAATGATGCAGATTTCCTTTCTAAACCAAAGGAAAATGCTTTCATTGATGACATTGATCTCCCCATTCTTTACTGTAAAACACCTACTGAAGTGTCATCTCTATTTTAAAGCAGTTAAAAAGTAGGTTTAAAATTAATACCCAAGAAATTCAGTTGCACAGCACCCATATTTTCAGTTCTATAGGTGCCATTTTGGGTCCAAAACAGCACACACACAGCGTGTGCACACTTCTGTTGCGGGTCACACTGGATACCATTTTGGAAAGGACCTTAGTGTCAGCACTGGGAGCATGCACTGTAACTATGCAGAGTTGGCAGCTTAAGACGTCAGTCAGTATGTTATGCCAACAGCGCCATTTTTGACATGAACGTTCAAACTAATGCCCTCTCTTAACCTCACACAGCTGAGCATGCATTCAGCAGCAGGATGCTCCCAGCCAGTGCTAGTTAAAGGGATCATCAACTACTTTCAAGTTAGTTGTTGACTGATTACATTGTCTGTAGTATAAGGGTCTGAAAGGGTTAGGTTGAGAGAGTGTGAAGAATACCTCCTACCACGATGATGTAAGAGATCACATGTGAGGGAGACTTGAAGATAGATGTAGCGTGGCTTTAGAGGAGTCACACCGACTGCTATGAAGCTGTACATAGTTATAATGTAATAAAGGTTAATGTTCTAATTACTCCAGACTAAGGAATTTCTCTAAGCAGCATACCAAACAAATATACAACAGTATAATAAAAGCAAAATACTGCGGATGCTGGAAATCTGAAATAAAAACAAGAAATGCTGGAACCACTCAGCAGGTCTGGCAGCATCTGTGGAAAGAGAAGCAGAGTTAACGTTTCGGGTCAGTGACCCTTCATCGGAATTGACAAATATTAGAAAAGTCACAGGTTATAAGCAAGTGAGGTGGGGGTGGGGCAAGAGATAACAAAGGAGGTCTAGATTGGACCAGGCCACAAAGCTGACCAAAAGGTCACGGAGCAAAGGCAAACAATATGTTAATGGTGTGTTGAAAGACAAAGCATTAGTACAGATTAGGTATAAATACACTGAATATTGAACAGCAGCAAGTGCAAACCTGAAAAAAAACAGTGGGTGAACAAACTAAGATGAAATGAAATAAATGCAAAAAAAAGATTGTAAAAAATGTAAAAAAGAATGTAAAAAAAAAAGGAAGAAAAAATAACTAAAAATGAAAGAAAAATGGGGGGCTGTCATGCTCTGAAATTATTGAACTCAATGTTCAGTCCGGCAGGCTGTAGTGTGCCTAATCGGTAAATGAGATGCTGTTCCTCGAGCTTGCGTTGATGTTCACTGGAACACTGCAGCAATCCCAGGACAGAGATGTGAGCATGAGAGCAGGGGGGAGTGTTGAAATGGCAAGCAACCGGAAGCTCAGGGTCCTGCTTGCGGACTGAGCGGAGATGTTCCGCAAAGCGGTCACCCAGTCTGCGCTTGGTCTCCTCAATGTAGAGGAGACCACACTGTGAGCAGCGAATACAGTATACTACATTGAAAGAAGTACAAGTAAATCGCTGCTTCACCTGAAAGGAGTGTTTGGGGCCTGGGATAGTGAGGAGAGAGGAGGTAAATGGGCAGGTATTACACCTCCTGCGATTGCAGGGGAAGGTGCTTTGGGACGGGGACGAGGTGGTGGGGGTAATGGAGGTGTGGACCAGGGTGTCGCAGAGGGAACGATCCCTTCAGAATGCTGGCGGGGAAGGGAGGGGAAGATGCGACTGGTAGTGGCATCACGCTGGAGGTGGCTGAAATGGCGGAGGATGATCCTTTGGATATGGAGGCTGGTGGGGTGAAAAGTGAGGACAAGGGGAACCCTGTCACGGTTCTGGGAGGGAGGGGAAGGGGTGAGGGTAGAGGTGCGGGAAATGGGTCGGACACGGTTGAGGGCCCTGTCAACCACAGTGGGGGGGAAATCCTCGGTTGAGGAAAAAGGAGGTCATATCAGAAGCACCGTCATGGAAGGTAGCATCATCAGAGCAGATGCGTCGGAGACGGAGAAACTGGGAGAATGGAATGGAGTCCTTACAGGAGGTAGGGTGTGAAGAAGTGTAGTCGAGGTAGCTGTGTCAACAGCTGTGTCACAACAGTGTCAGCTTTGGCTCAGTTGGTAGCACATGGCCTTTGAATCACAAGGTTTCAGTTTCAAGTCCCACTCTACAAATTGAGCACAAAAATCAAGACTGACATGCCAGTGCAGTACTGAGGATGTTCTGCACTGTTGAAGATGCTATCTTTTGGATGAGACATTAAACTGAGGCCCAACCTGCCTGCTCTGGTGTATGTAAAAGATCCCATGGTACTATTTCGAAGAAGAGCAGGGCAGTTATAGAACAAAGAACAAAGAAAATTACAGCACAGGAACAGGCCCTTCGGCCCTCCAAGCCTACGCCGATCCAAATCCTCTAACTAAACATGTCACCTATTTTCTAAGGGTCTGTATCTCTTTACTTCCTGCCCATTCATGTATCTGTCTAGATACATCTTAAAAGACGCTATGGTGCCCAAGTCTACCACCTCCGCTGGCAATGTGTTCCAGGCACCCACCACCCTCTGCGTAAAGAACTTTCCACGCATATCCCCCATAAACTTTTCCACTTTCACTTTGAACTCATGTCCCCTTGTAATTGAATCCCCCACTCTGGGAAAAAGCTTCTTGCTATCCACCCTGTCTATACCTCTCATGATTTTGTACACCTCAATCAGGTCCCCCCTCAACCTCCGTCTTTCTAATGAAAATAATCCTAATCTACTCAACCTCTCTTCATAGCTAGCGCCCTCCATACCAGGCAACATCCTGGTGAACCTCCTCTGCACCCCATCCACATCCTTTTGGTAATGTGGCGACCAGAACTGCACGGAGTATTCCAAATGTGGCCGAACCAAAGTCCTATACAACTGTAACATGACCTGCCAACTCTTGTACTCGATACCCCGTCCGATGAAGGAAAGCATGCCGTATGCCTTCTTGACCACTCTATTGACCTGCGTTGCCACCTTCAGGGAACAATGGACCTGAACACCCAAATCTCTCTGTACATCAATTTTCCCCAGGACTTTTCCATTTACTGTGTAGTTCACTCTTGAATTGGATCTTCCAAAATGCATCACCTCGCATTTTCCCTGATTGAACTCCATCTGCCATTTCTCTGCCCAACTCTCCAGTCTATCTGTATTCTACTGTATTCTCTGACAGTCCCCTTCACTATCTGCTACTCCACCAATCTTAGTGTCGTCTGCAAACTTGCTAATCAGACCACCAATACTTTCCTCCAAATCATTTATGTATATCGCAAACAACAGTGGTCCCAGCACGGATCCCTGTGGAACACCACTGGTCACACGTCTCCATTTTGAGAAACTCCCTTCCACTGCTACTCTCTGTCTCCTGTTGCCCAGCCAGTTCTTTATCCATCTAGCTAGTACACCTTGGACCCAATGCGCCTTCACTTTCTCCATCAGCCTACCATGGGGAACTTTATCAAACGCCTTACTGAAGTCCATGTATATGACATCTACAGCCCTTCCCTCATCAATCAACTTTGTCACTTCCTCAAAGAATTCTATTAAGTTGGTAAGACATGACCTTGCCTGCACAAAACCATGTTGCCTATCACTGATAAGCCCATTTTCTTCCTGATGGGAATAGATCCTATCCCTCAGTATCTTCTCCAGCAGCTTCCCTACCACTGACCTCAGGCTCATCGGTCTATAATTACCTGGATTATCCCTGCTACCCTTCTTAAACAAGGGGACAACATTAGCAATTCTCCAGTCCTCCGGGACCTCACCCGTGTTTAAGGATGTTGCAAAGATATCTGTTAAGGCCCCAACTATTTCCTCTCTCGCTTCCCACAGTAACCTGGGATAGATCCCATCCGGACCTGGGGACTTGTCCACCTTAATGCCTTTTAGAATACCCAACACTTCCTCCCTCCTTATGCCGACTTGACCTAGAGTAATCAAACATCTGTCCCTAACCTCAACATCCGTCATGTCCCTCTCCTCGGTGAATACCTGATGTCCTAGCCAATATTTATCCCTCATTCAACATCACAAAAACAGATTATCTGGTCATTATCACATTGATGTTTGTGGGGGTTTGCTGTGTACAAATTGGCTGTTGGATTTCCTGCATTACAACAGTGACTACACTTCAAAAGTACTTCATTGGCTTTAAAGTGCTTTGAGATGTCCAAGTGTTTGTGAAAAGCGCTATAAAATTGCAAGTCTTTTTCTGATCTCCATTGGTTGTTGCTGAGTAAGTAGAAGCCTTTGGTGGTTTGTACTACTAGTTAAAGTTGCTGAAGTCTACAGAGAGTGGTGTGGCTCATGGTGAAGGCCTTAGCTCTGACCAGGTTCTGCTCAGACCACTTGCTCCTAGACATGGGTGCACTAGTTACTATCCCACATTGCCTGCAGCAAGACAATGGGAATAAGCAGAGGCAACACAGAGGTGGGCAAGCTGCTTGAAGAGGGAGGAGAAAGAAGGGGAGAAGGACTCTCAGCATAAGTCCATATTTGCCCAGGTCCTCAGGGAACCAACAGGAGGGAAAAACATACTTGACCTCATCCTCACCAATCTGCCTGCCGCAGATGCATCTGTCAATGACAGTATTGGTAGGAGTGACCACTGCACAGTCCTTGTGGAGACAAAGTCCTGCCTTCACATTGAAGATACCCTCCATCATGTTGTGTGGCACTACCACGTTGCTACATGGGATAGATTTTGAACTGATCTAGCAACTCAAAATTGGGCATCCATGAGGTGCTATGGGCCATCAGCAGCAACAGAACTGTATTCAACCACAATCTGTAACCTCACGACCTGGCATATCCCCCACTCTACCACTACCATCAAGCCTGGGGACCAACAGTGATTCAATGAACAATGTAGGAGGGTATGCCAGGAGCAGCACCATGCATTCCTAAAAATGAGGTGTCAGCCTGGTGAAGCTACAACATAGGACTACTTGCATGCCAAACAGCGGAAGAAGCATACAATAGACAGAGCTAAGTGATCCCACAACCAACGGATCAGATCTAAGCTCTGCAGTGCTGCCACATCCAGTCGTGAATGGTGGTGGACAATTATAAAATTGACAGGAGGAGAAGGCTCCACAAATATCCATAATGATGGAGGAGCCCAGCACATCAGTGCGAAAGATAAGGCTGAAGCATTTGCATCCATCTTCAGCAGAAGTGCAGAGTGAATGATCCATCTTGGCCTCCTCCTGAGGTCCCCAGCATCACAGATGCCAGTCTTCAACCAATCTGATTCACTCCGTAATATCAAGAAACGACTGAAGGCACTGGATATTGCAAAGGCTATGGGGTCTGACAACATTCCGGCAATTGTACTGAAGACTTGTGCTCCAGAACTAGCCGCACCCCTAGCCAAGCTGTTCCAGTACAGCTACAACACTGGCATCTACCCAGCAATTTGGAAAATTGCCCAGGTATTTCCTGTGCACAAAAAGCAGAACAAATCCAATCTGGCCATTTACTACCCTATCAGTCTCCCGATCATTAGGAAAGTGATGGAAGGGGTCGTCGATAGTGCTATCAAGCGTCACTTGCTCAGCAATAACCTGCTCACTGACGCTCAGTTTGGGTTCTGCCAGGGCCACTCAGCTCCTGACCTCATTACAGCCTTGGTCCAAACATGGACAAAAGAGCTGAACTCCAGAGGTGAGGTGAGAGTGATTTCCTTTGACATCAAAGAAGCATTTGACCAGGTATGGCATCAAGGAGCCCTAGCAAAACTGGAGTCAATGGGAATCGGGGGAAATCTCTCCACTGGTTGGAGTCATACCTAGTGCAAAGGAGGATTGTTGTGGTTGTTGGAGGTCAAATCATCTCAGTCCCAGTACATTACTGCAGGAGTTCCTCAGAATAGTGTCCTAGGCCCAACCATCTTCAGCTGCTTCATCAATTACCTTTCCTCCATCATATGGTCAGAAGTGGGGATGTTCGCTGATCACCGCACAATGTTCAGCACCATTCACGACTCCTCAGATACTGAAGCAGCCCACGTCCATATGCAGCAACACCTGGACAACATCCAGGCTTGGGCTGTGAAGTGGCAAGTAATATTCAAGCCACACAACTGCCAGCCAATGACCATCTCCAACAAGAGAGAATCTAACCATCTCCCCTTGACGTTCAATGGCTTTACCATCACTGAATCCCCCACTATCAACATCCTGGTGGTCACCATTGACCAGAAATTGAACTGGGCCAGCCACATAAATGCTGTGGCTACAACAGCACATCAGAGGCTGGGAATTTTGTGGTGAGTAACTCACCTCCTGTCTTCCCAATGCCTGTCCATCATCCACAAGGCACAAGTCAGGAGTGTGAGGAATACTCTCCACTTGCCTGAATGGGTGCAGCTCCAACAACACTCAAGAAGCTCGCCATCATCCAGGACAAAGCAGCCTGCTTGATTGGCACCCCATCCACCACCATCAACATTTATTCCCTCCACCACCATGGCAGCAGTGTGTACCAATTACAAGATGCACTGCAGCAGCTTACCAAGGATCTTTTGATAGCACCTTCCAAACCCATGAGCTCTACCACCTAGATGGACAAGGGCAGTCGAAGCATGGGAACACCATCACCTGCAAATTTCCCTCCAAGGCACCCAACATCCTGACTTGGAACTATATCGCCATTCCTTTACTGTTGCTGGGTCAAAATCCTTGAACTCCCTTCCTAATAGCACTGTGGGTGTACCTACCCCCTCCAAGGACTGCAGCGGTTCAAGAAGGTAGCTCATCCCCATCTTCTCAAGGGCAATTAGGAATGGGCAACAAATGCTGGCCTAGCCAGCGACACCCACGTCCCACAATTGAAAAAAAAAGATAGTAAGAGGTTGGCCTATCAGGGACAAAGAGGTTGATATTTGTTTAGAGGCGCAGGGCAAGGCTAAAATACTTAAAGAGTACTTTGTTTACTAAGGATGCTGATAGAATATCAGTAGAAGCAGAGATGGTAGAGGTAATGGATGGGGATAAAAATTGATAGGCAGGATGTACTGGAAAGGCTTGCTATGCTTAGAGTGGATTAGTTGCCTGGTCGGGATTGCTTGCATTTCAAGTTGCTAAAGGAAGTGGGAGTGCAGATAGTGAAAGGGCTCATCATAATCTTTAAATCTTCCATAGATATGGGAGAGGTGCCAGGGGATTGGAGAATGGTACATGTGACACCCTTATTCAAGAAAGGGTTTAAGGGCATTCCTAGTAACTGCAGGCTGGTCAATTTAACCTCAGTGGTGGGTAAGATTTTAGAATCAATCATCAGGGAAAAAAATCAACAGGCACTTAGAGAATTTTGAGTTAATTAAGGAGAGCCAGCACGGATATGCAAAGGCAGATCGTGTTTACCGAATCTAATTGAATTTTTTGATGAAGTAACAGAGAAGATTGATGAAGGGAATGCAATGGATGTTGTCTATAAGGATTTCAAGAAAGTGTTTGACTAAGTGTCAGATAAAAGGCTAGTTAATAAAACTGAAGCTCATGGGATAGGAGGGTCAATGTCAGCTTGGATTTAAAAAGATTGGCTTCAGGGCAGAAAACAGCAAGTTGTGGTAAATGGTTGTTTTTCAAGGGTCAGTGCGAGGGCCACTACTTTTTGAATATATATATATAAACGACTTGGATATTGGAATACAGGGTAAAATTTCAAAATATGTGGAGGTGTGGCAAACAATGAGGATGATACCAATTGATTGCAGCAGGACATAGAAAGGTGAGCAGAATAGGCAGTCAAGTGGCAGTTTTAATGTAATACAGAGATGTGTGAGGTGAGGCATTTTGGCAGAAGAGATAGGGAGAGGCAATATGGACTTAATGGCACAGTTCTAAAGAGTGCGCAGAGACAGAGAAAACTGGGGATTCATGTGCAAAGATCTTTGAAGGTGGCAGGACATATTGAGAGAGTAGTTAGCAAAGCATTTGAGATATTGGGCTTAAATAATGGTATTGAGTACAGACGCAGGGAGGTTATGCTGAAACTGTTTACAGCTCTGGTTAAGCCACAACAGTAATGCATTCAGTTCTAATCACCAGACTTTAGGAAGGATGTGATGGTCCTTGACAGGATGCAGAGGAGATTTACCAAAATGGTTCCAGGGATGAGGTATTTCAGCTACAAAAGCAAGGAGGTTATGGTGAACCTTTATAAAACACTGGTTCAGCCTCAACTGGAGTATAGTATCCAATTCTGGTCACCACACTTTAGAAAGGATGTGAGGGTCCTGGAGAGGTGCAGAAAAAGCTTTACAAAAATGGTTGCAGGGATGAGGGACTTCAGCAACGAGGATAGATTAGAGAAGTTGGGGTTGTACTGCTTAGAGAAGGTTGTGAGGCGATTTGGTCGAGGTGTTCAAAATCATGAGGGGTCTGGCCAGAGTAGGTAGGGAGAAACTGTTCCCATTGGATAAAGGGTCGAGAAACAGACAAAACTGATTTAAGGTGAATGGCAAAAGAACCAAAGGCGACATGAGGAAAAACGTTTCTATATAGCGAGTAGTTAGGATCTGGAATGCAATGCCTGACAGATTCAGTTGTGACTTTCAATAGGGTATTGGATAGTTATCTGAAGAGAAAATGATTTGCAGGACCATGGGGAAAAGGCAAGGGAGTAGCTGAGTTGCTCTTGCAGACAGCCAGCATAGATATGATGGGCTGAATGGCCTCCTTTTGTGCTGTAACCATTCTATGATTCTATAAGGTTAGCTTGGAGAAGCTGGGGTTATTTTACTCGGAGCAATGGAGATTGAGGGCAGATTTGATAGAGGTGTGCAAGATTATGGCAGGTTTAGATGAGATAGACAAAGAAAAGCTGTTCCCATTAGCTGATCATTCAAGGACTAGAGGACGTAGATTTAAGGTTTTGGGCCAGAAATATGGGGGAGATGTGAGGAAGAACTTTTTTTACAAAGCCATTGATGGTAATGATCTGGAACTCGCTGCCTATGAGTGCGGTGGAAGGGCACTTGAGGGAAATAAACTTGCAAAGCTAAAGGGATGGAGTGGGGGAATGGGACTGACTGGATTGCTCTACAGAGAGCCAGCATGGACTCGATGAGTAGAATGGCCTCCTTCTGTGCCATAATGACTCTATGACATCCCCTTTCTGGCTGGGTTGTCTGTAATCAGCTCATTTGACTGCACTATATGTAAATGTAACCCCAATTCCGTATTCAGGGCCTGTTTCTGTGCTGTATGACTCTATGACCTCACCTTCCCTCTGTTACTGACCACAATGCAAAAATAAAAGCCACTACAAAATAAACATTCTAAACCAACTTTATCAATCAAACCATCCAATATTCCATGTAAAAGTCAAACAATCACCCATGTGCACTCGCTTAGTGCCTGCCTTCTTGTGCCTTTGAGTGGTCCAGTACCCTGACACAGTTTTAACCCAGTGTCTGCAGCATGGCTGATGAAAGGCTGCTGTTGTTCAGTTGGAGAGACTGCAGGACATCCTCAAGCATATCTGGCCCTAGAAGGCTCGGCTTCGGACTGCACCACCTCTGCATGCACAGCAGCACTCTGAGCTGGATGGCTGACAAATAACAGCAAGGGCACTAACAGAGTGGCAATGGTGGGAGGACAAATATTCTCCTTCTGAAAGAGGACAGCAGGTTCGTGCTCTATGATGCAGGGCCACTGCCACTCCAATGGGATGACGCCTCAGCAATCCTAACAATATGTTGAAGGACAGATTGTTGGACTGCTGTAAGATCCTGCAAGCTCCTTTGCACAACTGGTATTTGCAACTAGATGGTAACAGTTTGAGCTTGCATGGCAGCTGAACTTGGATGACTTCTGTCTGAGCTTCCACTGCAGCAGACAGACTTTGGGTATCTTCTGCTTGTGCTACAATGGAAACTGAGACGTGGCCATCAGATGCTGCATCATGGTTGGGTCTGCTAGTATGCTAATGGAGTTGCCCACCGCTTCCATGCTGGAAAGGATGGGTTCCAAACACTGCACAAAGCCCTGTGCCAAGTTGATGCCTATCTCCTCCATGCTCCTTTACAGTTACCACAGCTTTTCTGTCAGGCCTGCCAATGCACCAAGCAGACACATCAGATTTTTTCTATAGGCTGCCTCATCAAAGTCCTTATGAGTCCACTGCAGCAGAGCACGTATGCAGCCTCACCCTCTGTTGAGCTGCACCTCCACTTCTCTTGCCTCCTGCACTGGCTGCAAACCATTCATACCCAGTGTCTCACCATGTGCAGATCCACCCCTAAGTTACCCTCTATGGTATGTGCAGTATCAGTATCTGAGTTGATGTTTGCTAGTGTGAGATCAAGTGACTGTGTTTCTTCTTCTTCACTGTCTTCCTGCTCCTCCATCTCCTTATCTTTCACCACTGCCTGGCCAAGTGCCAGTTCTTGGGTTTCTGAAAGGATAAAGGCACAAGAGTAGGGCTGTGGTGAGGGAAACTGGGGAATCAAGAGGTGAATGCCTACACCATCTGAAGCTTGTAAATCAGAAGAGATTGTGGGATGATGGAGAAATGAGATGTGAGAAAGAGGATTCGTAATGAGCATACTGTTTGAATGGTTTCAACACCTATGCTGGCCACAAACTCAGTCATGGACCCGCCAATAACGACGGCCACTGTCTCCTCCATTGGGGCAAGGATATGCAGCCTTGGCTGTCCCACGTCATTTAGTTCCTGCTGCCTGCAGTTGTGCGTTACTTTGTTCTCCAACAGGGGAAGCATGTCAGCCTTGACTATGGGCTCAAATCCTGAAGTGAAGCTCAGAGGTGGAAACATAAGGGGCTGAATTTTCCCGGCCTTGTGGTGGTAAAAATAGCAGTGAGGCGCATCGGGACAGCTCCCCAATGCATTCCTGCCACTGGGAAAGCCTGCTGAATGCAGGTGGGCAGAAAATTTGCATATTTAAGGCCGCAATTAGGGCGATTTCAACATTTTGCTGGCAGAGAAGTGGCCCCCTGCCATGTATGGAGGCTGCCAGCTTAATGGTCCCCCTATGGCAGTCCAGGGAGTCACCAGAGCTAGAAGCTCCATGCCCCAAACAGAGGTCCATCCAGAGGGGTTTTCCCTCCAATCTGAGGGGCACGTCTGCTTGGCCTCTTAGATTTTATTTTAAACTTACCCCTCCAAGGGCACCTCCATGACTCTCGATCCCAGACCTGGCTCAGCAGCATCCGCCTCTCCCAGTGAGGCTGCTGAAGCTTCAGAGCTGCTAGCCTTCTGATTGGGCCGGCAGCATCAGGAGCCTGCCCATTGTCCTTAAGTGGATGGCGAGCTCAGAGGCGGCCGATTTGGAGGTCGCTTCCTGGAAAACAGATCCATGGGACTATTTGGTGCTGAAGCCTGTGGGAAAATCCTGCTCAAGATTTCTCCTGTGCAATACAGACATATTGACAAACAGAAAGAATATTGCAGCATATTAGAGCACTTTATTATCTCAGGATAAGTTCAAATAGAAGGCCATTTTCCGTATTTTGAAAGATTTACATGTTTGGTTTCATCTAAAAATAGTAAAGATTTTTCTTCTCAATATCTTCGCCATAATTAATATAACATTAACTGTTGTATCCAAAATCTTAAAAGTTAAAAAGTACATCATACAATGTGACAAAATCAAAGCAAAAGAGCAAAGCATTGCTTATGTTGTTGAAAATAGTTGGCAATTTCCATGTTCTTGAGTAACCTATGTTTATCTATTTGAAAGTAAAACAGTCCATTGAAAAAAAATCACTTAAATGTTAAACCAGAGAATAATAGTTACTGCACAGAAAGAGGCCATTCAGTCCATCGTGTCTGCGCCGGTTGAAAAAACTATCCGTCAAATCTAATCCCACCTTTCAGCACCTGGTCCGTAGCCTTGCAGGTTACAGCACTTCAGGTGCAGGTCCAGGTACCTATTAAATGAGTTGAGGGTTTCTGCCTCCACCACCAATCCAGGCAATGAATTCCAGACACCCAGCACCTTCTGGGTGAAAAAGTTTTTCCTCATGTCCCCTCTAATCCTTCTACCAATCACCTTAAATCTGTGCCCCCTGGTAATTGACTCTCCGCTAAGGGAAACAGGTCCTATCTGTCTACTCTATCTAGGCCCCTCATAATTTTGTACACCTCAATTAAGTCACCCCTCAGCCTCCTCTGTTCGAAGGAAAATAAACCTAGCCTATCCAATCTTTACTCATAGCTGCAATTTTCAAGCCCCGGCAACATTCTTGTAAATCTCCTCTGTACTACCCCCAGAGCAATTATATCCTTCCTGTAATGTGGCGACCAGAAATGTCTACAATACTCCATTGTGGCCTCACCAGCCTTTTTTGCAGTTCCAGCATTACATCCTGCTTTTGTGTTCTATACCTTGGCCAATAAAGGAAAACATTCCATATGCCTTCTTCAGCACTTTATCTACCAGTCCTGCCACCTTCAGGGACCTGTAACATGCACTCCAAGGTCTCTCATGTCCTCTACCCCTCTCAATCTCCTCCTGTTTATTGTCGATTCCCTTGCTTTGTTTGCCCTCGCCAAATGCATTACCTCACACTTCTCTGGATTGAATTCCATTTGTCACTTTTCCGCCCACTCAACCAAACGATTGATATAATTCTGGAGTCTACAGCTATACTCTTCACTATCAACTACACAGCCAATTTTTGTGTCATCTGCAATTTTACCAATCATACCATGCACATTTAAGCCCAAATCATTAATATATACAACAAACAGAAAGGGACCCAACACTGACCCCTGTGGAATGCCACTGTATACTGTCTTCCATTTGCAAAAAACATCCGTCAACTACCACCCTTTGTTTCCAGTTTCTCAGCCAATTTTGGATCCAACTCGCCACATTCTCCTGTATCCCATGGGCTTTGCCATGGGGACCTTGCCTTACTAAAATCCATGTAGACCACATCCACTGCACTACCCTCATCAATCCTCCTTGTTACTTCCTCAAAAAATTCAATTCAGTTAGTACGACATCACCTTCCCTGAACAAATCCATGCAGACTATCCCTAATTAATTCATGCCTTTCTAAGTGACAGTATATCCTATCTTTCAGAATTGATTCTAATAATTTGCCTACCACCGAGGTCAGACTGACCGGCTTATAATTATTTGGCCTTTTCCTCGTACCCTTTTTAAACAATGGTACAACGTTTGCAGATGTCCAATCCTATGGTACCTTGCCTGTATTTAGTGAGGATTTAAAGATGATCCTATTTCCTCCCTGGCTTCCTTTAACAACCTGGGATACAATCCATCTGGCCCTGGTGATTTATCCACTTTCAAGGATGTCAGACCCTCTAGTACTTACTCTCTCATTATGCTTATCGTATCTAATATTTCACACTCCTCCTCTTTAACTACAATATCTGCATCATCCTTCTCCTTTGTGAAGACAGAATCAAAAAACTCATTAAGAACCCTGCCCACATCTTCTGCGTCCACGCATAAGTTACCTTGTACATCTCTGATAAGCATTGCCCTTTCATTAGTTATCCTCTTGTTCTTAATGTACTGATAAAACATCTTTCGGTTTTCCTTGATGTTACCTGCCATTATTTTTTCATGTCCTCTCTTTGCTTTCCTAACTTCCTTTTTTACTTCACCCCTGCACTTTCTATACTCCTCTTGGCTTTTTAAAATAATTGCAGGCTGGTCAGTCTGACCTAATGTGACATCCAAAGTGAAAGAATTGTTCTACTTCAATGTAAATTTGTGCCATGTTGTCACTTTCAATATCAATGCAATGGTACAATAATTGTATACCATTCCTATCTATAGAAAAACCTAATTTTGTCAAAGTTAGGGCAAGTTTTTTTGTGTTGGGGCAGCTTAATATTAGAATTACTCAATAGAAATAACAAGTAGGTAGGAATATGGAATTAGTGTCGGATTAGTATAAATGGGTGGTTGATGGTCGGCACAGACTCGGTGGGCCGAAGGGCCAGTTTCAGTGCTGTATCTCTAAACTAAAAAGTGTCACTTTAAAAGTGTAAAAGTAGACAGATTAATTAGGTAGCCATTATTTATTCAATATCGTCCCCCATAATTACACATTATCATGTAGATCACAATATGACAACTCAACTACTACTTTGTTATTTCACAATGTTTTCTGTTGCAACTTTTGTAATGACAAAATATGATGAGACAGTGAGACAGTCGGGGTGGGGGTAAAGGAGCAAAGCCAGTTGAATGGGTGATCTCAATGTTAGTGACAAAGAAAGGGCCTGGAGGATGGTGTACAATGATGATTAAAGGAGGTGCGAGGGTGGGAAAAGGTGAGATGCTCAAAGGAGCAGAACATACAAGAGGAGTACGAGAAGACCAAAGTGTGATTCAGTAATTGGGCCACATCGTCAGTCCGGCAGTTTGGATTGGGCAGAGGACGGTAAATATACATTTTTTATGGGGATGTGGACATCGCTGGCAAGGCCAGCATTTATTGCCCATTCCTAATTCCCATTCAGGTAGCCAGGTTTAAGTAAAGGTAAAGGTCTTGGAGTGAGTTGTAAATCTTAGGCTTAAAATCAAAAGTGCTAACAATTACATCAAATTGAGATGTGATGAGTTTAGTCTTATCTAGTCTTTTGCAGTTCAATTAAATAATTGTTTTTTCTTCTGAAGGAAAATGGCTCATCTTAATGCAAGGCAATACTTTTCATAAAGGTTATTCCATTTCAATATATTAGAAGTTAATCTTGATAATTCTTGACCTCGTACAGCAAGTTAAATATAATGATGTTTTATTTTTGCATGTACTAATTAAAACCAACAGTATTAATAGATTTTCCATATATTTATTAATGTTTTGGTATGAGGTTATCATGAGACTGCCATAAAGATTGTGATTTTTGTACATACATTCCAAGAATGCAGCAACGTCCGCAGGGTCAATCATATCTCTTCCAAACACCTGTTGAAGGGAACGCAGGTATATAAAATAGTGACAAAGAGACTATAAGTGAAGACCTAGTACAAAGCAATGAGGTGGCATCAAAACAAGAACAAAGTACTGTATAATCAGTAGAGATAGTAACATCATTGCAAAAAAATAATTCTATGCAAAAGCACATGATAACAAGAACTTGTGTAGAACTGAACAAACATGAAAAGTGTAACTTTATCCAAACCCCATCAATTTTACTTGAACGTTTCCTGGCAGTGTCACACACCTAGAGGCAGTCAGACATATATCCAATGTTTTGCCAGCCGAATGCAAAAACAGCCCCACATTTTCTTTCCAGTTGCAGTAATTGCTTCTCAAACTTTTGGCAATCCTCAGGCTCAAAAATACCTCACTTCCAAAAGTCTCAGCTGATTCTTGAAATTTCGCTTTCCAACTTACACTTTGTGCATTGTCAGCAGAAAACCTGGAAATTTGAAGCTGCAGTGCCAGTGACTTCATTTATGTATATTAAACATTAGCTTTGCCCCGATACTAATCTGAAATGAAGACAGCTTCTGAGCCAGGTAGGGTGTCGGTGGGATTGCATGGGTGAAACCTGTAAGTCAACAAACAGATCGGAGTCTGCAATCTCAACTCAATGCTACCAATTAATTTTGACTTTCGGGTTTCACATGTCCCAGCTGCGCAGTGGGCATGATGCATGCCCATATGATGTGATCTCAGCTGTATTTAAAAGGGACAATGCACAAATGGGAATTGGAAGTGTTCAGGATGGACGGTGGACATGGAACACGGATAGCATCCAGATTCAATGATGCATCACTGGAATGGCCTTCTGGGGAGGCTCGACTCCTGACAGGTGGTTGCACCCGGGTCATTCTGTCACCTTCTCCCCCTCCCCCATTTCGAGACTGCACTGGGCCAGCAGGTTGGGGGTTCCCCTGGCCAGTTGTCCTCCTGTCCCTCCTTGGGGCATAGTCCTGCTCGTTAGATGCGCCACCTCCAGAGTGCACAA
Organism: Heterodontus francisci; assembly: GCF_036365525.1. Classification (NCBI taxonomy): domain Eukaryota; kingdom Metazoa; phylum Chordata; class Chondrichthyes; order Heterodontiformes; family Heterodontidae; genus Heterodontus; species Heterodontus francisci. The sequence goes on from NC_090374.1 coordinate 139,354,617, forward strand.
TTCCCATTGCTGCTGTGTTCCACAGATGCAGTTAGTTCAGGTATTACCAACCTGTGGTAAGAACAGGCACACACAGCCCCCTCTCTTTCACCCAAGAAATCAATACTGCTGGACTCCGATCAGGAGTGAGTAACACTCAGATGAACCCTGCTGAACAAGCTGAAACTACCACAAACTTTAAAGTCACACAAAGAAATAACAATGAACAAAGAACCAACAAAGCAGTACCTCCAACTCCCTCACTGATTCACTGCCTGACGCTCTTTTAAACCTGCCGTAAAATCTGACAGCCAATGTAAAATGGCTGTCAATTGGTGTTTTAACGACTTCAATTGCCCTTTAATTGATTCTAAGTGGACGGCGAGTGGCACCTTGATCTCGCCCACCGTCTGACCAGCGTAAAATGGCGTTTGTGCATCATGACATCAGAGATCTGACCCGACGTCATCGACCGCCATTTTATGTATTGGGCGCCTCGGAGGAGTCCCGTTTTTCAAAGGTAAAATTCCAGCCAAAAACTTTGCAACTTTCTCCCTAAGTCCTTCACTTTTACCGCATCTTTCCCCAACATTAAAAATCTCCTTAAAATCTATCTCTGACTGCAATTGTGAGCACTTCCCATAATTTTCTTATGCTCCTGCTTTGGTCTAACATTAAACTGTGAAACATCTTTGGATGTTTTGCTGCATTGAAGTGACTACTTAAATGCAAGTTGTTGCTGTTGTTGTTGCATATAGTTTGTACGTGTTGTGCATCATCTCACATTGAACCTTTCTTTGGGTTGCACGTAAATTCAGTAAATGTTTATGCTGATTTTCTTTTCCTGCATTATTTTTGAGGCTATTCAGTGAAATTTGAAGAGAAGACTCAGTGAAATATGATTACATAAGCATTTTAATTTCTCCAGATTTTTTTTACCCAATTTCATCCCGCTACATAACAAAATAAAATACAATTTTACTGCCCGTTTTCTATAAAAGAACAGCATCATACTTCATTGTATCAATTGTATACTGCTGAGTTTATAAAGCACATTGGAGGTATCTGGTGGTAGCAGAAAGGAACTGCATGGACTTTAATTCAAATCAACTTTTTTGGAAAAATCTACAAAAACTTTCTGTTTGTGTGAGTAATGTTTGGCCCAGAATTGGAACCTGAAATTCCTGGTTTCGGGATGGCAGGAAAGAAGATTATTTCTACGAAGAGCAGGAATTTAAGACAGAATCCATCTCTGTTGTGGTTCCATCCCATTTACATTGTCCTTTTAACTTCTGGTGGGAGACAGCAAATAGGAGGGAACAAAATTCTGTGCCGAATTAGCAGTATAGAAATGATAAAGAGAATTTTTTCTAAAACAGGGACATTCAGAAGGATGTCTTTTCATCAATTGTGTGCCTTTAAAAAGCTCCTTCCCTGCCCCTCCACATCCGCCCCCAGCCCCCACCTCTGAGTTTCTTCATGGTTTTTGAGCTTTCCTGCAATTCCGCCCAGATCCCCACTGGCCTTATTTGCATATGTTAGAGTGAAAGCTAATGGCATCGTAGCTTAGGGCTTCCTAGCTTTGCACTGCCACAGCACTTTGGGGTAACTGAGACTGAGATGTATGAGCACTAGAAACTGTCAGGATCACCTGATCAAGGTGGAAGTCAGGGGTTTGTGATCTTGAAGAGTTTGGAAACTTGATTTCTTCAGCTTGGAAAACTTTTTTGCATTTTTTAAAAAATATTGCGTTCCAATAAAGGCACACACGTATTTCTGACTGCCTTTGACCACCAATCCATCATGCAGTGGTCTGCACGGAATGTCCTCAAGGCCCTACGGGAAAAGGAAATGGTGGATCCTGTCAGATGGTTCCCCGAGCAGACTGCCAAAGTCATTTGACAGAATGCCTCATCACCAGAACTTTCAAACAAGCACCAAGTTATAGCTTGGCTGGTGGTGAGAAGAGCCCTCCCCGTCAGATCCTTCCTGCATGCCCGGAGTCTCACCCCCTCTGCATAATGCCCTCGAGGTGGTGGGGAAGAGATGGTTGCCCATCTCCTTCTGGAATGTGTCTTTGCAAAGCATGTGTGGAAAGAGATGCAGTGGTTTTTGTCGAGGCTCATCCCAAGCAGCTCTGTAACACAGGAGTCTGTGCTCTATGGGCTGTACCCAGGGACGCACACCGAGATAAACATGAACTGGACCATCAATTCGGTGAAAGAAGCTCTTTAGTCTGCCCGAAACTTGCTGGTCTTCTAGCGCAAAGAGTTGTCCATGACCAAATGTTGCAGACTGGCACATTCCAAGGTCCAGGACTACGTGCTGAAGGACGCACTAAAGCTTGGGGCAGCCGCGGCAAAGGCTCAATGGGGAAAGACCACTGTGTAAGGTCCTCCCACCAAGGTGAACTGAGGGGCTGGATCCATGGAAAACCCCTCGGGCTGTATCCAGAAAATATGGGTTTGCTGCAAAATGTACATGGCATGTAAAATGAAATGGAAGGGTTGTGAGACAACTTACTCCTGTATTGAAGGAAACTGATCTCCTTTGCACTCTTAGTATTAGAACAAAGAACAAAGAACAAAGAAAAGTACAGCACAGGAACAGGCCATTTGGCCCTCCAAGCCTGCGCCGATCTTGATGCCTGCCTAAACTAAAACCTTCTGCACTTCCGGGGACCGTATCCCTCTATTCCCATCCTATTCATGTATTTGTCAAGATGCCTCTGAAACGTCGCTGACTTGGTGACTTGGTAACGTTGTTGACTTGGTGCTGTTTTGAACTGTTTTGTAATCTATTTTTTTTATAGATTTTTATGAATAAAGTATATTTAGGGGGAAAAAAATGTTTCTGACTGCCTCTCGCAGGATAAGCATACCAGGAGTATTTTAGAACCCCAACCCAATCACAGTCAGGACACCTCAGAAGCAGTTATGGCTTTTCCCATAGGCATGCCATTACCATGGGGGAGGAGCCGAGCAGGATGGAGCTAAGGATATTCAGGCACTAACCAAGGAGAATGCAGCTCACCAGGTATTACCATCCCCAAATACAGACAGCACGCCAAATACAGATATCAAGACCTTTCTGAGGAACTCTGCATAAGAAGGGTGTGATGCATCAAAGCATAAACAGGGATGCTGTCTGACCTACTGAATGAAGAGCTGCAGCCATACTCATTGTTCTCCAGTGCTCGGTCAGTGGCTATGAAGGTAACCTCAACATATATGGCACAGGATCATTTAAAGCAGTAACATATTTGCAACATCAGAACATCAGCTAGAGAACAGTTCAGGCATGCATTTGTCAAATCAGTGATCCTTTTACAGCAGAGCAGCCCGACACATTAAATTTGGTATAACAGCAAGCTAACAAAGTGACAGGGTCATACAGTTTACAGGATTTCTGGGTTCCCCAAGGCACTGAGTACAATTGATGGCATCCACATTATGTTGAAGGTGCCTATAAAACACCCACTTAGCTACCTCAACATCAAGAGATACTGCTCCCTTGATGTTGAAATAGTGTTGTCATCAGTCATAGAGTCATAGTCATGAGTTATACAGCAAAGAAGCAGGCCCTTTGGCCCATTCTGTCCATGCCGGCCATCAAGAACCTAACTATTCTAATCCCATTTTCCAGCACTTGTTTCACTTGCTACGGTGTTTCAAGTGATCATCTAAATACTTATTAAATGTTGTGATGGTTCCTGTCTGTACCACCTCTTCAGGCAGTGCGTTCCAGATTCCAACCACCCTCTGAAAATTTTTTTCCTCAAACCCCCTCTAAACCTCCTGCCCCTTACCTTAAATTTATGCCCCCTGGTTATTGACCCCTCCGCTAAAGGGAAAAAGATTCTTCCCATCCAAGCTATCAATGCCCCTCATAATTTTGTATACCTCAATCATGTCTGCCATCAGCCTTCTCTACTCTAAGGAAAACAACCCTAGCCTTTTCAGTCTTTCTTCATAGCTGAAATGCTCCAGCCCAGGCAACATCCTATTGAATCTCCTCTGCACCCTCTCCAGTGTAAGGGGAGGCAGTGGCGTAGTGGTATTGTCACTGGACTAGTAACCCAAAGACCCAGGGTATTGCTCTGGGGACATGGGTTCAAATCCCACCACAGCAGAAGGTGGAATTTGAATTCAATTAATAAATCTGGAATTAAAAAGCTAGTCTAATAATGGCCATGAAACCATTGTCGATTGTTGGAAAAAAACCCATCTGGTTCACCAATGTCCTTTGGGAAAGGAAATCTGCTGTCCTTACCTGGTCTGGCCTACATGTGACTCCAGACACACAGCAATGTGGTTGACTCTTACATGCCCTCTGAAATGGCCTAGCAAGCCACTCAGTTGTATCTAACCGCTACAAAGTCAATAAAAAGGAATGAAACCAGACGGACCACCCGGCATCGACCTAGGCACCGAAGCAACAACGGCAAACCCAGTCCTATCGACTCTGCAAAATCCTCCTTACTAACATCTGGGGACTTGTGCCAAAGTTGGGAGAGCTGTCCCACAGACTAGTCAAGCAACAGCCTGACATAGTCATACTCACGGAATCATACCTGACAACGTCCCAGACACTGCCATCACCATCCCCGGGTATGTCCTGTCCCACCGGCAGGACAGACCCACCAGAGGTGGTGGCACAGTGGTATACAGTAGGAAGGGAGTTGCCCTGGGAGTCCTCAACATCGACTCTGGACCCCATGAAGTCTCATGGCATCAGGTCAAACATGGACAAGGAAACCTCCTGCTGATTACCACCTACCGCCCTCCCTCAGCTGATGAGTCAGTACTCCTCCATGTTGAACAGCACTTGGAGGAAGCACTGAGTGTGGCGAGGGCACAGAATGTACTCTGGGTGGGGGACTTCAATGTCCATCACCAAGAATGACTCGGTAGCACCACTACTAACCGAGCTGGCCGAGTCCTGAAGGACATATCTGCTAGACTGGGTATGCGGCAGGTGGTGAGGAAGTCAACAAGAGGGGAAAACATACTTGACCTCATCCTCACCAATCTGCCTGCCGCAGATGCATCTGTTCATGACAGTATTGGTAGGAGTGACCACCGCACAGTCCTTGTGGAGCCGAAGTCCTGCCTTCACATTGAGGATACCCTCCATTGTGTTGTGTGGCACTATCACCGTGCTAAATGGGATAGATTTCGAACAGATCTAGCAATGCAAAACTGGACATCCATGAGGCACTGTGGGCCATCAGCAGCAGCAGAATTGGACTCAACCACAATCTGTAACCTCATAGCCCGGCATATCCCCCACTCTACCATTACCATCAAGCCAGGAGACCAACCTTGGTTCAATGAAGAGTGCAGGAAGGGCATGCCAGGAGCAGCACCAGGCATACCTTAAAATGAGGTGTCAACCCGGTGAAGCTACAACACAGGACTATCTGCGTGCCAAACTTCATAAGCAGCATGAAATAGATAGAGCTAAGCAATCCCATAACCAACGGATCAGATCTAAGCTCTGGAGTCCTGCAACATCCAGCCATGAATGGTGGTGGACAATTAAACAACTAACTGGAGGAGGAGGCTCCACAAATATCCTCATCCTCAATGATGGGGGAGCCCAGCACATCAGTGCGAAAGATAAGGCTGAAGCATTTGCAACAATCTTCAGCCAGAAGTGTCGAGTTGATGATCCATCTCGGCCTCCTCCTGAAGTCCCCAGCATCACAGATGCCAGACCTCAGCCAATTCGATTCACTCCATGTGATATCAAGAAATGACTGAAGGCACTGGATACTGCAAAGGCTATGGGCTCTGACAATATTCCGGCAATAGTACTGAAGACCTGCGCTCCAGAACTTGCCGCACCCCTAGCCAAGCTGTTCCAGTACAGCTACAACACTGGCATCTACCCTGCAATGTAGAAAATTGCCCAGGTATGTCCTGTACACAAAAAGCAGGACAAGTCCAACCCGGCCAATTACCGCCCCATCAACCTACTCTCAATCATCAGTAAAGTGATGGAAGGTGTCATCAACAGTGCCATAAAGCGGCACTTGCTTAGCAATAACCTGCTCAGTGACGCTCAGTTTGGGTTCCGCCAGGGCCACTCAGCTCCTGACCTCATTACAGCCTTGGTTCAAACATGGACAAAAGAGCTGAACTCAAGAGGTGAGGTGAGAGTGACTGCCCTTGACATCAAGGCAGCATTTGAACGAGTATGGCATCAAGGAGCCCTCGCGAAACTGAGGTCAATGGGAATCAGGGGGGAAACCGTCCGCTGGCTGAAGTCATACCTAGTGCAAAGGAAGATGGTTGTGGTTGTTGTTGGCCAATCATCTGAGCTCCAGGACATCACTGCAGGAGTTCCTCAGGGTAGTGTCCGAGGCCCAACCATCTTCAGCTGCTTCATCGATGACCTGCCTTCAATCATAAAGGTCAGAAATGGGGATGTTTGCTGATGATTGCACAATGTTCAGCACCATTCATGACTCCTCAGATACTGATGCAGTCCGTGTAGAAATGCAGCAAGACCTGGACACTATCCAGGCTTGGGCTGATAAGTGGCAAGTAACATTCGCACCACACAAGTGCCAGGCAATGACTATCTCCAACAAGAGGGAATCTAACCATCTCCCCTTGACCTTCAATGGCATTACCATTGTTGAATCCCCCACTATCAACATCCCGGGGGCTACCATTGTCCAGAAACTGAACTGGAGTAGCCATATAAATACCGTGGCTAGAAGAGCAGGTCAGAGGCTAGGAATTCTGCAGCGAGTAACTCACCTCCCGACTCCCCAAAGCTTGTCCACCATCTACAAGGCACAAGTCAGGAGTGTGATGGAATACTCTCCACTTGCCTGGATGGGTGCAGCTCCAAATACACTCAAGAATTTCGACACCATCCAGGACAAAGCAGCCCGCTTGATTGTTTGTCGATGAGGTGCCATTCACTCCCTCCACCACCGACGCACAGTAGCGGCAGTGTGTACCATCTACAAGATGCACTGCAGCAATGCACCAAGGCTCCTTAGACAGCACCTTCCAAACCCGTGACCTCTACCAACTAGAAGGACAAGGGCAGCAAATGCATGGGAACGCCACCACCTACAAGTTCCCCTCCAAGTCACACACTATCCTGACTTGGAACGATATCGCTGTTCCTTCACTGTCACTGGGTCAAAATCCTGGAACTCCCTTCCGAACAGCACTGTGGATATACCTACCCCACATTAACTGCAGCGGTTCAAGAAGGCAGCTCACCACCACCTTCTCAAGGGCAATTAGGGATGGGCAATAAATGCTGGCCTGGCCAGCGGTGCCCAAATCCCATGAATGAATTAAAAAAAAATCCTTCCTATAGTGTGCCCAAAACTGTATAGTACTCCAGTTCTGGCCTAACTAGCATTTTATACAGCTCCATCATAACCTCCCTGCTCTTATATTCTATGCCTCGGCTATTAAAGGCAAGTATCCCATATGCCTTCCTAACCACCTTATCTACCTGTGCTGCTGCCTTCAGTGATCTATGGACAAATACACCAAGGTCCCTCTGACCCTCTGCACTACCTAGGGTCCTACCATCTATTGTATATTCCCTTGCCTTGTTAGTCCTCCCAAAATGCATCACCTCACACTTCTCAGGATTAAATTCCATTTGCCACTGCTCCGCCCATATTATCAGCCCATCAATATTGTTCTGTAATCTAAGGCTTTCCTCCTTACTATTTACGACACCACCAATTTTCACATCATCTACGAATTTATTGATCACACGTCCTATATTCACATCTAAATCATTAATGTACACTACAAACAGCAAGGGTCCCGGCACTGATCCCTGTGGTGCACCATTGGTCACAGGCTTCCACTTGCAAAAACAACCCTCGACAATAACCCTCTCCCTCCTGCCACTGAGTCAATTTTAGATCCAATTTGCCAAATTGCCCTGGATCCTATGGACTCTTACCTTCTTGACCAATCTCCCATGCGGGACCTTATCAAAAGCCTTACTGAAGTCCACATTGACTACATCAACTACTTTACACTCATCTACACATCTAGTTACTGCCTTGAAAAATTCAGTCAAGTTAGTTAGAAATGATCTCCCCCTGACAAAGCCATGCTGAATATCCCTGGTTAATCCCTACCTCTCCAAGTGGAGATTAATCCTGTCCTTCAGAATATTTCCAATATTTTCCCAGCCACTGATGTTAGTCTCACCGGCCTATAATTACCTGGTTTATCCCTGATACCCTTCTTGAATAACGGTACCACATTCGCTGTCCTCCAGTCCTCTGGTACTTTTCCTGTGACTAGAGTGGATTTGAAAATTTGTGCCAGAGCCCCTTCTATCTCCTCCTTTGCCTCACGTAACAGCCTGGGATACATCACATCTGGACCTGGGTATTTACCCACTTTTAAGCCCACTAAAACATCTAATACTTCCTCCCTTTCAATGTTAATATGTTCAAGTATATCACAACCCCCTCCCTGATCTCTACACCTACATTGTCCTTCTCCACAGTGAACACAGATGAAACGTGATCATTTAAAACCTCACCTATGTCCTCCTGCTCCACACACAGATTGCCACTTTGGTCCCTAATGGGCCCTACTCTTTCCCTGGTTATCCTCTTGCCCTTAATAAACTTATAAAACGCCTTAGGATTTTCCTTTATCTTGCCCACCAGTGTTTTCTCATGTCCCCTCATCGCTCTCCTAATTACTTTTTTAAGTATCCCCCTACACTTTCTATACTCCTCCAGAGCCTCTGCTGTTTTCAGTGCTCCGAATCTGCCATAAACCTCCTTTTTTTCCTGATCCAATCCTCTCTATCCCTTGACATCCAGGGTTCCCTGGACCTGTTGGTCCTACCCTTCACCTTAACGGGTACATAAGGTACATGTTGGCTCTGAACTCTCACTATTTCCTCATTGAATGACTCCCACTGGTCTGATGTAGACTTTCCTACAAGTAGCTGCTCCCAGTCCACTTTGGCCAGATCCTGTTTTATCATATTGAAATCGGCCTTCCCCCAATTCAGTACTTTTATTTCTGGTCCATCTTTGTCCTTTTCCATAACTACCTTAAATCTTACAGAGTTATGGTCACTATCCCTGAAATGCTCCCCCACTGACACTTCTACCACTTCATTCCCTAGGATTAGGTCCAGTACTGCCCCTTCTCTTGTAGGACTTTCTACATGCTGGCTGAAAAAGCTCTCCTGTATGCACGTTAAGAATTCTGCCCCCTTTAAGCTTTTTTCACTAAGACTATCCCAGTTGATATTGGAGAAGTTGAAATCCCCTACTATTATTACCATATTATTTTTACACCTCTCCGAAATTTGCCTACATATCTGCTCCTCTATCTCTCCCTGACTGTTCGCAGGCCTGTAGTACACTCCCAGCCAAGTGACTGCCTCCTTTTTATTTTTAAGTTCTACCCATGTGGCCTCATTTGAGGAACCTTCCAAGATATCATCTCTCCTTACTGAAGTAATTGACTCCTTGATCAACAGTGCAATGCCACCTCCTTTTTTACCCCCTCCCCTGTCTCGCCTGAAGGTTCTATACCCTGGAATATTGAGCTGCCAGTCCTGCCCCTACCTCCACCATGCCTCTGTGATAGCAATAATATCATAATCCCATGTGCGAATCAACACCCTCAATTCATCTACCTTACTCGGAAGACTCCATGTATTAAAATAGATGCAATCCAGCCTTGCATTTTTCACTTGTGCCTTAACAGGTCTATATTTTCTCTGCCTTCCAGACTGACTCAGTTTTATTCGATATTAGACTGTGCATCACCCACCACTGTACCTCCACTCTGTATCCCATCCCCCTGCCAAATTAGTTTAAACCCCCCGCAACAGCACTAGCAAACCTCCCAGCAAGGATGTTGGTCCCGTTCAGATTCAGGTACAACCCATCCAACTTGGACAGATCCCACCTTTGCCAGAAGCAGACCCAGTGATCCAGGAAACTAAAGCCCTCCCTCCTGCACCATCTCCTCAGCCACACATTCATCTGCTCTATCCTCCTATTCCTATACTCACTAGCACGTGGCACCGGGAGTAATCCAGAGATTACAACCTTTGAGGTCCTGCTTTTTAACCTGCTACCTAACTCCCTAAATTCTTGTTGCAGGACCTCATCCCTTTTTCTACCTATGTCGTTGATATCAATGTGTATCACGATCTCTGTCTGTTCACCCTCCCCCTTCAGAATGTCCTGCAACCACTCCATGACATCCTTGACCCTAGCACCAGGGAGACAACATACCCTCCTGTAGTCACGTTTGCGGCCACAGAAACACCTTCCTGTACCTCTTACAATAGAATCCCCTATCACTACGGCTCTTCCACTCCTTTTCCTTCCCTCCTGGGCAGCTGAGCCACCCGTGGTGCCACAGACCTGGCTCTTGCTGCATTCCCCTGAGAAGCTATCTCCCCCAACAGTATCCAAAGTGGAAAATCTGTTAGATAGGGAGCTGGACCTGGGGGGCTCCTGCACCACCTGCCTAGTTCTTCTACTCTGCCTGGCAGTCATCCATTCCCTTTCTGCCTAAGCAGTCTTTATCTGCGGTGTGACCACCTCCCTGTATGTGCTATCTACGATGATCTCAGCCTCGTGGATGCTCCACCGTGTCTCCAGCCACCGCTCCGGATCCGAAACGTAGATTTCGAGTAGCTGCGGCTGGAGACACTTCCTGCACACGTGTTCGCCCTGGACACTGGAAGTGTCCCTGACTTCACACATTGCACAGGAGGAGCACGCCACGCTGCCGAGCTGCTCTGCCATGACTTACCCTTAATTTATCCCCTTAAATTACCCAAAAATTAGATTATTTACACTAGGGACCTTGATTCCCTAAAAAACGCTACCCACGACCTTAAAAAAAAACTGTCGACCTTTCTCTTTGCTTTTAGTAACTTACCCAGCTATTTAGAGTTATTCCCTAACAGCAGTGACTCACCAACCAATCACCTTATAGCTTTCCTGTGACGTCATGGCTCACTTTGTTTTCAAACTCCAGCGCGCCTGGAATCCTCTCTGCTCCGCTCCCGGAAGGTAAATGACTGGGCCGCAATCCTCGGGCTCAATTTATCAGCTCTGCTCTCGGCGTTCACCCCACAGGTCCGCTTTTCTCTGCTCCGCTCCCGGACGGTAAGTCCCTCGAAATGTGTACCAGAGTTTATGATTTGTATGTCCTCAGGTGACTCAGTAGGCTTAACCTGGAACCACAGGTCTTTGCACGGAGAGGACAAATGTTGCCCTGAGGGAGGGGGTTTCTCGAGCCAGGGTCCTTCTCTCCCTCTTTGTTTTTGACACTTCTCTGCAGTATAGTTTATGTGGTCAGTTTCTGACTGTGCTGTGGCTTGTTGGATGAGGCGTCGCCACATGATATGGCTCGCGGAAAGTTCCTCCCATGTACTGATGTCAATTTGTCCCCTTTTCAATGAGGACTTCAGAGTGTCCTTAAAATGCTTTCTCTCTCCTCCTTGAGCACGGGTGTCATCCATAAGTTGTGAAAAGAGGATCTACTTTGGAAACTGATTCTTTGGCATGCAGATGTAATGTCCAGACCAATGGAGCTGATTTCACATGATCATAATTGCAATGCTGGAGGAATTGGTTTCAGTGAGGATGCTGGAGTTTGTTCGCCTATCTTCCCCACTTGACTTTGAGTAACCTGCGGAAATTCTCCGCAGAGGTGCCTTTGGTAGGTGACCCAAGTCTCACTGCCATACAGAAGAATAGAAATAACAGCAGCGTTGTAGACTGAAGCCTTTATCTTCTTATGGAGATGTCTGTTGAAGACATAGCTATGTAACTTTTGGAAGACTGTGCTGGCACAGCCGATTCTGTGCTGGATCTTCACTTTGATAGTGACCTTTTGAGAAAAATCGCTGCCAAGATATGGGAAGTGTTCAACGACTTTGAAAGTCTCCCCGTCAATAACAATAGTTGGAGATGTAAGTGCTTGGCTGGGGGAGGACGGGTGGAGGATCTTGGTCTTGCTGATGTTGAGTGAAAGACCAACCTTTTTATATGTGGTGCTGAAGAGGTTGAGGGTGGCCTGAATGTCACTTGTAGCGTGGGCCATATCTGCACAGTCGTCAGCATATTTTAAGTCGTGAATGTGCTGGAGAGTCACTTTAGTCTTGGCTCTCAGCCTGTTGAGGTTGAAAAACTTCCTGTCGAGTCAAAACTCAATCATGATCCCTTATGGAAGTTGGTCATGAATGAATTCCATGACCAGGCTGAGGTAAATAGTGAAGACAGTTGGCGCAATCACACAGCCTCGCTTGACGCCCGTTCGGATACGAAAGGGCTCGGTCTCCAATCCATTGCAAAGGATGGTTGCTGTCATACTGTCATGCAGGAGTTGCATGACAGTAACCTATTTTGCTGGACATTCAAGTCTCTGGAGAACTTTCCAAAGAGCTTCGCAGTTAATGGAATCAAAGGCCTTTGACAGATCAATAAAGGCCACACAGAGATTTGAGCGTTGTCCCATGCATTTTTCTTGGATTTGTTGAGCAGCAAAGATTATGTCTGTGGTTCCTGGAAACCACAATGGGTCTCTGGAGGTATGCCTTCGCTGACGGGTAGGAGGCAGTTCAGGAGAATTTGTGTAAGAACCTTCCCCACTATGAACAGAAGGTATATGCCTCTATAGCTCCCACAAATAGATTTATCACCTGTCTTAAAAAGAGAAGCAATGATGGCATTGTGGAAATCGGGACGTAGTACCTCTTTTCCCAGATGTTTGTAAAGAAGGTCTGAGAGTTTGAGCAAGTGTTCAGGACCACCAGTTTTATAGATCTCTGCAGGAATGTTGTCCGGACCACAAGCCATGCTGTTCTTCATCTGTTGGATAACCTTTTGTGTCTCAGCAAATGTTGGCAGCATACCCAAATATGATCTCTCAGGCTGTGAGGGATTGTTTTGGTGGTTTTGTCTGATACAGTTGACTCCTGATAGATGAAGAACTATTGGAACCTTCTCAAATGGTCTCGGATAGCTGCATCATGTTTTAGAAGAGTAATGCCGTCTTCAGCTCGGAGGGGAGAGGGACCATTTGTTTGGGGTCCATAGATGGTCTTGGTAGCCTGGATGAAGCTGCGCATTTCATGCAGGTCTGCGTAACGGTGGATTTCAATGGCCTTCTCTACCCACCACCTATTCTTGGTGATGCATATCATTCTCTGAGCTTCAGATTTAAGTAGTAAATATTCTTCTTGTTTCTGCTGTGATGTCGGGTGATTTTGACACATAATGAAGGCTTGGCTTTTCCGATCGAGAATTTTGCGTACTTCTTTATCTTTCTTGTCAAACCAGTCTTGGTGCCTGCAAGATTCACATCTAATGCTCTGGGTGCATGTCTCTCGGATCACAGATTTGATTTTATCCCAAAGTCTTTCCACACTGGCATCACTGGAACCTGTGAGAGCAAGACGGTCAGAAAGTTGCACCTGGAATTGTTGGCTTGTTTTTATATCCTGGAGAATGTGGATGATAAATCTTTTGGATTTCTTTACAGATCTTCAGTGTTCAGCCAAGCGTATACTCATGGTGGAGTGTGCAAGCCTGTGGTGTGTCCAGCAGTCTTTTGCACCCCACATGGCTCGGGTGATGTGCACATCCTTCCTATCCTGGGCTCGAACAAAGACGTAGTCCAGGAGGTGCCAATACTTGGAGCAAAGGTGTTTCCACATTGCCTTATATTTATCTTTCTGACAAAAGAATGAGTTTGTGATGGTGAACTCATGTTCAGTGTATTTGGTGAGAAGACACTGGAATTTGAATTCCCCACCCCTTCTTTCCCGATGGCGTCCTTCCAGACAGTGTAGTTTCACCCAACTCTGGCATTAAAATCTCACAGTAGATTCAGTTTGTCTTGTTTTGGAACGGCTGCCAATACAGAATCCAGATCTGCATAAAAGAGCTCTTTGATTTTGTCAGTAGAATCGATTGTAGGAGCAGAAGCACTGATGATTGTGATCCATTGGTTGCCACTGAGTTGAAGGCAAAGGGTCATGAACCATTCATTAATGCCAATTGCCAAGCTCCCGAGAAACTATGGCAGTTCTCCTTTCAGGGCATTCACTGTTTTCATTGTCCATACTGGTGTGCACATTCCAAGTACAGAAATTCTTGCATTTTATTGCTTGTGTGTGTTATTGACCTCAAGGGTAGTGATCCCACCAGGTGCTATTTCCTGGTGAGCACAGCCTATGTTTGGCATTTTTTCTAGCCCCTTCCTTAAGCGAGGTGAGCAGAGGAGACCCTAACAAGGACTGCTCAGTCATGGATGCTGCTGCTGGAGAACTACTTCTGTCCCAATTCCAAGAGTTCAGCGACCATCGGGCAACCACCACCTACATGTAGATTTGTGACTCGAGATCTCCAGGTTCACAGCCCTGTCTCCAACACCACTCGTTCATCGGTGTAGGGCTTTTCAGTATCCCTAGCAGAGGACTGCACGTGTCTTCTTTTAACGTGAGGAAGTTGGGACGGAGTAGACAACTGTACAATCTTTATGGGTTGACAATCTTTACCCAATGCCATGACAACTGGTGAGTGCCTTCATATAAGATAGTGTACAACAAAAATGAAAGCACCTTCCATGTCAAGGCTCAAAATGCAGTAAGTTGCCATTATGCCTTCATCCTTCATCATTTGTCTTGGCCTGTACTCTTTAGAGAAGAGAATCAGCTCCACAGATGGCGTCAGGGTGACAAAAGATAGTTCTCTGCTTCCTGGCTAAGCACCATAATCAGGGGGCCATGAACAACAGCACAGGAGTGTTACAACAATGCTAGTGATCTAGAGGATCAAAGGGATGTTGAGAACAAGTAATTGCTGTCTGGACAGGTCAAAAAGAGGTCTGCATTGTGCTCCAGATCGGGTGTCCAAAAGAGTGAAAAAAGAGTGATAAGATTGGTGCGTTCTTTACAATTTTGCCATTCAGGAAAGGTTGCACTTTGATTTAACTGAGGAGGTGGCCCTGGCTCTGAGAGATCTAGAACCACATGGAGTAGACCATCAGGATGACATGCACTCAGAGTCATTATGGAAGGAGGCCATTCAGCCCATAAAGTCTATCCTGGCTCTTCATCAACCTTCTCTGTTACTTCATCAAAAAATTCAATCAGATTAGTCAAGCATGATCCACCTTTTAGAAATCCACGCTGTCTCTCTTTAATTTCTTCCCTGATTATTATTTCTAGAACCTTACCCACCGGTGGTTGCCTGATGGTCGCTGAACTCTTGGAATTGGGACAGAAGTAGCTCTCCAGCAACAGCATCCACGACTGAGCAGTCCTTTTTAGGGTTCTCCTCTGCTCACCTCACTTGAGAAAGGGGCTAGAAAAGATGCCAAACATAGGCTGTCCTGATCGGGAAACAGCGCCTGGTGTTCCAGAACAGCTACAACACTGGCATCCAGCCTGCAATGTGGAAAATTGCCCAGGTATGTCCTGTACACAAAAAGCAGGACAAGTCCAACCCGGCCAATTACCGCCGAATCAACCTACTCTCAATCATCAGTAAAGTGATGGATGGTGTTGTCGACAGAGCTATCAAGCAGCACTTGCTTAGCAATAACCTGCTCAGTTTGGGTTCCGCCAGGGCCACTCAGCTCCTGACCTCATTACAGCCTTGGTTCAAACATGGACAAAAGAGCTGAACTCAAGAGGTGAGGTGAGAGTGACTGCCCTTGACATCAAGGCAGCATTTGACCGAGTATGGCATCAAGGAGCCCTAGCAAAACTGAGGTCAATGGGAATCAGGGGGAAAACTCTCTGCTGGATGGAGTCATACCTAGCGCAAAGGAAGATGGCTGTGGTTGTTGGAGGTCAATCATCTGAGCTCCAGGACATCACTGCAGGAATTCCTCAGAGTAGTGTCCTAAGCCCAACCATCTTCAGCTGCTTCATTAATGACTTTCCTTCAATCATAAGGTCAGAAGTGGGGATGTTTGCTGATGATTGCACAATGTTCAGCACCATTCGTGACTCCTCAGATACTGAAGCAGCCCGCGTAGAAATGCAGCAAGACCTGGACACTATCTGGGCTTGGGCTGATAAGTGGCAAGTAACATTTGCGCCACACAAGTGCCAGGCAATGACCATCTCCAACAAGAGAGAATCTAACCATCTCCCCTTGACATTCAACGGCATTACCATCGCTGAATCCCCCACTATCAACATCCTAGGGGCTACCATTGACCAGAAACTGAACTGGAGTAGCCATATAAATACCGTGGCTACAAGAGCAGGTCAGAGGCTAGGAATCCTGAGGCGAGTAACACACCTCTTGACTCCCCAAAGCCTGTCCACCATCTACAAGGCACAAGTCAGGAGTGTGATGGAATACTCTCCACTTGCCTGGATAGGTGCAGCTCCAACAACACTCAAGAAGCTTGACACCATCCAGGACAAAGCAGCCCGCTGGTTTGGCACCCCATCTACAAACAATCACTCCCTCCACCACCGATGCACAGTGGCAGCAGTGTGTACCATCTACAAGATGCACTGCAGCAATGCACCAAGGCTCCTTAGACAGCACCTTCCAAACCTGCGACCTCTACCAACTAGAAGGACAAGGGCAGCAAATACATGGGAACACAACCACCTGCAAGTTCCCCTCCAAGTCACACACTATCCTGACTTGGAACTATATCGCCGTTCCTTCACTGTCACTGGGTCAAAATCCTGGAACTCCCTTCCTAACAGCACTGTGGGTATACCTACCCCAAATGGACTGTAGCGGTTCAAGAAGGCAGCTCACCACCACCTTCTCAAGGGCAACTAGGGATGGGCTAATAATGCTGGCCTGGCCAGCGATGCCCGCATCCCATGAATGAATTTTTAAAAACTCATAGAAAACCCTACTGACTACCACAAGGGGATTCACAATATGGGCAGAGCATCTTGGATGTCTTCTCTTCTGTCTAACTCAGACTATCTGACACCGCACTCTTCTTCTCCCACATTAAAAAGCAGACATTTCCTCCATCCACTACCCTTCTACCATATGAAGTTACATCATCCCTCTTTCCCCTGACATGACCATGCTCGTAAATCATCACCCGAGTGAATGGGTCAAATTTTTAATTGACTGTGCAGGCCGGACCAGAGAATGGGTGCACCTGCAAAATCCTGCTGCAGGCCGGTGTGCTGGTTTGCCATTATGGTTCTGCCTCTGGGCAATCTTTTGAAGAGGCTGGCTCAGGGCGTGGGGGGAAAACGGCTATCTACTCACAAGCGGCAGATAGCTAATTTGGTCACTTAAATGGCCTATTAAGACCTGAGGCCAACTAGCGACCCACCACTGCTGAGGCCGAAACATGGCCAAGGAAAGAAGGCAGCCTCCTGGCAGCAGACCAGGGGAGGGCATTCCATTTTGCTTGTTAAACGCAACTTCTACCACCTCACAACCCACCCCGCAGCTGCGACTGAAAAATGGACACAGCTGCGGTGATTTCCCCCTCCACAATGGTGGTCTGGCAGCTATGACTAGTTTTCAATTGCTCGTTTTGAAAAGTGTAGCGTGGCTGCCACCATCTTGAGGAGCTCTTTCTCGTTCTCTCTCTTACCTGGTCTGATGGTGGGGCTGCCAATAAAGGCTGGAGAGCCTTCTTTTGGCCATCCTGCCTCAGGACCCTGCTCACCGCCCTTAATTGGATGGCGAGTGCACTCCCTGGCCACTCAAAAATCGCATCGGGTATCAGGTGCCAACGGAATGTGGGGTTGGGACCCAGAAATGGGCCTGACATCGGGGTCCCGACCACAGAACTAAAGTCCAGCCCAATAGGTTAGCACCAAATGAGTGCATCCCTTTTTGTATGACAAAGGATCATGAACAACAAAGGGACATGTCAATGCACAGGCTATTTTATTACAATAATTGCAAAGTGCAAACAACCATTCCAATTTTTCCTAACACTGTGCTTTCTGAGTGCCTACATGTGTATTTCTATTCATTATACAAGTATATCTTCTAAGTGTCATCTGAGGTCTGGATCATGAGAGGTGGTTGGCTCCTTATACTGTACAGAAAGATTGTGGGACTGAGGTACCTTCATTACATGACAGTTGGCTGCATCTCTGGAGAGTATTCTGAGGCAGCCTGATCCCATTTCCCAATTTCAACTGGCATGCTGCTCAAAAGGGGGTTTTGTCATCAGAGATAGCATATCAGGTGGGTGAACTCCAACCATCGACATTCCACGAGGGCTGGACTTGTGGCCCCAAAGATTAATGCGGCATGACTGCTCTAACTAATGGCAGCTAGCAGATGCTGAATGCCTTGCGACACAACAGTAGCCATGTTCTGGAAGCCACAATTCTTGCTGTGCTGTCATCTGTTTCCTATTGCCTCTAGAACTGCAGTCTGCATTTACCGTCCAGGTTGAGGCACAGACTGGTGCACGGCTGCTTCCTAGGTAGGGGTCTACTACAGATTCCAATAAAAAGGTCACTTGCTCTATTGTTGCCCGTGAAGAAGGTAAAACTTTTGTAATCTTGCTTAAAAAGACAGCAGTAGACTCTAGATTGATACCTGTTACTCAGTGCACATCCTCAGAATCTGTACATGGATATGATGTTTCTGATACATCCATCTTTTCAGATGTGGACCCATGAGTTCTTGGTCCCATAACTCTACCTCAGCCTCCTTTGGGAAGGTGGCACATCCTCATTCACTCCTGGTGTTGTATTATTGTTTTAAGAGTGATGTCCCTTGAAGAACTCAGCATGCTAATGAGCTAAGTACCAGGATGTAGTCATGTGTCTTGAAGCCATGGTCATTTTGCACAACAACACCCTAGACAAAGGTTTTGTATATAGTTTGCTCTATATTGTATGTATTAGTTTTTGCTGTTAATAAACCTTCTAGAAATCTTCAAGGAACTGGAATCTACGTATCTCATTGCGTTTCTTAAGATAACATGAAGAAACTCTTGGCATAATGGCAGCGATGGTGAAAAGATAAGATATAAGCTTGAAGACCACGGGTAAAACAGCAAACAAAATTTAAAAGCAATACAGAAAACAGAAGAGAAAATTTGAAGCAATGAATGAAGAGACTTTATAACAAGTACCTGAAAAGAGTGAAAGAAAACTACATACCCTAGAAGGCTGAGAAAAGCTCCATAGAACGGAAGCCTGGCTGTAAACCAAGCAATCGGGTGAGTCATTGTGCTGACGATTGAGAAGTCCCAGTTAAAAATGCAAAGCCGTTGAAGGAGTTTAAATAAAAAATCATTTTCTAAAGGGTCCGGGAGAGTGAGAAAAAGGGGAAACCCTGAATAACGTGCAAACTAAAAAAAGTCCGATAGTGAAAAAAAGTGTGGAAACCCCCGAGTCTCCATTAAACCAGTCAAGCATGAAGATAAAAAACTCTAGCAAAAAGAAGCAAAGGGGAAAACCCTTGAACTGCCTATTGAACAGCTGTGTAAACATACAAGCAAAGTGCTGAAAGAAAAAAAACAGAAAACAGTCAAGCACCTGTTACACTCCATTAAAGCAGCTCAACTGGAAAAAAGAATTTCTTTAAGGGGGAACAACACAGAACTAATAAAACAAGTTTTAAGCCACAGATAGAAAAGCCATAATAAATACAGTGCTGTTGGCACACACAGAGCTGAACAAAGTTAAATACGGAGCAGAAAGCAAAAGAACAGCAGAAGGATGGTTATCAAATGTCCTAGCTTGAACTGGAAAGCCATTGATATCCTATCCAAGTTCAAACTTTTTAAAACAAAGAATGTAGTTATGCTTCATAGACCAAGCAGTTGCAGAACCAGAGAAGCAAGCTGTGAAAATACTGACAACAGTTGGAAATGAGGGGTTATACAGAATCAAAACCTCTGGGCTTCGCTGATGAGGACCAGAAAGATCCCACAAAGATATGGAAAGTGCTAGAAGATCAGCTTCAGGTAAGAGTGAATTCTAGAATTTATCGTCTGGAATTGATGTCCTACGGGCAACAGCCACAGGAATAAATAGATCAATTCACCAGTAGATGCCGTGGTAAGGGTAATTAATTCAATTTTTCAGAAACTGAGCTGTCAGAGTGAATAATGGAGCTGGTGAGTGTCTCAACACCAATTGAAGTGTTTCAAAAAGACCTCTTGGGGTAACAAAAAGGTCACAGCATTGATGCACTGCTAGAAGATGGTAGGAAATACAAAGCCATTGTAGCTGGACAACAGCAACTGCAAGCACTAGTTGCAGCCGACAATATCGGCATGGTAACCAGTGACAAAACGTAAGCAAGCTAAGTGTTAAGTGTGGTTTGTCCCACTCACCGTGGAGTTGATCTGCATTTCAAGATCGGTGCAAGGCATGCGGTGAAAAAGGACACTGGGCCACCTATGCAAGAAATCTGGCTCCAAAGACGTAGCTAAATGTCACATTAGGACACAAACAAACAGAAGACGGGCGCAGCAACATGGCAACAGCAGCAAGGAGAGTGCCAGAGACCTGCGTAAATGCAAGTCGATACATGAAGTCCACAGCGAAACAGATCTGAGATAAGACTCAGGGTGGAGCAACTCTCAGCCAGAAAATGAGCAGGCGTTTCACATTGTGAACCCGACACATTGGGCTGGATTTTACTGGCAGCCCGACGTCAAGGATCGTGGCCGGGAGAGGCCCGCCATGGGCTTCGGCGCCGGAAAGGCACGGCCCTACATTGCCGCCAGCGGCGTGGCCTCATGGCGGCTCCCCACAGCTCGGCATTATTTACTTCATCAGTTGGTAGCCGGCACACCCGCACGGTCCGATCTCCGACCAGTGAAGTATGGAGGAACACTGGTAGGGAGGGGTGAGGAGGCAAGTATATCAGGGCGGGAGTAAAGGAGCAAAGTTAAAGGTTTCTGACCATTTTTTGTGGAGGGGGGGGGGCGTAAGAAGCAGAGGTCTGGTACACAAGGTGAGTATTTTGGAGGGGGAGGGGGAAAGAGGGCAAGGGATGAAATGTAAGTTTATTGGGGAGGTGGAAGAGGGGTTGGGAACATTTACTTAATTATTAGTAATAAATTTTAAATACATGTGTCTTTAAAAATTTAAAATAAATGTAAGGGATGGAAGCCCTTTAAAAATGGCGCTGATGCCTGCACAGTGGCACCGGACGCCGTTGCTGGGGATGGACCGCCTGCTCTTTAAACATCATCAGGGGGGTGGGCAGTCCACCCCGGCCATGTAAATGAGCTGACGTGTATAATATCGTGCCGGCTCTGCGGAGTAAAGTCCGCGCGTGCGGGCTGCCATCTTTGAAGCTAGCCGCCGAGTCAAACAACTGGAACCTTTTGCTACTATTAAAATCATGTGCTCAAAACAGTTGGCAAACACACGCTCAGGACTAAAACTGACACGGGAGCTAATGCCAATATCCTACCAGTCCGAATCCTGAAGGATACGTACCAGGGTTGTTGGAAATTAATGATACAACCGACAACTGCAAAGTTAACTGCATTCAATGGGTCACCCATCCTTTGCAGTGGCACACTAACCATGCAATGCAGCTGTGGCAAGTCAGCATGGGAACCACACATATTTTAACTGGTAGACACGAGCGGACCAGCAGTGGCAGGACTACCAGCGTGTAAGGACCTCAACATTCTGACTATCCACGAGATCACCAAGGTAGTCATTAAAGTGGAAGAGACAAAGAGTACTTGCACTAAGTCAGTCCTACTCAGGGATACGATCGCCGATGTACGGGACAAGAGGGTGGACACCTACCTCATCAGCCTGGACCAGGAGAAGGCCTTTGACAGAATATCGCACACCAACATGATGAACGTGCTTTCCAAAATGTGGTTTGGGGAGGGAATCTGCAATTGGATCAAACTGCTCTACACAAACATCAGTCGCGCCGTCTCAATCAATGGGTGGGAATCAGAAAGTTTCCCGATCCAATCTGCAGTCAGACAGGGCTGTCGTCCCTCCCTTGTCTTGTTTGTTTGCTGTATTGAACCCTTTGCTGAGTCTATTAGGAAGGATGCGAGCATAAGAGGGGTGACAATCCCAGGCAGCGGAGGCACTCAGGTTAAAACCCCCCTGTACATGGATGACGTTGCCGTCTTCTGCTCGGATCCGCTGTCCGTTCGCAGACTGATGAGCATCTGTGCCCAGTTCGAACTGGCCTCGGGAGCCAAAGTTAACCACGGCAAGAGCGAGGCCATGTTCTTAGGGAACTGGGTTGACCGATCCTTTGTCCTCTTCACTGTCAGGTCAGACTACATTAAGGTGCTGGGGATATGGTTCGGAAGGGCCGGGGCGTGCACCAAAACCTGGAGGGAGCGAGTAGCCAGGGTACACCATAAGCTGAGCATGTGGGAGCAGCGATCTCTCACCAATGTGGGTAAGAACCTGGTCATCAGGTGCGAGGCGCACACGTTGTTGCTGTACGTGGCAGAGGTCTGGCCCATACCCTACTCCTGTGCCGTGGCGGTCACCCGAGCCATTTTCCGCTTCATCTGGGGATCCAAAATGGACCTGGTCTGGAGGGACCCTATGTTCAAACCGCTGGATAAGGGCAGGAAAAATGTACCCAACGTCACCCTCATCCTGATAACCACCTTCGTGTGCGGCTGCATCAAGCTGTGCGTCGATCCCCAGTACGCAAACAACAAGTGTCATTATGTGCTGAGGTTCTATCTGTCCCCGGTGTTGCGAAGGATAGGCCTGGTCACATTGCCACGGAACGCTTCATCCAGTTGGACCGTGACGTACCACCTATCCTTTGTGGGAAAGTTTCTGCGGAAAAACACCTTTGACCACCAATCCATCAGGCAGTGATCTGCACAGAATGTCCTCAAGGTCCTACGGGAAAAGGAGATGGTGGAGCCTGTCGGATGGTTCCCCGAGCAGACTGCCAGAGTCATTTGGCAGAATGCCTCATCACCAGAACTTTCAAACAAGCACCAAGATGTAGCTTGGCTGGTGGTGAGAAGAGCCCTCCCAGTCAGATCTTTCCTGCATGCCCGGAATCTCACCCCCTCCGCACAATGCCCTCGAGGTGGCTGTGGTGGGGAAGAGTCAGTTGCCCACCTCCTTCTGGAATGTGTTGTTGCAAAGCAGATATGGAAAGAGATGCTGTGGTTTTTCTCGAGGTTAATCCCAAGCAGCTCTGTAACACATGAGTCTGTGCTCTACGCGCTGTTCCCAGGGACGCACACCGAGATAAACATCAACTGCTGCTGGTGGATTATCAATTCGGTGAAAGACGCTCTTGGCTTGCCCGAAACTTGCTAGCCTTCCAGCGCAAAGAGTTGTCCACGACGAGTGCTGCAGTCTGGCACATTCCAACGTCCAGGACTACGTGTTGAGGGACGCACCAAAGCTTGGGGCAGCCACGGCAAATGCTCAATGGGGAAAGACTACTGTGTAAGGTCCCCCCACCAAGGTAAACTGAGAGGCTGGATCCATGGAAAATCCTTCAGGCTGTATCCAGGAAATATGGGTTTGCTGCAAAATGCACATTGCATGTAAAATGAAATGGAAGGGTTGTGAGGCAACTCACTCCTGTATTGAAGGAAACTGATCTCCTCTGCACTCTTTGTATTGTCGACTTGCTGCTTTTTTGAACTGTTTTTTTCCAGATTTTTATGAATAAAGTATATTTTGGGAAAAAAAAAGTTCCAGACATTGCCTGAAACTTGCTGGTCATTCTAGGTGGTGACTTCAAATGCAACATTAATGCAGCTGGACGATCGGGCAGGGACGACAGCAAAATGGACACTACGTCCAGATTCCTAAAGGGAGCAGTAAAAGATGCCAAGCTGCACAACGTCTTCAGCAACCCTGCAGACGAAGCGCAGCATAGATACACTTGGTCGATACCGGACGGGTCTGCCCATTCCTGGTTTCACTTCCTATTTGTGTCCTGTGGTTTCATGGCCAGATCCACTGACGTCAAGCTGGTGTTTTTCTCTGACCAGTGCCTCTTACTGGCAGACTGTCACTTACAGGATGACCAGCGGGTTGACAGGGGGACATAGAAGCTCAAAGCTACACTGCTAACTCCAGAGAACGTTGAGGAGTTCAAAAAGGATTAAAAAGGTTGGAGGACCGTAAAACCCCTCTTTGAGCCTCCGGTGCACAGGCGGGAGGCGATCAAGGAGAACACCAAGAGGTTCTTTATCTTCAAAGGTGTTCAGAGGGCGAGAGAGAGAGACAGAGGGAAATGTCCTGACTCCAAAAAAGAATGCAAAATCTGCTCTGGCTACAGTCAATGGGGGTCGAGGTTAAGGAGGAT
The DNA here is from genome assembly GCF_036365525.1 of Heterodontus francisci. Classification (NCBI taxonomy): domain Eukaryota; kingdom Metazoa; phylum Chordata; class Chondrichthyes; order Heterodontiformes; family Heterodontidae; genus Heterodontus; species Heterodontus francisci. The sequence continues at coordinate 139,378,864 of NC_090374.1, forward strand.
CTCCAAGAGGTGGAGAGCCAGCCGGCCTCGCTCTTTGCCACGGAGGCTTCCAAGATCATCTTCCGGTCCAGAGTCCGCTCCGTTGAGCAGGATGAGATGAGCTCGCATTACTTCTTCCAAAAGGTACACAGAGAGAGCTCTGTTATCAGCAGCCTGAAGGAAGAGGATGGCTTGGCAACATCTTCGCAGTCCGACATACGAAGGATCCTTTTATGCTGGGCTGTACGACGTGAAGCCCACGGACAGCACGGCTTCCCAGTCCTTCCTATCATCTATCACGGAGGTCTTAGATGCCAGCATGAGGGAGACTGGACAAACTGCTAACTCTGGATGAACTGACAAACGCCGTCAGGTCCTTCGAGATGAGTAAAACTCCCAGAAGCGACAGCTTACTGGTTGAGTTGTATTCGGCTCTGTGGGACTGGATCGGCCCAGACCTGTAGAAAGTATACAAGAGTATGCTTCTGGCCAGTAGCATGTCAGACTCCATGAGGAAAGGCATCATCACCCTCATCCTCAAGCGGAAGGGGGAGAGGGCGGATATCAGAAATTGGCGGCCAATCTCACTGCTAAACGTTGACTACAAGATTCTGTCCAAAGTCATTGTCAGTCGGGTCAAGTCTGCTCTGGAGTTGGTGATTCACCCTGACCAGACCTGCACTGTACCCGGCAGGAAGATCTCTGATAGGCAATCGTATCCCTGAGTAGCGTGAGACTATGTACAGGGCAGGAGGGTGGACACCTGCCTCATCAGCTTGGACCAGGAGAAGGTTTTTGACAGGATATCGCACACCTACATAATGGGTGTGCTCTCCAAAATGAGGGAATCCGCAATTGGATCAAAATGCTCTACACAAACATCGATAGCGCAGCCTCAATCAATGGGTGGAAATCAGAAAGTTTCTCCATCCAATCTGGAGTCAGACAGGGCTATCCTCTCTCCCCTGTCTTGTTTGTTTGCTGTGTCGAACCTTTTGCTGGGTCCATTAGGACTCATTAGGGCATAAGAGGGGTAACAATCCCAGGCAGCGGAGGCACTGCGGTTAAAGCCTCCCTGTACATGGATGATATCGCCGTCTTCTGCTTGGATCCGCTGTCTGTTCACAGACTGATGAGTATCTGCAAGTAGTTCAAACTGGCCTTGGCGGCCAAAGTTAACCACGGCAAAAGCGAGGCCATGTTCTTTGGAAACTGGGCCGACCGAACCTTTGTCCCCTTCACCGTCAGGTCAGACTACCTGAAGGTGCTGGGGATATGGTTCGGAAGGGCCAGGGCATGCGTCAAAACCTGGAAGGGGCGAGTAGCCAGGGTACACCATAAACTAAGCATGTGGGAGCAGCGATCTCTCTCCATTGTGGGTAAGAACCTGGTCATCAGGTGCGAGGCGCTCATGTTGTTGCTGTATGTAACTCGGGTCTGGCTGATACCCTACTCCTGTGCCGTGGTGGTCACCCGAGCCATTTTCCGCTTTATCTGGAGATCCAAAATGGACCGGGTCCGGGAGGATACGATGTTCAAACCGCTGGATAAGGGCAGGAAAAAAGTACCCAACCTTCCCCGAGCAGAATGCCAAAGTTGTTTTGCAGAATGCCTTATCTGCAGAGCTTTCGAACAAGCACCAAGATGTAGCTTGGCTGGTGGTGAGAAGGGGCCTCCCCTTCAGATCCTTCCGACACACCCGGAGTCTCGCCCCCTCCGCACGTTGCCCTCGAGGTGGCTGCGGTGGGGAAGAGACTGTTGCCCACCTCCTTCTGAAATGTGTCTTTGCAACGCAGGTGTGGAAAGAAATGCAGTGGTTTTTGTCGAGGTTCATCCCAAGCAGCTCTGTAACACAGGAGTCTTTGTTCTATGGGCTGTTCCCAGGGACGCACACAGAGATAAACATCAACTGCTGCTCTTTGGTCTGCCCGAAACTTGCTGGTCTTCCAGCACAAAGAGTTATCCACGACAGTGTTGCAGGTTGGCACATTCCAAGGTCCAGGACTACATGCTGAGGGATGCACTAAGACCTGGGGCAGATGTTGCAAAGTCTCAATGGGGAAAGACTACTGTGTAAAGTGTTCCCGCCAAAGTGAACTGAGGGGCTGGACACATGGGAAACCCCTCAGGCTGTATACACCAAATATGAGTTTGCTGTAAAATGTACATGGCATGTAAAATAGAATGGAAGGGCTGTGAGGCAACTCACTCCTGTATTGAAGAAAACTGATTTCCCTTTGCACTTTTTGGAATGCCAACATGGTGCTGTTTTGAACTGTTTTGTAATGTATTTTTTATTTTTTTTACAGATTTTTATGAATAAAGTATATTTTGGGGGGGAAAAAAAACTTGCTGGTCTTTCAGTGCAAAGAATTGTCAACGACCGAGTTGCAGACTAGTACATTCCAAAGGTCCAAGACTACGTGTTGAGGGACGCACTAAAGCTTGGGGCAGACGCTGCAAAAGCTCAATGGGGGGAAAGGCCACAGTGTAAGGTCCTCCCGCCATAGTGAACCTGGGGGCTGGAACCTGTATAAAACCCCATGTGCTGTATATGGCTTTGTTGTACATTGCATGTAAAATGGAATGGAAGGGTTGTAAGGCAACTCACGTTCTGTATTGAAGAAAACTGATTTCCTTTGCACTGTTTTGGAATGTCAACATGGTGCTGTTTTGTAATGTGTTTTTTGAACAGATTTTTATGAATAAAGTATATTTTCAAATAAAAAGACATGGTCTGAAACTGCTAAGATGCTTGGAGTGTAAGGATAGGCAGAAGAAGTGATCACTCATGGGATCAAAATTTACAGCTCAGTGTAAATAAAAACCAGCAAATCCAGGTTCTGGCAAAAGGTCCAAGTCCCCCACCACAACTCTATCAACTTCTAGACTTGTAGGAATTATGTCCCGTCTTGGTCACAGCGTTTATGAAAAGTAGTGGAAATGATCCAAAAAAAGAATGATTTGAAAACTCAGGCCACTGAAGTACAAATTTAAAAAAAATCAATCTGTTCTGAGTGTAGAACTAAGGCTACACAGTTTTGATCCTGTATTTGGCATCTGTGCATGTAGAATGAGGGAAGGATTTAGATTGTGATCCAAAGCATGTTTATTACAGAGTAAGGTCATCATTCAAGGATGAAATACTGGGAGAAATCAGTCTCTTTTGCTCAATATGCTTTCAACATAACAAAACTGAATCTTTTACTACTGGTTAAAGCTAGTAATGAATCAAGCCTCATTTCTACAATACACAGCATGAGAATACATAACTCAGTTCACCCAACTGGTTCTTTATCTTGTCATTTGCAGCATTAGGTTCGAAATATTTCCTGACTGAGAGTTATATCAACTGTTATTGTATTTATGCATTTTTTACACCATAGTGTCAAACACACCAGGATTGGAAAACATGAAAAAGCATAGGCTAATACTGATAAAAGGACAAATGCAGACTGATGTCAGAAAGAAGCTCTTCAAGCAATGAGTGGTAAATGCTTGGAATGATCTTGCAGATAATGCAAACCATTTATTTGGCATCTCGTTAGATGACATAATAGGGGACTTTGTATGTTTTATCCCCAGACGCATGAAGTAAGATTGACCTAATGATCTCCCTCCTATATTTATCATGCATTTACAATATTAAACACATTAAACAGCTTAAACACTAAGCGTCGCATTAGTAAAATGAGACATGAATAGCATGGTAAAATATGGTTCTATGTAGATGTCCTTTAGCATGCAACAGCATCAGAGCAGCAACGAAGACCCTCAGAAAGATAGCTTGAAAATAAAGACCTATAATATTCCAAACGTTTATTATATATTATAAATGGTGAGTGTTCTCAAGATTCCAAACATACTGACGCAAACTTCAGTTGCGGAGCGCACATATTTTCAGTGCTGCTCTTGCAGTTTTGGGCCCCAAATGGCTAATTGTGTGAGACTGCAGTGAAGTTATGAATGTGAGCTATGAGTTGTAACTGAGAGATTGGTGTTAGCTAAGTGATGGGGATGTAGTGCATTGAACAGTGACGCTAGTGGTGCAGTGGGCAGGATATGGCATTTGAAGGCGCATTCACTTACCTTTACCACTTGCGAGTGGAGTGAACTTCTTGCAGCACTGTATCTAGGACCATGGGGATACACTGTTAGCCATTGTGGTCAATCTATCTGCTCTCAATGCCTTTGCAGTGTCTGGCTGGAGAGTGTCATGGTACTTTGGACAGAGGGCCTCTCTCCTCCTGTGTCAAGGCCTCCAGTGCTGCGACAGAGATTGTGGAGCTCATTGTATCCCCCATTGTCCCATAGTCCCTCTTCTTGCAGGCAGACACTGTTCACTTCCAGTACCTGCTCCAGTCAAAATGCACCACCCCTTTAAGGGGTGCAGGCTAGGCTGAACTTTTGCTAGCCTCTCACGATTTTGCATCCCCTGCTCAGGTATGCAATCGCTCAAAAGCGCTGCAATCATGCACATCTCCAGGCGGCATAAAGTTTGTGTGCTGTTTTGCATTGGAAACCACAAGTGTGGGTTAATCCGGTATTGCAATTCCCACGCTTGTTTTCAGGTCTTACCGAATTTCACTGCCACTGCATCTGCTGGTGATGATGTGATAGTAACATTACGTGACTAATTCAGTATAATGGGTTGCATTTAACATTAGGTGACATCCCTTTACTCCTCTCCAGAAATCCCAATATTCCCATTCAGGTACTGGATGCTTGTATTGAATGGCAGAACAGGCTCGAGAGGCCATATGGTTTATTCCTGCTCCTATTTCTTATGTTCAAGATATATATGATGATAAAGAACAAAGTTTAAAATAGGCAGACGATCAGGAAGCAGTTGCCAATACATATGAGTAAAATAAGCTTAGAAAAGCATATCTCAATTTTAAAGTATGCCCACCTATCAACCAGAATCTATTTGCATACAAGGACTCACGGAAGTGAAAGTAAAGCAGCTGCCAGCATCTAATATTGCAAGAGGAAGCTGAATTTAATTTAAAAGACTATTCTCAATAGCAGAAAATGAATAAGGATGGATGACAGAGATGGAAGCATGGGGCAGTCAAAAGAAGAAAGGTGTTAAGAAAGTACTTCCATTTTTGTTAAATTTTGAGGACTAGTTTTAAAACTGAAAAAAGGATTCCATAGATGCTATACTGTGTTTTTTTTTTTTAAAAGAGGTCACTGTAAGATCCTTTGGACTTGGTTTATAAACAACCCTTACTGGAAGTCACTTGTCTTCAGATAATTACCCAGCAGGGGCTTTTTGAGTTGGGGGAAATGTTTACAGAGAAGTGACAGGTCAAGATTTATAGGAATCAGGAGGATTGACTCTTGAGATATTGTTTTGGTTTCACTTTGGACAGTCAGTTGAAGAAAACCAGCCGAGAGAACAGTCACCTCTTTGAAAAGCCTGCCAGCTTTTTCGTCTCTTTCAGAAGCTCTTAGAAGCAAATGTAAGAAATAAAGAAATTGATGCTACATTCGTCCTGAAAGGCCTGCTTGAAACCCCTGTTGCTGTATTTCTCCTGAGACACTGGAAAAATCTGCTGGATAGATCCTCAACGCCGCCTGAGCGCATAGCTCTAGAGAAATATCCCAGTGACAGCCGTCGACACGTTTTTGGGACGCCAAACCAAAAAAGGGACAACTGCCATCTTTCCATATCTTCTCTTTTTTCTTCAAGAATTAGAAAGTATTTGGCCAAAGTATTTTTTTGTCCTTTTTTTGTATCAGAGCTCTAAAGAAAATCTCTATTTTGTTCCCGTTAACGTGTGCATGTATGCACACACATGCATGTGTGAGGGGCTAAGGTAAAAATGAATTTTCATATTTCACTGTGTGTTAATGCTTTGCTTCCTTACTGGTTATGTCTTGTTTTATAATAGACAGATAATTTTGTTGTTTCTTAAAAAAGTTAGAGTATTTTATTCTGGGATAAAAAATTGAGTCTATGATTGACCACATCAGTAGCTGGGTAAACATTTAAATATATGGCGTGACCTGTGGAGAAGTGGAACTAGAAAAAAAAACAGTGCACTCCTCCCGCCTCGGTCGTAACAAAAGTAAGAGTCAGAAAATGTGGAACTTCACTCGCAAAATCATCAAGCAATTGAACATCACACAATAACAATGAAGCACAAGGTGCAAAAATCAAGGGAAGACTAAACAAAATTTCATTTCTACCACTGTCAAATAAACAGGATTAAATATTGCCACCAAGTTAGCACGAAACCCATTGGAAAACAACTGCGCGTATGCAATTTCTCCCATTAGCTTCAGTCTTCACACCTCTGCCACTAATCAGAGATCCCTGCAGGCCTGCTTAACACAAAGGCACTTCCTCATCATGCTCCAACAAACCAAATCTCCTCCCCCACTGAACCGATAATGCTCCTCCATTTCGTCTTCCCACAGAATATTGCAACCACTGAAAATGTTCATTATATGGCCCCCGTGTAAAGAATTACCCCCTTCGAGGTAGACGCCCACCTGGCACGGAGACTTGCTGAAACAGCCTGTGACCATTTCTATCTCCTGTTCCATCCCCAACTTGCTCCTCTCCCCTTCCCCCTCCTGTTCCTTTCTCCACCTCCCCCTTTTCACTTCATGCTCGCTCCCTCCCCATCTTTTGCTGCATTACTGCCTCAGTTTCTTCCCTCTCCACCGTCACCTCTTCCATTCCTCTCCCACCTTCTCCTCCTGCCCCATCACATCTCTTTCCTGTCTGCTCCATCTTTCATCCTTCATCTCTCTGCTTCTACTCTTTGTCTCTCACTTCACCTGATACCTTCATCTCCCCTATCCTTCTCCCGTTCCATGACCCTTCCCCTTCTCTTCACACCATTTCCTTCTCTCCACCCACATCTACCTCCTCCCCTGCCTTGGTCCAACTGTCCCTGCCATCTAACCCTGCTTAACCTGAATACTGTGTTTGCTCTTGACTTCTTGTCTGCTTTTAATATACATTTAAGTACAAAGTACACCATAAATTTTCAATACAAGCAGATAAAATACTTGAACGTCAACAGAAATAAACATTACTTGTACTTGCCTTTTCAAATTGCAGTCTTTCATGAATAAGAAGTGGGAATACTGGCATAACACACTTTGTCTTCCAGTACTGACCAAGCACACAAATACTGATGTAGACATCATCTTTCCTTGGTAAAATCACACCAGGACATGTTACCTTAACAAGGAAATAAAAGCACAGTAACAGCTCAATTAGTATCTAAAAGTTATTAATTATTTTTAAAACTGTCTTTTTCATGTCCATTTGTAAAGTAAGAATACTGAAAATCTATCTGCATACAACATTGAAAATCTTGTGACTGTATGAATTAATTGCCTAGCTACTAATTTTGGCAGCTCACTCAGGATGGCCTAGGGTTTATTACCATTTTTGCATCCTTTTGATATTGGATATTGTGGAAATTGTAGTCAATTCTGACTGTTGTATGGATCTCAGTGCCTCTCACTTGACTCCTGCCCCATTATCCTGATTGAATGTTGCTAAGGTCTGCCACCAGTTGAGGACCAACAGGCAGTGTAGTGTTGCAAGTGTACCGAGTGAGATTTGTTCTTCTTCCTATCAGCTGTCGTTGCCTTGTACAGTTGCCTCTTCTGGTCTAGGAATCCTTTCTTCCATTGTTTAGAGTCCACAAACGTTGAGCAGGTAGGTTGAGCAGATAAAGCATGGGAAGCAACAGATTGTCAGCATTCCGAAGGGATCGTTCCCTCCGTGACACCCTGGTCCACTCCTCCATTACCCCCACTACCTCGTCCCCATCCCAGGGCACCTTCCCCTACAATCGCAGGAGGTGTAATACCTGCCCATTTACCTCCTCTCTCCTCACTATCCCAGGCCCCAAACACTCCTTTCAGGTGAAGCAGCGATTTACTTGTACTTCTTTCAATGTAGTATACTGTATTCGCTGCTCACAGTGTGGTCTCCTCTACATTGGGGAGACCAAGCGCAGACTGGGTGACCGCTTTGCGGAACATCTCCGCTCAGTCCGCAAGCAGGACCCTGAGCTTCCGGTTGCTTGCCATTTCAACACTACCCCCTGCTCTCATGCTCACATCTCTGTCCTGGGATTGCTGCAGTGTTCCAGTGAACATCAACGCAAGCTCGAAGAACAGCATCTCATTTACCGATTAGGCACACTACAGCCTGCCGGACTGAACATTGAGTTCAATCATTTCAGAGCATGACAGCCCCCCATTTTACTTTCATTTTTAGTTATTTTTTCTTCCTTTTTTTTTACATTCTTTACAATCTTTTTTTTTTTTGCATTTATTGCATTTCATCTTAGTTTGTTCAGTTTGCTTAGCCACTGTTTTTTTTCAGGTTTGCACTTGCTGCTGTTCAATATTCAGTGTATTTACACCTAATCTGTACTAATGCTTTGTCTTTCAACACACCATTAACATATTGTTTGGCTTTGCTCCGTGACCTTTTGGTCAGCTATGTGGCCTGGTCCAATCTAGACCGCCTTTGTTATCTCTTGCCCCACCCCCACCTCACTTGCTTATAACCTGTGACTTTTCTAATATTTGTCAGTTCCGATGAAGGGTCACTGACCCGAAACGTTAACTCTGCTTCTCTTTCCACAGATGCTGCCAGACCTGCTGAGTGGTTCCAGCATTTCTTGTTTTTATAACAGATTGCCTTTATTGCTCAATTCTGGATTGTTTGTTGGAATGTTAGATGAATCTCCCAGACACTGTTGTTAGCAACCCAGGACAAAAGTGGATTTTGTGCTTTGCACCTGTGCCCCTGCTCACAGGCAGCCTCACAGTTCTCAGAACTTCTTGTGAAAAGCTGCTTGCACAAAAGCGTAAGCAAAAGACACTTAATTGCAGGGGATTCCACCTTTATAAGATAAATACAAAAATATTTTCAAACTCCAGGTAAGCACCATGTGATCAGATGTCATGTAATTGACTATATATGTGTTTGAATGTCATACGACCAACCTTCCAGAAATAAATCCAACCAGAGTTAGTGACCCTAATGGAGCATCCATGTGGAAGCCCTCAATGTAATTTTTTTTTTTTTAAACTTATTTTTGTAGGGCCAAGAGCAAACTCACACACTCTGTACTCTTTAGTCCACCCCAACTAAGTACTGACACCTTAAGACACAATATAAAGAACACATATCCATGAACAGTAAAATAAACAGAACTGAATGCCTGTGACTCTATCCCTCTCTGCCCTCCAATACTGGTTCTATGCTCTGATGAACAATCACAGACCTGAAACATTAACTCTCCTTCTCTCCACAGATGCTGCCAGACCTGCTGAGTATTTCCAGCACTTTGTTTTTTATTTCAGATTTCCAGCATCTGCAGTATTTTGCTTTGATTTTTTAGATTTAGAGATACAGCACTGAAACAGGCCCTTCGGCCCACTGAGTCTGTGCCGACCATCAACCACCCATTTATACTAATCCTACACTAATTCCATATTCCTACCACATCCCCACCTGTCTCTATATTTCCCTACCTATACTAGGGGCAATTTATAATGGCCAATTTACCTATCAACCTGCAAGTCTTTGGCATGTGGGAGGAAACTGGAGCACCCGGAGGAAACCCACGCAGACACAGGGAGAACTTGCAAACTCCACACAGGCAGTACCCGGAATAGAACCCGGGTCGCTGGAGCTGTGAGGCTGCGGTGCTAACCACGGCGCCGCTGTGCTCTTCTGCTTGCTCCCCTCTGTGGTTTTCCAATTTGCACTTTCTCCCTGCTATTAATACAGCTGCAGCCCTGGTCTTAATGTTCCAAAAGCTCCCCCATTACACATTTATGAAACTGCATCAACCTTTACTCCGAGAGTTCCTCTCCTACCTGCTCGTCCTCACATTTTCCAAGGTCAACAAGTCTTGAATCTTGCTTCAAGCTCAGCCCCCAGATTCAGACTAATTGAACACTGCACATTAATGGCCTGCAGTGCTAATGTCCAACAGTAAGTGATACAATGATTCTCAGAAAATTAACATTAAGTATTTAACTTGAGTAATGCTGAAAATACTCAATTTCTGTACTACCAAACGAGTCAAGTATTTACCTACTTTTCAATAGCTGTAAGTTGTGTCACTGAATTAAATCTCCTGAGCTCTGTCTGATTAGCGTAATATAATTACATAGAATTAATTGACAACATAGTACTTCCAACATTTATAAACTACAGTATTGGTCAAGTAAATGTCCTAGAAAAATACGATTACGTTTAATGTTATATATATTTGAAAAGGAATGATAACTGGCCACTTCCAACATAATAGAATGATATAACATTAAGCAGAAAAGGAAAGAGTGAAATGATATTAATCGTGATAGCATAAAAATAAGGAAATTTGTATCTATGCAATTTCCGGCGGACCTTGAAGATAAAAAAAAATCAGGTGCTATATATACAAAAAAAAAAAAATCGATGGGTGACTTACATAGAGACAAAGTGAAAGAGAATGAAGGAAAAAAAGAACGTGGAAGACAGAGAAAAAAACCGAAAGAAATGGGAGTGAAATAAGCAGATAGTTGCAGCAATTGATAGGGGTGCACATTTTTGTTTTCCTGTGAACAGTGCAATGAGAGATTTATTAGCAACTTATTACATTTCTAATTAGAACCTATATTCTCTCGGAAAGTTTACTAGAAATGCTGCTGTGCAATGTAAGTAAGCTCTGGCGTTTGCCAGAGCTGGCGGGCAGCCATAAAGGCGGGGCTAAAGTGTGGCGAGTCGAAGAGACTTAGCAGTTGGCAGGAAAAAAGACAGAGGCGCAAGGGGAGAGCCAACTGTGTAACAGCCCCGACAAACAAATTTTTCTGCAACACCTGTGGAAGAGTCTGTCACTGTAGAATTGGCCTTTATAGCCACTCCAGGCGCTGCTCCACACACCACTGACCACCTCCAGGCGCTTACCCATTGTCTCTCGAGATAAGGAGGCCAAAGAAGAATGTAAGTACATGCAATTTATGAAAAGAAGCAATAAAATAAATGTCTTAATTTTTTCTCAATACAAATAAATGACCATAAGGTACAAAACCCAGTGCCGGATTAAGAATATTTGAGGTCCTGACTCGCGAACAGTCAGGACGAATGTTTCCTCTAAACTGCGCGGTAAACTTAAAGTTCCCGTAGAAGTCGCACACAAGTTAGCCCTTTGTTACCGTGCGTCTGAGGCTGTGCAAAGAAAATTAGAATGGCCACACAATTAAACAAATTGCATGTGCACTCCAAAGAAAAAATTTAGAGTGTACCTTGATCAGGACCCCTCTGCACAATCATGTCCCCGCACCACCACCCCACCCATCCATTAAAACATAAATAGGTCCGTAGAATGTTTACACACTGAATTAATACAGAGAATCATATCGCAATATACAACATTTAAAATAGGCCCATGCATTAAAACACCCCAGCGAAATCTATTCAGAATTGCTGGACTATAAGATATTTGAATTTGACTGAGAAGCACTCAGGCTGGGCTAACCTAACCTCATAAAAGCAGTTTCTTCAACTATTTCAAAATAAAGCTGTCCCTTTCTGTATTCCTGGCAAAATTAAATACTATACACATAGAGCACAAATAAAATGTTAAATAGTATCAACCTGTTAATAAGATACTGTAACAGATATATCTATTTGGATAACTGGTCAGTTGGCTTATTTTTGATAAAGCTAACCTCACTTTTCTGGAATGATTATTGGATGGTTTAAAGGGAGAAAGTGCTACTTTGCAATATTACCTAATCAGATTTGGTCAGATGACTATGAACATCAATTCTATCTTTCTAAAGACAGAAAGGAAATTTGAGGAACTGCCATCATGTCCTTTGAAACAGAGGAATAATTGTGGAATTATGATGTATCTGATTAGAATATTATATATAATCAGACATCTACTTGGCATTAGAGGGTCATGATTCTGTTACAAAAGGAACCAAGGAATTGTGTGCAAGAGATAGGAAAAGACTTGCACGTGGCTAAGATGAATAATACCTGGAGCAACATCAATACACTTGGCACACAGGTAAGCAATTATTAAGGCATCTTTCTACGTGTGGTGGTACTGTAATTAAGATAAAGGATACAAAATATTCGATACATTTATATATAATTAGAACTTGGGAATGGTATTATAGTTGCTATATATAAGCTTAACAGTGCAGGTCCACCTTTTGATTTGAATCATGCTTGACTCGGAATGATTGTACTGTTTACATAGTGTACATGTAACTAGGGACTCAAGTTTTGTTTAAGTTATAATTCAATAAAATTGTATTTGATCTTCAACCATAGAACTATCTCTGCATTTTGCTTGTTACATGGCCATAACCAATATGAACAGGGAATTTACTCTTAATTATTTGAGAATATATTGGCCCTGGTCAATTTAAAAAAATGTACTGCATCCTACTTTTTTGCAAACTTAGTATTTTCATGAACTTGAAAAGATGGAAATTTCACAAAGTTTGCAGTAAAAACGTTTCCACGTGTGGCACTATATTGGCAACACCGACACTGTGTACTCAATTTAAAGGACTTTCTGGAAGAAGGTGCACGAGTTAAAGAAAAGTGCAAACATGATGCATGAATATTATTGTAAATTCAGACAAATATGCATTGAAGGAAAAGTTATAATTATAGAAGGTGCGTATATAAAAATATATAAACCGTTACGCCAATACCGAGAAATGGTTAACAAGATTACGGAGAAAACAGACATCCTCCATTTTTTGGGATAATCACTGTTTCCGTAGTCCGAACCCTTAACAATACTGCCACAGCATATCTTTTTGACAGATCGAGTCCACAGTTGTATGCAGTTCATAAATACTATTTTTTTTCCGGTGCATGCTAATAATTAACGTTGCACGCAATGCAGAGATCACCACTAGAATATATATTTACGGTGCAGCTATAATATTTTAATTAGTTATTGATTTAAGAGTACAAGAGTTGACGAAGTATCTTACCGCGTGGATTTCAAGTTGAATAACACACTTGAGAACTTTTTGAGGCATTTTACAGATTTACCTGTCTGGAAGGGAAAAAAGATAATGTTAATTGAACTATATTGATATGGAAATAAAGTTGTTACTTGCTAACTTGTAACTGCTTGCTGTACTCGCCACAGCTCTGGGGAGCGTCATGTTTCCCTGGTGATTTAGAGAGTGAGTCACGCCTGATAAAGAGTCTAAACATGAAGAAAATGAAGCCTAACATCAACACAGCATGAAAGTTTTTTTTAAAAAAAGGACTCGGCATGTACAATCAGGCAGGGGTTCTCATTATTACCACCTTTCGATCATCTCACTAAAAATGAGTGAAAATTAAATCAACAGAAACAGTTAATTTGAGGGGTTTATAATATATGCAGAAAAATAATCTCTCCCATGCGAGCGTGATTATAAACATGAACAGCAGTTAATATCCTGCAAGACCTAGAACAGAAAGGGGAATGTATAGTTCGGACATTAGGAATATTTTAAAAGAAATTGCAAGCGACTATCGTAAACCAATTTCTTTGATTAGTCCAGGAATAAAGGGGCAGTAGTGTATTTAAGGAGCAGGTGAGAGATGGGTGGATGTTGATGGGACTCCTGTGCATTCATTGCTGTGAAGGCTAGCGTGGCACTGAGCTGCTTGCCCTGGCAGTGCTCCTGTTACCTCTCTCACTCAGTGGTGGGGCCGGGACACTGGCACCAGTCGCTCCTCTCGCTCTTCCGCACCTCTAGATGTCGTTGTGGTGGCTGATGACGCCCAGTTCCCGTCTCCGTCTCTTTCCGCCCCCACCCCCCCCCCGCCGGCGGCTCCACTCAGTTTGTTGCCGAAATGATTCCTGAAACTGTGGATACAAAACAATTAACTTAATTTATTTCTCTCCTAACCCGATTTTAAACAAAAAAAAAACAACAAAACTCACCTTAATTTCCTTTCCAACCGGAATTAAATGACGGTCTTTGTCCGGCCCAGCTAATTATAATCATCAGCCATTGATGACGGTTACCATGGCTACGGACCTCTGACCCGTCCGTGGCACGTTGATAATTGTTAACGTATTTTTTTATATGTGTACGTGTGCAAATAATTTACGGTTTTGACTGGAGTTGTATGTTTTATCAGAAATTTACAAAAAGAGAAGAGAAAGTGTGTTTGCTGCTCCCAGGATGCAGCGGTGTTACCGGCAGCCGCAGAGACAGCGAAGCCGACATGGCGTCATCTGGATTCAGGCTCAGCTGCTCGTTAGACGGCCACGAAATGGATGTTCGGGGACTGGCCACCACGTTATTTCCCGTGGGAGCATTCGTGTCGGTGTCCAGGGATCGCACTGCTCGAGTGTGGGTGCCCAGCAGGTAAAAGCAAACCAGGAGTTCAGCTGTAAGGCCCGCCAGAGGGAGTGGCGCCTCTAATGACTTGACAGCTTCACCAGAGTCAGCCAGAGGCAGGCAGGCGGGGTGGTGGTAAATGAAGCTGTACATTTAATATTCTTGTGCTTTTCCATGCCTTTCCATAGAATTGTGCAGCCTCCTCTGTTCGTGTGCATTGTATGCAGATTTATTTCGTTTGTGAAACACAACTCTTAAATTTGGAACCCTTCTCTTTAATCACAGTGGTTTAACAGCAATACCTAGTGTTTATGTCGCTACATAACATTTTTTTTTACCGTAGTTAAACGTCCCAATGTGCTTCACAGGATTATTATCAAATAAAATTGGACATCGAGCCACATAAGGTGGTATAAGGGCAGATGACCAAAAGCTTAGTCAAAGAGGTAGTATTTAAGGAGTGTTTTAAAGAGAGGCAGACAGTTCCAGAGTTTAGGGCCATGGCAGCTAAAAGCAGAGCTGCCAATGGTGGAACAGTTTTAAAATTGGGATCCTTTGGGCCAGATTTGCAGAAACACTGAAATCTCGAAGTGTTGTAGTGCTGGAAGAGATCACAGGGAAGAGCAAGGCCATGGAGGACTTTGAAACCTTTTGGGTCTGATCCTCATGGCTGATCTATCTCAACTCCATCTTCCTGCACTATCCCTGTATCTTTTGATTGCCTTAATTTCCAAAAATCTGTTCATTTCTGTCTTGATTAAAACTCATTGAGCATCCACAGCTCTCTGGGGTAGAGAATTCCATAGATTCACAATCCTTTCATTGAAGACATTTCTCCTCATTTCAGTTCTAAATGACCAGTCCCTTTTTATGAGACTGTGACCTCCTAGTTCTAGACTCCTTAGCCAGGAAAAACAGCCTCCCAGCATATACCCTGTCAAGCCACTTAAGAATTTTATTTGTTTCAATGAGATCACCTTTCATTCTGAAATATGAAGTAATTCATTTTGGTAGGAAGAATATGGAGAGCCAATAAAGGAGACTATTCTAAAGGGGGTGCAGGAGCAGAGGGACCTAGGTGTATATCTGCATAAGTTATTGAAGGTGGCAGGACAGGTTGAGAAAGCAGTTAATAAAGCATACAGTATCCTGGGCTTTATTAATAGGGGCATAGAGTTCAAGAGCAAGGAAGTTATGTTGAACTTGCATAAGACACTAGTTTGGCCTCAGCTGGAGTATTGTGTCCAGTTCTGGGTGCCACACTTTAGGAAAATCGTGAGGGCATTGGAGAGAGTGCAGAAAAGATTCGCAAGAATGGTTCCAGGGTGAGGAATTTCAGTTCTGAAGATAGATTGGAGAAGTTAGAACTGTTTTCCTTGGAGCACAGAAGGCTGAGAGGAGATTTGATAGAGGTATTCAAAATCATGAGGGGTTTGGACAGAGTAGATAGAGAGAAACTGTTCCCACGCGTGAAAGGATCGATAATAAGAGGGCACAGATTTAAAGTATTTGGTAAGAGAAGCAAAACTGACATGAGGAAAAAGTCTGTAATGCACTGCCTGAGAATGTGGTGAAGGCAGGTTCAATTGATGCATTCCAAAGGGAATTAGACAGTTATATGAAAAGGAGGAATGTGCAAGGTTACAAGGAGAAGGCAGGGGAATGGAACTGAGTTGCTCTTTCAGAGAGCCCGTGCAGACATGATGGGCCGAATGGCTGCCTCCTGCACTGTAACAATTCTGTGATTCTTCTAAACATGAGGGAATATTGAAACTCAAACTCTCCTCAGAGGACGATTCCCTCATCCCAGGCATCAGTCCAGTGAACCTTTGTTGCACTCTCTCTAAGTAAAGTATATCTTTCCTTGGGAGAGGACATCCACACTGTACACAGTACTCCAGGTGTGGTCTCACCAAGGCCCTATATAATTTTAGTAAGATTTCTTTACTCTTATACTCCAATCGCTTTGTAATAAAGGCTTTCCCAATGGCTTGCTGTACCTTCATGTTAATTTTATGATTTGCATACAAGGACATTCAGGTCCCTCTGAATACCAACATTTCTCTCACCATTGGGAAAAAATATTCTGCTTTTCTATTTTTCCTACCAAAGTGGATAACTTCACATTTCTCCACATTATATTCCCTCTGCCATGTTCCTGTCCACTCACTTAACCTGTCTATAATCCCTTTGCAGCATCTTTGTGTCCTCCTCACAGCTTTCTTTTCCACCTAAGTTTGTATCATCAGCAAACTGGATACCTTGCATTTGGTCCCCTGATCTAAGCCATTGATGTATATTGTAACTAGCTGAGGCCCAAGCATAGATCCTTGCTGTATCCCACTAGTTATAGCCAAGAATTTTAAAATTGAGGTGTTGCTGAAATTGGAGCCACTGTACGTCAGCGAGCACAGGGGTGATGGGTGAATGAGACTTCTTGTAAGTTCGGACATGGGTAGCAGAGTTTTGAATGACCTCAAGTTTACGGAGAGTAGAAGGCTGGAGGCCAGTCAGGAATGCAATGGATTAGCCATGTGTAGAGGTAACAAAGGCATGGATGAGGGTTTCAGTAGCAGATTAGCTGAGGCATGGGTGACGTCGGGCGATATTCTGAAGATGGAAATAGGCATTCTTAGTGATGATAGGGATAACTGGTCAGAAGCTCATCTTGGGATCAAATATGACACCACGGTTGCGAACAGTTTGGTTACGCCTCGAACAGTTGCCAGGGAAAGGGATGGAGTCATTGGAGAGCAGTGGAATTTCTAGCAGGGTCCAAAGGCAATGGCTTCGGTAATTCCAATAGTTAGAGGAAATTTCTGCTCATTCCGTACTGAATGTCGGATAAGCAGTGTGACAATTTATAGTTAATGGAGGCTTCGAGAAGAGGAGAAGGATTGTGATGAGGTAGAGTTGGGTGTTGTCAGCATACATGTGAAAACTGTGATGCTGTGTTTTCGGATTATGTCGCTGAGCAGCTGCATGTAGATGATAAACAAATCAGCTACATTTTAGGAGCCTTAGTTTTAGTTTTGATTTCATGTGAAGCCTGAACAAAAACTTAACAGAAAAAGTTCTTGGAAAATGAATGCAGACACAGACCAGAACATCTGCACATTCAATGATGACTCACCTGGGTAAGTTGAATATTTTATATCAGTGGTACAAGACTCAGCTATAAAGATCAGAAGAAGCCAGGTTAGATCCCAAGTCTGTGATCAGGGGCTGGATTTTATCCGCGCTCTGCCCCCACTCCCTTAAAACTTAGGACACCCGCATTTAGCAGCCACCGAGGAGCCCCTGCGATATTTCGCGCAGGGGCTCATTTCAGAAGTGGCTGCGGAGCTCCCGCCCCCGATGTCATGTCGGGACGGCCTCCGCGTCCCTGACAACGGCATCGGGTGCCACCGTGCAGACGCTGGCGCCGTTTTTAAAGGGCTTTAAGCCCTTACAAATCATTTTAATTTTTAAAGGCAAGACAGAAGTGACTTTTATTAAATAGAAAAGTAAGTTTATGCCCACCAGCCACCCCCCCCCACCCCGTGTTCATTTCATTGCATGAAATGACCGTCAATTGATTTGTCGAATACCCGAACTCCACCCCCCAACCTTCTAACATCTGGCCTCTAATCCCTTCCTACCATTGGTGGTGTTAAATTTGTTTTCACTTCTTCCTCATCCCTCCTGCCCTGAAATTTTTATTACTGCCCCCTCCCCACCAGGTTCCCGCCTTGGAACATTAGTACAGATAGGGTGTTGATGGACTGAAAATTGAACAGCAGCAAGTACAAACATGAAAAAAAACAGTGGGTAAGCAAACTGAACAAACTAAGATGAAGTAAAATAAACATACAAAAAAATGTAAAAAAGAAAAAATAATGAAAAAAATTGGCACCTTCCCCTGCAATCGTAGGAGGTGTGATACCTGCCCATTTACCTCCTCTCTCCTCACCGTCCCAGGCCCCAAACACTCCTTTCAGGTGAAGCAGCGATTTACTTGTACTTCTTTCAATGTAGTAGACTGTATTCGCTGCTCACAATGTGGTCTCCTCTACATTGGGGAGATCAAACGCAGACTGGGTGACCGCTTTGCGGAACACCTCCGCTCAGTCCGCAAGCAGGACCCTGAGCTTCCGGTTGCTTGCCATTTCAACACTTCCCGCCCCCCCCCTGCTGTCATGCTCACATCTCTGCCCTGGGATTGCTGCAGTGTTCCAGTGAACATCAACGTAAGCTCGAGGAACAGCATCTCATTTACCGATTAGGCACACTACAGCCTGCCGGACTGAACATTGAGTCCAATAATTTCAGAGCATGACGGGCCCCCCATTTTACTTTCATTTTTAGTTATTTTGTCTTTTTTTCTTTTTTACATTTTTAACTTTTTTTTGTATGTTTTATTTCGTCTTAGTTTGTTCAGTTTGCTTACCCACTGTTGTTTTTCATTTTTGTACTTGCTGCTGTTCAATTTTCAGTCCGTTAACACCCTAAATGTACTAATGCTTTGTCTTTCAACGCACCATTAACATATTGTTTGCCTTTGCTCCATGACCTTCTGGTCAGCTATTCTGTGGCCTTGTCCAATCTACACCTTCTCCTTTGTTATCTCTTGCCCCACCCCAGCTTTACTTGCTTATAACCTTTTACATTTCTAATATTTGCCGGTTCCGAAGAAGGGTCACTGACCCAAAACGTTAACTCTGCTTCTCTCTCCACAGATGCTGCCAGACCTGCTGAGTATTTCCAGCATTTCTTGTTTTTAATTCAGATTTCCAGCATCTGCAGTATTTTGCTTTTATTTCATGTGTTTGCTGAGCTGTGGTTGGATTGAGCACCTTCTGGGGGAAGAAAATTTGCTAGGATTCTAATCATATTTCCTTTCCTCCATCTTCTGATTTTCCATTCTAGGTGGAAAGTTTTATTTGCCACTGAGAGCAAATGCCTGGTGGCCTAATGTTAAAGTGTGTTTCTCACTCTATTGAGATTTGAAGTGGAGGATGTTGCATAATGTTGTGCACTCCAGTTCGTATTTGCATCATCTCAGAACTCTGCCATATGCCTGATTTGCAGTTAGTTGGGACCTGTTTTCACAGGCTGAGAGGTTGTAGTTGAATTATTAAAGGAGAATTTTTTTTTTAGATTTGTTACACTCATTGCTCTTACTGACCCTCCCTCAGAATGTATCTGTTCCTGGCCTATAGTAGACTTCTACAAGTCCAAAATGCTTAGGGTTGGTGGTTATGGTTTTGTTTTTTGGTACATGCCCGGCGAACAAGATATTGGAGCACTGTGTACTGAATCACTCGAACTTTTCTTGACCGTGGAAGAGTCATTGTATTATCTTGCTTGACGGCACAATGCTTGATTTGTTTTTTGTTGTTGTAACGATGCATGAATTTGGATGAACTTTCCCTTGCCCTCCCTAAAGTGTTTGTGATTTTGCCTCTGTAAAAAGTGAGACGTGCTAATTATTCATGTCCTTAGTACCACCTGTCATTGGTCTGTTCAAGTGAATACTGTCTTAAAGGCCTCTGACATACCATAGTTAACTGTCATGTATTGTCTTAGAGGGATGAGTTTGAAAAATAACTTTTGAGCAGATAAAATGGCAATCTTCAGTTGTATTTGACAGGTGAATTAAAGGACCATTTTGTAGATAGAAGATTTGGGCTGCAAAAAAAGCTTTTGTATAAATTAGATTGTAAATCTATTGTATATTACATTTTGTTGAAGTGCACAGTAAACTTTAAAAAAAAAACTGTGGGGAAATTGTATGCTGTGGGGAAATTGTATGCTTGGGCAAAGTAAGATGTTGATAATTAGAACAAAACACATGTAATGTTTTAAAAAATAAAGTAGAAATGATATGTATTAAACCCCCCACTAAGGAAATATCAAGAGACTTAAATTAATGCTACAATGATATGAAATAAACATATGATGTTGGAAATTTATAAGCCCATTTGCGACTGCATTGTAATTTAAAATTATAGAGGATGAAATTCAGCAACTTAACTTACATAGATTTTAGGATAATGATGTGAATAGTGTGATAGATATTGGGTTGTACATTGAGTTTCAAGCAGGTACATGAATGCAAAAAACTGTAATAGCAGCCAAGTAACCATATAGACTAGAAAATCTCAGATTCAATGCCTGATCTGTTCTGAATATGCTGGTCTTAGTTAGATGAGGAGCTACAGTTAACTACCATCTGCAGGGCAAAATCATTCAGGCCGCCTTCAGTGTATGAAATAATTTCTGACACTGCGACTTACATGTAACCTTGGTTGGCCATTGCATTTTCTAATCAATAGAATGTCATTCCCTGTTTCTAGAAGAATGGTACCCAGTGTTTGCTCTAACATAGACTTTATGTCGACTGATATTGTCTATCCTCTGTCCGGCCTTGCAATAATATATTTCGCCTTTCAATGATTATAAAAGGAACCAGTTGCACATCGTAGGGACTGTAGCTGTCTCTTGGTACTTACAGTATTAATCATATTATGCATCTTGAAGTGCATGTTTTTCTTCAAGTAATACTGTAACCTTGCTTTGAGAATGACTTTCAAGACTAGAAGAGTGTAAGCCAGTACCTTAACATACATCATGAATGTAGTATTTTTTGGAAGGCTCTGTTTGATGAAAAACTACTTATAATGTTTTACAGTATGAGGCATTGTCTCATTCTGGTGAGAAAAGTTAACTGGATTGCTTGTATTTCAGTTCAAACAGGGGTTTTACAGAGATGCACTGTATGAATGGACATTCAAACTTTGTGTCCTGTGTATGCATCATAGCACCCAATGACACATACCCTCGTGGACTGATTGTAACAGGAGGCAACGACCATAACATTTGTGTTTTTACATTGGATAGCCCAGCACCACTGTACATTCTAAAGGGACATAAAAATACAGGTAAGAGTTCACTATTCTATTTGCTAAGTTTCATGATGCTTATTTGCAATGACCCTTTAAAATGCACAGCAGAAGCTTTAGATATTTACTGGAAAGGAATTAACCTATTACAGTTTCATGATACAACTTTGAGTTGCCCTAATGGTAGCAAAGTTTGTAAATGAATGGAATATGATTTTCACGTATTGAACTTTTTTGAAGTTGCTTTGTGGGCTTGTGATAAAATTAAACAGCAGTACAAACTAGAACATTCAGAGGCATTACAACACTGCAGATTAAAGGCATTCTTGCTTTGGAGGTTAGTTGCTTCTTAACTAGTAAAGAGAAATCCTAGAAGTGTTGATTACTGAATTCATTTAGATTTTCTTCCATTTTCATCAGTTTTATTCCGTTCGTTTCAGAAGGTTCTTACTATGTTTTCCAGCACATGGCACCTTCCAGTACCTTGTCCCAGTTGTCATTCATTGTAAGCATAAACAGTGAATTTTCGCAGGCTGTTCAGCTATGGAAATTGCCACTGTTTAGCCTGGTCCTGTTTTTGCCTCATGTTCACATGCATAATTTCGGTAGAGGATTCTGGATAACAGGAACCCTGGCTGGTTTTATTTCCCACTCCTTCATCCCTAGGTTCTTGAGTCTTTGGTACTGAAGTAATTTATGCTGGTTTTACCCTGTCCCAGTTGTCAGATCTTCTTGGTCTGTATGATTCGGTACGATTTTGATCAGTACTGCTTCTGAGCTGTGGGATAGCTGCTTATGTTTTGATATATTGTTCCAGTCTGCTGCAGTGAAATCTGTTTTTACAATTTCTTCTGTACAGGAAATATTTACCATTTGCATAAATTTGAGCTTTTAAGAAACTATGTTTAGTGGAGCCATATAAAATTGATTTCTAAGTTATCACAGTGGAGTTTCACTGTGGAAAGAAGACAATTGAAAGATGGGCAGTTTGGATTTCAGGATCACAATACTCAGAATTGGAAGGGCATCCTGAAATTGTGCTCTTAGCATTTGTTGAGGGATAAAAAGCTCAAGAAATGCAAGGGATTACTTGTATGAGGGAAAACATTTGTATATAAAGTGAATTAATCTAGGAAATATGTTTGAAGGTATAAGATTAGCAATGAAAGGTGGTGAATGTGTTCTAACAGATTGCGAGTTGGTATTATATGCGGAGACTTGGAATACGAAAGCAAAGAGGTAATGTTGAACTTTTAAATTTAGAGTATTGTTATCGGTTTTGGGCATCCCAATATAGGGAGGATGTAGAAGTAATGGAAAAGCTACAGTTGAAGTTTACTCGTATGTTACTATGGTGAAGTTCGACAATTATCAAGCTAGACTTGAGAAGTTAGGAGTATTTTTCTTCAGAGCTGAGAAAGTTAAGGGGATGACTTTATAGAGGTCATTAAGATAATGAAGTTGATCGTGATGGATTGTTTTCACTGGTTAGCAATATGTTAATGAGAGACCAGATTTAAGATAATCCCAAAGAATTGGATGGGTGAGTTATAACACAGGGCTGGATTTTACAGCCCCTCAATGCCATGGGTCATGGCGGGGAGGCCCGTATAATGCTAGCAGGAGCGGCTGCCATGACCCACGACGCCGAGAAGGCCCCACCAGATATTAGCGGCGGTGAGGCCTCGGTGCAGCCTCCCGCCACTTGGCTGCGGGGCCTTCATTAAAATATTGAAATGAGGTTAATAAAAATGCAGTTCAATTTACCTGCTCCCGACGGCCATCCCACTTCGATTTTACGGTCGCCGACCGCAACTCGCATCCCTTCAGAACTCCGTATGGAGTTCTGAGGCAAGACACCCAGGGGGAGGGAGGAGAAATAAAATTAGCGGGGTGGGGGGGGTGCATTGGTAGCGGGAAAAACAATCCTTATTGGCTGTGGGGATGGTGGGAAGGGGTTTCGGGTCAAAGGGAATAAAGCTGGGGGGTGGGTGGGGGGGAGGGGGAGGGAGAGCTCGTTAGTAATAACTTTTTTTGCAGGGGTAGGCCAAAAACTGTTTATGCATGGGAAGGGTGGGGGGGTTGGGTGTGCGGTGGGAGAGGTGATTACAGATGTGAGCAAATCTTTATTTAAATTTTCATTGAACCTGCACCTTTTTTAAAAAATGTAAATTTCTCCTGAAAGGCTGGAAGCCCTTTAAAAATGGCAGTGATGCAGTGGCGCCGGATGCCGTTGCCGGGGACGTGATGGCGCCTCCTCTCTGTCATCAGGGGTGGCTGCTCCGCCCCTTCCATTTAAATGAGCCCCCATGCGTAATATCTCGGGGGCAGATGCTCTGTGCGGGCGGGCCGCTGACCTCAAAGCGCGCTGCCGCGATGTGCAGCGCGCTAATAAAATTTAGCCTACATTCTTTATAGAGGGGGTAACTGGAATGTGGGATCTTCTACCAAAACCTGTTCTCAAACCAGAATTTTCTGGTAAATGCTTTTAAAAGGAAATTGGATAATTGCTGGGGGAAAAAAAGAGAAACTTTAATATGTATGACGAGTGAGCAGAAGCATTAGATTTGCTTATGTGGCACAGACTTAATAAGACAAATGGCCTGTTATTGTGTCATTCTAATTTTAGAAACTCTTAGCAATTAATATAATTGAGCCTTGATTATACACCATACTGGAGGGACTTCTTTATTAGTTCGGGGCATGTGCATGTCACTGGTGAGGCCAGGACTTATTGCCCATCCCTAGTTGCTCTTGAGAAGATGATGGTGAGCTGCCTTCTTGAACCGCTGCAGTCCTTGGGGTGTAGATACACCAACAGTGCGGTTTGGAAGGGAGTTCCAGGATTTTGACCCAGCGACAGTGAAGGAATGGCGATGTAGTTCCAAGTCAGGATGGTGTGTGACTTGGAGGGGAACTTGCAGGTGGTGGTGTTCCCATGCATCTGCTGCCCTTGTACTTCCAGGTGGTAGAGGTCGCTGGTTTGGAAGTGCTGTCGAAGGAGCCTTGGTGAGTTGCTCCAGTGCATCTTGTAGGTGGTGCACGCTGCTGCCACTATGCATCGGTGGTGGAGGGAGTGAATGTTAAAGGTGGTGGATGGGGTGCCAATCAAGCGGGCTGCTTTGTCCTGGATGGTGTCGAGTTTCTTGAGTGTTGTTGGAGCTGCACCCATCCAGGCAAGTGGAGAGTATTCCAATCACACTCCTGACTTGTGCCTTGCGTCACAGGACTATTTTTTCTCCTCTGTTTGAAGCAGCGCGTCTTTACCAGTCTGTTTGAAGCAGCGCGCCAGCAGCTGCGCCTGTTTCCTTGGCCACAGCAGGAGCGAGAGCGGGTCACACGGTGTACTGTAACTTTTAACTGGATAGAGACTGGCTTCAACCAGTTTGAACTAGAGTCCAGCGACGCGTGCTCTGCAAGATGTTGTCTATTTCTCTTAGCAGAAAAACTACATTGAGTTACAGGCTGTTATTGCTTAAGGGAGAAAAATCCCTGGGGAAAAAAAAAGAACATTGGCCTTCACAAGGGACTGTCTGTCGTTTCTTTGTGTTTGCTGGAATTCTCAGTAAAGTTTCTACTGAAAAACTACGAATTTTAGAATCCAAATAGACGTATGGCTATGCTCCTTGTTAAAAGAACTGTGTGACATCTTCTGCAACCAAAGTGCTTTGAATGCCATCTGTTATAGACTCTCAATTTGCCTGGACACTTAGAGTGGCATCTGATTGTTCTAATCCGGGGCACCTCACCAACCAGGAACGTAACTCACTAAGACTTACAGCCAAAGCTACTTATTTTATTCCTAAGGAATACAACTTTTAAAAACCAGTTAACCATTGTTAGTTTTGAATGTATGTGCGTGTGCATGGGGAGGCTTACGTTAAATAAGTTATAAGGTCTTTAGACATAGGTTTATTTTAATAGTGTTCACATTTAGTTTATTAATAAATAGTTAATTCTTTGTCTAAAGATACCTGGTTTGGTGCATTTTATTCTGGGGGTTAATAAAATGTTTAATTTGGCTGATTTCCGGTTAGGTGGGAAAACTTTAATAATATGCTGCGACCTGTGGACTACTGGGACTGAATTGACAGTTCATTGCTCCCGCCTCAGTCGTAAAACTTGTAGATGGCATTGGGGCGCCAGGAGGTGAGTTACTCTCCACAAAATTCCCAGCCTTTCATCTGTTCTTGTAGCCACAGCATTTATGTGGCTGGTCCAGTTCATTTTGTGGTCAGTGGTGACCCCAGGGTGTTGATAATGGGGGATTCAGCGATGGTAATGCCATTGAAAGTCAAAGAGAGATGGTTAGATTCTCTCTCGTTTGAGATGGTCATTGCCTGGCATTTGTGTTGCATGAATGTAACTTGCCACTTATCAGTCCAAGCCTAGATGTTATCCAGGTCTTGCTGCATATGGACATGGGCTGCTTCAGTATCTGAGGAGTCGCAAATGGTGCTGAACGTTGTGCAATCATCAGCGAACTTCCCCACTTCTGACCTTATGATGGAGGGAAGGTTATTGATGAGGCAGCTGAAGATGGTTGGGTCTGGGACACTACCCTGAGAAACCCCTGCATGGATGTCCTGGGGCTGAGATGATTGGCCTCCAACAATCACAGCCATCTTCCTTTGTGCTAAGTATGATTCCAACCAGTGGAGAGTTTTGTCCTGATACCCATTGATGCCTGTTTTTCTCAGGTTCCTAGATGCCATACTCGGTCAAATGCTGCCTTGATGTCAAGGGCAGTCACACTCACCTCACCTCCGGAGCTTTCTTTTGTCCATGTTTGGACCAAGGCTGTAATGAGGTCAGGAGCTGAGTGGCCCTGGCAGAACCCAAACTGAGCGTCACTGAGCAGGTTATTGCTGGGTAACTGCTGCATGATAGCACTGTTGACTATTCCTTCCATCACTTTGCTGATGATCGGGAGTAGACTGATAGGGCGGTAATTGTCCGGGTTGGATTTGTCCTGCTTTTTGTGTACAGGACATACCTGGTCAATTTTTCACATTGTTAGGTAGATGCTAATGTTGTAGCTATACTGGAACAGCTTGGCTAGGGGTGCGGGTAGGTCTGGAGCACAGGTCTTCAGTACTATTGCCGGAATGTTGTCAGGGCCCGTGGCCTTTGCAGTATCCAGTGCCTTCAGCTGCTTCTTGATATTGCATGGAGTGAATCGGATAGGCTGAAGACTGGCATCTTTGATGTTGGTGACCTCAGGAGGAGGCTGAGGTGGATCATCCACGTGGCACTGCTGGCTGAAGATGGATGCAATTGCTTCAGCCTTGTCTTTTGTACTGATGTGCTGGGCTCCCCCCATCATTGAGGATGGGGATATTTGTGGAGCCTCCTCCTCCTGTTAGTTGTTTAATTGTCCACCACCATTCAAGACTGGATGTGGCAGCACTGCAGAGCTTGGATCTGATCTGTTTGTTGTGGCATCGCTTAGCCCTGTCCATTGCATGCTGCTTCTGCTGTTTGGCATGCAAGTAGTCCTGTGTTGTAGCTTCACCAGGTTGACTTCATTTTAGGTATGCCTGGTGCTCCCCCTGGCATACTCCCCTGCACTCTTCATTGAACCAGGGTTGGTCCCCCAGAGGATGGCAATGGTAGAATGGGGGATATTCTGGGCCATGAGGTTACAGATTGTGGTTGAATACAGTTCTGCTGCTGCTGATGGCCCACAGTGCCTCATGGATGCCCAGTTTTGAGTTGCTAAATCTGTTTGAAATCTATCCCATTTAGCACGATGGTAGTGCCACACAACACGATGGTGGGTACCCGCAGTGTGAAGATGGGACATTGTCTCCACAAGGACTGTGCGATGGTCACTCCTACCAATACTGTCATGGACAGATGCATCTGCGACAGGTAGATTGGTGAGGATGAGGTCATGTAGGCTTTTCCCCCTTGTTGGTTCCCTCACCACTTACCGCAGACCCAGTCTAGACCCTTTAGGATTCTGCCAGCTCAGTCAGTAGTGGTGCTACATGCCATTTTTGGTGATGGACATTCAAGTCCCCCACCCAGAGTACATTTTGTGCCCTTGCTGCCCTCAGTTCTTCTTCCAGTTGGTTTCGATATGAAGAAGCGCTGATGCATCAGCCGAGCGGGGGTGGTAGGTTGTAATCAGCAGGAGGCTTGCTTGCCCATGTTTGACCTGATGCCATGAAATGTCATGGGGTCTGGAGGACTCCCAGGCAACTCCCTCCCAACTGTATACCACTGTGCCACCACCTCTGGTAGGTCTGTCCTGCTGGGGTGGTGATGGTGTCAGGGACATTGTCTGCAAGGTATGGTTCCATGAGTATGACTGTCAAGCTATTGCTTGACTAGTCTGTTGGACATTTCTCCCAATTTCAGTGGATAATGGAAAAAATTGAGAAGACTTTGACCTTTGCATTGACAGGGCATCCCAAAGCACTTCACAGTTAGTTAATTTTTGAAACTTAGTCACTGTTATGTACAGTTTCATGACGGCCAGTTTGTGCACAGCAACATTCCAACAGCAACAACAGGATGAATAACTAGTTAACTTTTATTTTTGGTCATGTTAACTGATACTGGGAGAACTTCCTGCTTTTCATCAAAAGATTGTCACGGGATCTTTTACATCCACCTGAACAGGGAGATGGAACCACAATGTAATGTTAAATGCAAAGATTGCACCTCTGATAATGTAGCGCTGTCTCAGAACTTCACTGAAGTGACACCTAGGTTGTGTGCTCAGGTCCTGGAGTAGTACTTGACTCAGATGGGAGTAGTACCACTAAGCCAAGCTAACACTTGGTAGGTAATCAAAAGTTCTTCTCAGCTTCATCTGAGTGAGTTTTTTGATCCTGATTGTTTTATTTAAATTATTTAATCAATTTCATAATAGATGCAGATGAGAGTTTTTCTATTTTTTTTTTAAAAAAAAGCTATTTACTGAAAAAGAAATGTCAGGATTCTGATGTCCACTGTTTTCTTTCTGACATGAAACTAGCTGGCTTGTGGCTAAATATTAGAATTGCATGGATATTGAATTCTACCAAATACTGGGTGTTCAAGTAACATCTTAGACTGGATCTAGAGTCTGTGCAAAATCAATTTAAAATCCTCCATTGTCTATAGGCAGTTTATTCAAAGCTAAGTCCAAAGTTCTACTTGCCTCTCAGTTTTCATAATTTTTTTCAGATAATCCCAGTTCCACATTGTTTCATGCATTTGTTTCTCTTCTAGTCTGTAGTCTGTCAGCTGGAAAATTCGGCACATTACTCAGTGGATCTTGGGATACAACCTCTAAAGTCTGGTTAAATGAGAAATGTTTGATGACTTTACAGGTATGTCTTTATTTTCCAGCCTTTTAACAAAAATTGTTAAGTGCATTCTCGCTATTATTTGAAGAAGTATATTTTTGCTTTTAGGGTCATACGGCAGCAGTATGGGCAGTAAAGATACTACCTGAACAAGGTTTCATGTTGACGGGATCTGCTGACAAAACAATTAAGATGTGGAAAGCAGGCAGATGTGAGCGTACTTTTACGGGTATGTCTGTATTTTCTTTGGACAAATCCAGTTCATAGTTCCGTGCATATTTGCTATTGAACTAAAGTCGATTTCACTAATGGTCTCTGAATTCTTCTAAAGTAATTTCTATCTGCTAAAAATTAGGCGTTATAATGGCACTTTTAGTCCAGGAATAATAACTTATTACCTCGGCAACAAAATCTACTAAGATCTTGACTAAATTTTTTGTGTTTCTGTAAATCAAAGACTCGGAACCTTTTTTTAAAAAAAAAATGAAGGAACATAGTGTAAATGCACTGTGCCCTTTTGGACCATACAACAAGGAATTCATAGTGTTTTTTTACTAAGTTAACTGATCTCAGGCATGACATGCTGGAGGTACGAGAGAGCCAACACAACCTGCGTTGGAGTTGCAGCTGAGCAACATAGTTGAAATCATTGGGCACAAAAAATGTTTCTGTAGAACTATGTATCTACAAGTAGACCTGCAACTTTAATTTAACGGGTCTCCCAGGTAACAATGGATTTGTTTCTTTAAAAAAAAAAATTCATTTATGTCAGACACAGTGTTAAATTGGAGTCACATGTCCAATGTACAGTTGATCCAACTGGACAGAACAAAATTAATCCAAGCTGTCAAAATTAGACGGTATGATGAATTATACATCACAGTATTAATAGATCAGAGAATTTACTAAATGAGTAACAAGTCAATAAGGCCCTAACAAAAACAAATCAAGCACTAGGATTAATTTCTGGAGGAATAGAATTGAAAAGTGGGGAAGTTATGCTAAACTTGTATCAAACATTGGCTAGACCACACTTAGAGGCCCAGGAGAGAATGCAAAAAAAAAAAGATTTAAAAGAATGATGCCTGAACAGGCTGGGTTTCCTCTCTCCTGAAGAGAGAAGGTTAAGGGGTGACCTAATAGATATTTAAAATTATGAAAGGTTTTGATAGAGTAGAGGGAAAGCAGGGAAAGTGTGGGGAACAGCAAAACTAGAGGCCATCAATATAAGATACTCACCAAAAAGTTCAATAGCGAATTCAGAGGAACTTCTTTCCCTAGAGAATGATGAGAATGTGGAACTCACTACCATATGGCCAATAGTATAAATGCAGATACAGGGGAAACTAGATAAACATATGAGGGAGTATGAAAGAGGGTTATGTTCATTCATTGAGGAAGAATGGGAGGTGGCTCGAGTGGAGCATAAGTGCCATCATAGACTGGTTGTGTCGAATGGCCTGTTTCTGTGCTGTTTATTCTGTGTTATTCCATGACATACTTGCATGCTAAACTCTTTCAGAATGGTAATTATTTTTCATTTTAATTTTGTCTTCCTGTTCAGATAAACAGGAAGTGTGTTTCTTGAAGCTTTTCAATGAGAATTGCTGGAAAGCATTTTTCAAGTTATGTTTTTATATTAACTTTGACCTTTTTTAGGTCATAACGACTGTGTTAGAGGACTGGCCATTTTGAATGAATTAGAGTTCCTGTCTTGCAGTAACGATGCTACTATTCGCCGATGGCAAATCACTGGGCAGTGTTTGCACATTTATTATGGACATACAAATTATATCTATTGCTTATCAGTCTTCCCAAATGGAGAAGGTAAGTCTTTGTTGTAAAAGTAACTCTGCAGCAGCCCTCAATTATGGAATATTTGAAACACTTAAATTTAACTGGTCAGACTGCAAGTGTCTGCAAGCATGGAATATATATTTTAAGTTGCTAAAAACTAAATGTTATGCCTGACCAGTTGAATTCGTGCCAAAATTATTATTATTCAGACTACCGATTCTCAGAGCCTAAAAGTTGAAATGTAAATTCTATTTTTCTGATACGAATGTGTACTTTTGGATCTATCTTGCATCCGTTCAGTGATGTAAGTGACAATACTTTTGGAGAGATGGTCTTAAATGTAAATTAGTGCTTATGTCATCAGAGAAAGTTTCCAAGCAGAGTTTCAGGTAGTGGAGCCTGCTGCCTTAGAGCCAGGAATGCTTTTTTTTTCACTTGTTTATTTTGAATGTAAATAACCTATTTAAACATTGGCTGTGTGAGTAAAATCTTGACTTCCTCACAATCCTGGATTAAGTTAATCGTGTGTGTGTGTGTGCATATGTATGTAACAGTCAAGTCCTATTAACTTGAAGTAGTTTCATTCAAAGTAAGTTTATACCCGCAGTTAACTATTATGTTGGTGATAAAAAAGTTAAAAATGTCTCTATTTTCATGACCCAATTTCTGCATAAATGGTAACATTCGAGAGATGGGATGTGGCTTTTTGGTAGGTATATTGTAGATGCTGGACACTGTAAGGAGTGAGCAGTCGTCAGAGGAGCTAGGATTTAGGTACAAGTCGACCCAATTCTTCGGAGCAGATTGGCATGGGAATAGTGTTGGAGGGCTGATGAGATCTGAAAAGGACGTATTCATTTTAGTTAAAGAAAAAACTGATAGTTAACTACAGTGTATGAAATGCCTTCTCTTCAGATGTAACTTGTCTGTAAATTAGTTTAATAGGAAATGCATCTCTAAGTCTTGTGTATGACACGCGCTTCCTGCCAACATTGTAACCTTATTTCCTGTCGTGCTTTTTGTTACTGTTTTTAATCAGAAAAACCTATTTCAGCATTTTATAATGGCGAAATCCTGTCCATATGTGTCAATATGCTGTAGCAGTAGACACTGACCATTTAGTGTGACCGGGGCAAAAGCAGTGTCAATAGAGTACTACGCTGCTGCCGATATTGCTATAAACATTAGGAGCTGAAAGGATGGAAAGATAAGTACAATGGAAGTATAAGAGAAATTTAAACCTCATCACCTTGAGCCAATACCCAGGCATGATTGAAGCAGCGTGACATGACCTTTCTGTAAACAGTGACTCCTGACAACGCAGCAGCCCGCTGACGTCATCAGAGTGCTCCAAGCTGTGCACATGTGCGCAAGCGGTCTCCTGCTGTCTGAGATGCTGCGCATGCGCAGCCTACGTCTTGCCTTGCCAGGACTAAAGGTACATGTGCAGGAAAATGCTAACTGGTGCATGTACAGTAAAACGCTCACTCCTCTCTCTTTTTTTCCCCCCCCCCCTCTCCACCTCTGCCGCTTCCCGGCCGCTCGCTCCCCGCTTTTCCTTCATCACCCCCCTGCCCCCACTCTCTCTCTCTGCTTCCCTCTGCTGCCCACCCCGGCCTCCCACTCAGTGCCCACCACCACCCCACCCCCCAAGCCTTCCCCTCCTCCCCTGCCCTCTGCTCCCCAACCCCCATCCCTCCAGACGGTACAGAAGCTAGCTCTCGGCTGCGGGCCGACTCCTTCTTTTCGGCCACTCTCCACCCGAAGAAGCAAAGTGGGATTTGGGGAGGGGGGTGTGAGTGGCTGGAGTAGGGGGTGTGAGTGGCTGGAGTAGGGGGTGGAGAGTGAGCAGCCGGAGAGCAGGATCGCACTGAAACCTCACAGAATTACGGAGGATGTGCAGCAGTCAGAGGTGCTGTCCTTCTGATGAGACTTTAAACTGTGCAATGTTTTCTGAGTACCAAACATGTCCATTGTTTGCTGCCGTGGGTTGAAGTTATTTTTCTATGATAAATTGAGGCAGCACCATCTTTAATACTGGCAGCTGCATCAACATTGCAGACAGTGACTTTTCAGTGAAACAGGCTGCGTTTGCGCATGTGCTTGTACAGCGTCACCTAGTGGTTGCCTTGTCAACAAACGTGGCCTTCTGTAAAAATAGGCAATACATACTATACAGAAAACTTTTCTTATTGTTTATCTTGTGTAGTATTGCTCACATTGTAGGCCTTCAAGAAGAGCGATGTTATCTGCTGTTGTTTTTCTCAGGAAATTGACTTATTGGGGTCATCCCAAGATCTGCAAAGAGAAAGTTGGTTGAGTTCAAAATGGACTGCCAATTTGCTATTATCCGTCTTTTGCGGATGGTAAAAGTTAAAATGACCCACATTGTGTGTTAGAATTCATGTGGATGCTCTGTTTCATAAGTGCAAGAACAATGGTTCCATATAAAACCATGTAGGTGTTCCCCACTTTAAGGCTACAAGATGTAATTGCTTTGCATTCTTTGTGTGAAGGGTGTCTTTACTTACAGATCAGCTTGCAGATGAGGACTTTTTTTTTTCATTTGCTAATCAGTTAACAGGTTGGCGTTTGTTTGGAGCTGGTTTTCTTGCAATAAGGAAGCTGAAGCAGCTAGCACTTTAAGATTGCATTGGATCAGTGAAAAAGAGCCCAGTTCAGGAGGTAGAAATTGTAAATTATCATAATAAGAACATAGAAACAGGAGGAGTAGGCCATGTGGCCCCTTGAGCCTGCTCCAGCATTCAATAATATTCTGGCAAATCTGTTTGTGTTTCAAGTTCCACATTCCCATCTACCCCTGATAACCTTTGATTCCCTTGCCTAACAAGAATCTATCTACCTCCACCTTAAAAATATTCAATGTCTCCACCTTCACCTTTGGAGACAGAAAATTCCAAAGTGTCTCAACCCTCAGAGAAAAAAATTTCTCCTCATCTCTGTCCTAAAAGGGCGACCCCTAATTTTAAAACAGTGCCCCCTAGTTCTGGACTCACCCACAAGAGGAAACATCCTTTCCACATCCACCTTGTCAAGACTGTTCAGGATCTTATACACTTCAATCAAGTCTCCCCTCTTCTAAACTCCAGTGAAAACAAGCCCAGTCCGTTCAAATAGGAGCAGGGTTAGGTCATTTGGCCTGTCAAGCCTGCTCCATCATTCAAACCAATCATGGCTGATCATCTACCTTTACGCCATTTTTCCCCCACAATCCCTTGATTTCATTAGTATCCAGATATCTATCGATTTCTGTCTTGAACATGCTCAATGAATGAGCTTGCACAGCCTTCTGGGATAGAGAATTCCACAGATTCACCACCCTCTGAGTGAAGAAATTCCTCCTCATCTCAGTCTTAAATAGCTTGCCCCTTATTCTGAGACTGTGTTCCCTTGTTCTAAACTCACCAGCCAGGGGAAACATCCTACCAACATCTACCCTCTCACACCCTGTAAGAATTTTGTAAGTTTCAATGAGATCCTCTCATTCTTCAAAACTCTAGTGTATACAGGCCCAGTTTCTGTAATCTCTCCTCATAAGACAATCCTGCCATCCCAGGGATATGTCTGGTGAACCTCCGTTGCACTCTCTCTGGCCAGTATATACTTCCTTAGATAAGAAGTTTGCAAGTTCTCCCTGTGGGTTTTCGCCAGGTGCTCCGGTTTCCTCCCACAGCCAAAGACTTGCAGGTTGATAGGTAAATTGGCCATTATAAATTGCCCCTAGTATTGATAGGGGAATCGAGGAAAGGTGGGATGTGAGAGGGTAATGGGATTAATGTAGGATTAGTATAAATGGTATAAACTCGGTGGGCCGAAGGGTCTGTTTCAGTGCTGTATCTCTAAATAAATAAAAAACTGTACACAATACTCCAGGTGCGGTCTCACCAAGGCTTTACAGAATTGAAGCTCTCATAGGACAACCCTTGCATCCCAGAAATAATCTAGTGTGGATTTGTTGCACCCCCTCTAAGGAAAGTATATTCTTGCATATGGAGACCAAAACTGTACGCAGTACTTCAGGTGTCCCACCAAAACCCTACACAATTGTAGCAAGACTTCCTTGTTCTTGTACTCCAATCCCCTTGCAATAATGGCCAACTTGTCTTCCTAATTGCTTTTTGACTTTTCCTTCCGTGAACAAGGACACCCAGAACTTATTGCCAAGGGGTCAAACAGGCCACACGCAAGTGGTCTCTTTGAGAGGTGTGACCATGCAACAATCTTAAAGGCACTATGCAATGCAATAAAAGGGCCGTGTGCAGTGAAGAGAAATCAGAGGGAACATTGCCTGTTATCATTTCCTTAATAATGGAGTCCAGCATTTTCCTGACAACTGATCTCCAGCTAACTAGCCTGTTCCCTGTGGTTTTATTTCTTCCCCCCCTTTCTTGAATAGCAGTTACATTTTCTTCAATCCACTGGGATTGTTGCAGAATCTGGAGACTCGTTATTGTAAGACTCATTGTTTAAAAAGTTTATACTTTCCTTATCTGCTGTAACTCTTCCAAAATAAGGAAATCAAGACTAGGAGTCAATCATATGAGTAGTGTCTGCCATAGGGAAAGAATGACTCAGTCAGATGAAGTAGAATAAATTTGCCTAGGTCAGAGTAAAGTTGCCTATGATTAAGAATGCAAGAAGTGTCACAGGAAATGTTTAATGATGTACGCTACATGCAAGACCATCTACTGTTTCCCGAATGAAATTTAGTTTGAAGGTTTTTAAATATTCAAAAGAAAATCAAGGAAGTTTATTTCTATAGAAAAATCAGTGGACAGAAGTATTGAAACAAAGCAAACTGTAAAATAAATATGAACTGAACTAGGAATGCTTTGTTTGTATTTTGCCATAATGAACTCCATAGCAGACTAGCTAACGTGGGATTTTCCAGACCAAAATTATTTTTTGAAGTAGCAAATATTCTGCTTAAAATATGTTCTTAGATCTTCAGCCAATGAAAACAATCTTTTGATATTAATTTCTTTCGATAGACTTTGATTGTGATTGTGCATTGGTCTCTTTCTTCCATTCAGATTTTGTTACTGCAGGGGAGGATCGATCCTTAAGAATTTGGAAGGATGGCGAATGTACTCAAACTATCAGGCTTCCAGCTCAGTCTATCTGGTCATGCTGTGTACTGGATAATGGCGACATTGTTGTGGGTTCAAGGTAAATTTGTTGTCCAGCTATAAAGTCTCATTATATATAATTGTACAATACAACTCAGTCCTTCAAAGCTTTGTTCAATGGAATGTTGAAGTTAAAACTTCAATATTGTGCTGCTCCTGCTTTGGGGGCCCTAGAATCTATCTACTCTTTTCTTAATTGCTGCTTTTCTTCCAGCCCCATCACTTCCCTAAGTCACCATCTTTATTGCTGCTGATTTCCATTGTGAACAGACTTCACTGGCCTCAGACAACAAAGCTGCAGAGTTGAAAATGCCAGATTTATGTCTCTTGCTGAATATATTGGAATATTCAACTGGTTGTAGAGGAACCAGACTAAATTGAAAGCTATTTCCTTTTGAAAATTCTTAGCAATATTTGAATCTAAACTCTTTAAAGGTTGCAGTTATGTTTGTACTGCATTGAACAATAAATGCAGGAATTTGTGAATTTTTTTTCCCTACCCTTCTACCATACAGACTTTTTAATATTCAGTAATTCTTTGCCTATTACTGGTAAGTGATTGATTTGTGCTTACAAGAGCTTTTACTTTCTAGCTGAGACCAGGTGCATTTCAGATGCATTCTAACTAAACCACTTGGCCCTATTTGTCTAGTCAGATACATTTCCGAGCATGAAACAAAGCTGTCCAAAATAACAAAAACAAAATCCCCGTAGTCGATTAGACTGAAACAAGAGCATGGAAGCTAAACAGTTTTTCTGATCCTGCACGCCTGGTTCTTGACCTGACCCTCCTTGTATTCCCTATAGTTTTATTTCCCCAATGTTTGGTATTTTCTGATCTGCTTGCACCTTTCACATTTCCATGCCATCCAGGACACCACTGTCTTGTAATGTGACTTATGATTTGGGCTTTCTCCTATCATTTCTAGTTTGTGTTTATGGCATAAAAGGCCCTTCCCATAAGAAGCCCAAGGCATCTAATAACAAAAACCTGTAACTTATGCATGCAGTGAATTGGATAGCATAACACAGTGTGATGGAAACCACACCTGCCAAATGGAAACATATTAATTTCGTCATATGGAACACTACTTGAACCTTTTTACAGGACATTGCACATAAACTTGTTTAAAAAAGACCACAGGGTTGGACAGCTGAAACATGGTGGCATATTTGCATTCTGAGACACAGTTGAATAAAGAGACAATGGAAGTGTTCACTGATTCAATTAACAAGATTGCTCTGGGCAATCATCGTAATCAACCTTCTGTGTCTGTGTAAGAGCCAGAGCTCCACACCCCACTGTGACTGGAGAACGTTGAGAATCAACAACCCTCGCAGAAGTTGCTATTTCAAACAAAGAGCTGATCACATGACATCTGGCCAGACTGGGAACTGTTTGTTCTCTCCCTCCCTCCCTCTCTCGAGCAACGTCCCAGGGACACTCGGCAGCAGCTTACGCCTCAAGACAGGGGACTTCTTCAGCCTTCTGGTACCAGAGAAGCAAGTTTGAAAGTATGAAGTGATTTATGACTTTAACCCCTTATAGGGACTAAACCACATCAGGAGTACAACCCTATGAATCCCCTTTAATTAAATTCAAACCAGACAAACTCTTATAGACAATTATTTGGGTCCAAAGAATTGAACCAGCTTTCCCTCAAAGAAAGAAAACTAACAGAATATTGCCATCTTTCGGATAGCCTATTTTTAATGATTTTGGCTAAGTCATAAATATTCCAGACATTATAAGGGTCTGGGAAACTCTCCAATACGTATCTCTCCGTCTAAAGGGACACGGGGGGGGGGGGGGGGTACTTGTATACAGAATACTACATGAGACGATTTATTAACTCGTATATATTAAAGAATTTAACATACAATAACATTTCTAAGTGGATAAGTATATTACAATATCAAATATTACTAAGAGATGTAACACATAACCTTATTTCTAACATAGAATCCAAAAGTTTAACCTTGCTAATGTTAGAGCAAAATATCTTAGAATAGCCATCAAAATTTAAAATAAACTTTTTTACCTTATATTCCCCTAGAAAACCATTTGGTGACAAGTATTGTTTGAGGAATTCAATACTTCTAATTTTTTGCTTCAGAACCTCATGTTTATGCTGCTGCTAAGGTGTCATATGACCTCTTAGCATATAGGTATTACCTTTCTGTGTGTATTTTTCCTACTTTCAAGATCCAAATTTGGTAGTATCATTAACTAACTCTTAATTGTTTCCTGGAAATCCCCTGTTCTTGAAGTTGTGAGCATTTATCTGGTCAAAATATTTATAATTGTGTTTACTTGACCTCTTGTTCCTGTAAGTCCATTCCATTTATTGTTTTATTATCTATAATTGCCTTTTTTATGGTACCATAAAGCACCCTTTTAAGCAAATTTGTCTGCCTTAACAACCCCATAAACTAATTAAGTTTATTGTTATCTTACTGATGTCATACAGGATATTTCAATGTGTCTTAATCTTCCAAGTCCCTGACAATAGAGGCACTGAAATGGATTTCCCAACTTGTTTTTGGTTCATAACAGGGACCTTGAAATTTTTTAACTCTACATTCTTAAAGGGGAATGTCAGTGAGTCTTGAAAACTGACCATTGATTCAATCTTTAATTATAAAAGGTATAATATATTAACTATATCTAAATGCTACCTAATTAAGCCTATTATACCTGTATTCCATCACATGCATTGGGCTCCAGCGAGAACTTCAAGACAGCAATTTCAGCCAAGGACTTTACAGCAAAACCTAAGACAGTAACTGAATTCCATTTACTACTCCAAACCTCTCCCTTTAATTCTTTCTCCCTGTCTGTATCTATTTATGTATGTGTTTATCTCCTCTATATGCAAGCGTGGTTGCTTCACGTATTTTAGTAATTGTAACTGAGTTAGAGTGATAAGGTTAATAAACTTGCATCTTTCTTGTTTAAACCTGAGAAAACCTGTCTGGTTCATTTACAATTACAATTCGAGAGCAGTGAGCAAAGACTCACTGAGGTGTTAAGCTAAAATCACTCCTTTAAAAGATAAATCCTGTTTAGGCCAAACCAGGAAAGGGGCAAGAGGGGAGCCTGTGACCCCTTCCTCACCAGGTCGTAACAACAGGAATCATAATTACACTTCATCTGTGGTGTAATGCACTTGAAAGCATGTGGGATGTCCACCACAGCCTCTTGTCAACCTTGGAAGGTAATAAATGCTGGTAATGCAGCCCTTTACATTCAGACTAGAATCTATAGATTTGTTTGCAAGTCAGATAATTCCACAGAAGCAGTGAAGCCCAACAAAATATTGATAACTACCGGTGCTTAGAAATCAATAGATAAGATCATTCAATATGCAGTTTAAAATATCTTCAGAGTGTATTTCCAACATATTCTGATTATCTGTAAGACTTCTGGAGGGCACAGTGCAAAGTTTGTATGAAGACAATGCAATTCCTAAGTTGGCCCAAAGTGTCCAAACACATGTTTCAGAAACTGGACTCTCCGCTTGTATGCTGAACTAATGTTCAGTGGACGTGGCAGTGTTTTTATGCTAAAAGAATATTTCATGTTACAAGTTTTGATTTTGAGACATTGACTATCTTTCACCCAAAGGTGTCCTCTACTAGTCAGCCATAATTACAGGTATCCCTTGCTCTTGGACAGCAGTTATAAGTTACAGGTCAAATACCTGTTGCCCTTTAGGGGATAATCTGTATCCTGACCAATTTACATGTAAACTATTAATTTCTCATTGAATATATGATGAATTAAGACAATTTAGTATATTGTGTATCCCCAAGTCTGTCCCATGGCTACAGGTATTTGAAGCTAATTTTTATTTTGCATATATACTGTTAATTGTAAGTTCCTTAGAAAGATATCATACAGAAATGTTCCTAATCTGAAGGATGAAATTTCTGCCTTTGTCAGGAACTTGAATTATTGTTGAGAGGCCTGAAATCCGTGTACAGGTCAGATCCTCAAATGTGTATCCTATGTGTAATTGGCTTGCATCTGCTGTTATGTTATAAGTAGTACACATGCGCTTGTGTATGATCATAGACTTTCACCCTGAAATTATAGCAATCAACTCCTTTTAAAATTAGAATGCAGCAGATGGCATTCTAAGCATAATATTTTAAGCCAGCCTTGGATACAAATTACAGTACCAGAGCTCCTTGTTACAGTAAACATAATCACTGAAATATTTGGATGGCAGAAATTCCTTGATCTGTTGCACAATATGAATGTTTTCCTTCACCAAAAAATTAGCTATCAGTTCAGTCACATGATCATGCAATTGGCCAGTTTTCTCTTGCATGCTCAAATGTAGATTTTTTTTTTTTACATCTCCGCTTTGTGAAAAATTATATTGGACCAGCAGCACAAAAAGAATGATGTAAACTGAAATTTTAAGGTGACAATTTACATTTACAGGCAAACTGTTAATACTAAGCAATTAGATTTGTGTGTAAATAACTTTTGTAAGTGTAATTGCTATATCTAGGAAAATTTATCAGCCTTCCAATTATACCTAACTTAGTTTCAAGCTGAGTTTGGATGATTTCATTTGGATGAACTCTGCTACTCATATCCTAACTTGTACCAAGTCCCCTCACCCATCACTTCTGTCTTTGATCTATATTGGCTCCCAGTCTGACTGCCTCAGTTTTAAAATCCCCATCCTTGTGTTCAAATCCCTCCTGGCCTTTCCCCTCCCTCTAACTTCCTATAGCCTGACAACCCTCAGATCTCTGCACCCCTCAAATTCATACCTCTTGCGCATTCCTGATTTCCTTCACCTCCACTACTGGCAGTCTTACCTTCAGCTAAGTCCTAAGTTCTGGAATTCTGTCCCTAAACTTCTCTACCTCTCTCCTTTTTTAAGACCCTTCTTAAAACCTATCTCAGTGACTAAACTTTTGGTCACCTGGCCTAAAAACTCTTTATGTGGCTTGTTGTCAATTTTTTTTTTAATGATAGCCCTCTTGTGAACAGCCTTGAGGCATTTTTCTATATTAAAGGCACTATATAAATACAAGCTTTTGCTTTCAGATTATTTATATGTTGCTTTGTTATGCTTATACAATTTCTTCTCCTGCAGCGATGGCATAATAAGAGTGTTTACAGAGGCTGAAGAACGGACAGCCTCTGCAGAGGAGATCCAAACTTTTGAGAATGAGTTGTCCAGTGCAACCATTGATCCTAAAACTGGAGATTTAGGGGATATAAATATTAATGAACTTCCAGGAAGAGAACATCTTGATGAACCTGGTACGTGATGTTATTCCTCTTTAACACAGTTAAGAACTGTTTCTACTGAGCTGAAGTACAAGTTTAGCAGCACTCCAAATTGATGTTTACAAAATGCGAAGATTATTACTTTATGTCAAATGCAAGTAGTTTGTTTCTATTTGGGATATTTTGAGGTGAAATAAAATGTTTATCCCATACTGATGAAGGGTTACATACTTGACAATGTTATATTGTGTCCTTTACTGATGACGACTGATCTGTGTATTTCCAGCATTTTCTGTTTGATGTGCAGCATTTGCAGTTTTTTCTTTGTATGTGAGAATTTATCCCTTTTAATTACCAGAGAATGATTTAACAGTACAAAATGTGACAAAGTACCTTTAATTCACAACAATCCTCATTGAAGCTAACACTGTATGTGCATACGCAATGTAACTTGTATAGAGCGATGCAGTATTGATAGCAATTAGAATGTGCTGCTGAGTAGAAGGAATGTTTTCTTAATGTCTGGGTATGTTGGGTAGTCACATAATCGAGTGATATCATTGACTTACTTGGAGCTTTTTGTCATTTTATACTGATGGTAACTGTACCTAATTGAAGTCTTGCATCTATCATTGTGTTGCACTTGAAAATGATCCTAGAGATATTGCACATTGGGAAGGCAAAACATTGTAACTTGTTCAGATAACTTCTTACCTGTAAAATACCTTTTTTGTTAAATTTCACTTTGTCACTGAGGAATAAGGGAATCCTCATGTAATAAGGAGAATAAACGAACAATTAAATCTTAAAATTATTTTTTCTTAAGCTACTGTTCACAAACTAACAAGTACCACAAAACTGACCCATTCCTGTTTCTATCAGTCCCTCAAGCCTGTTTTACCATGGCTGATCTGTATCCTAACTCCATCAAGCTACCTTTGTTCTATATCCCTGAATATATTTGGTTAGCAAAAATCTATTGATCTCTAATTTAAAATTATTAATTGAGCCAGCATCTACAACTTTTTGTGGGGGAAGAGTCCTACACTTCTACCCTTTACATGTAGAATTGCTTGTTAAATCTCTCCTGAATGGTCTGGCTCTGATTTTTAAGGTTATGTCCCCTTGTCGTGTATTCCTCAAACCACGGGAAATGTTTTCCTCTATTGTATCAATTCCTTTCAACATCCTGAAACTCCCAATTAAATCACTCCTTAACCTATATTCCAGGGAATACAAACCTAGATTTTGTAATCCCTTCTTATCTAATGAATACACTCCTCAAATAATTTCTTCAAACTGCATTCTTCACTCAAGTTAGTGTACACAGCTGTGGATAACAATGTTGACAATAAAATACATAAACATTACATGATTTTTGAAAACTTGTCCACTAAATTAGTTACTTGATAAAAATGCATGCAAGAAATTTTCCTCACATTGCCTTATCCTTTCGTCTGGAGTCTGGATAGTCAGCTGGAATTTTCGAGCTGGTATGGACAGATGGAGTGTGTGAGAAATGCATAATTTTTATCTTGCTCATGTGGAACAGCTGTTACAAAAATTTCTAAATTCACTTGTAACAGCCCTTCAAAACCCTCCCACAGGGGATGCTGAGACCAAGTGGGCCCACATCAGAAATGCCATCTATGAGTCAGCTTTGACCACCTATGGCAAACGTGTGAAGAGAAATGCAGACTGGTTTCAATCTCATTTTGAAGAGCTGGAACCTGTCATAGCCACTAAGCTCATTGCACTGTTGAACTACAAGAAAGCCCCCAGCGAGTTGACATCCGTAGCACTTAAAGCAGCCAGAAGCACTGCACAAAGAACAGCCAGGCGCTGCGCAAATGACTACTGGCAACACCTATGCAGTCATATTCAGCTGGCCTCAGACACCGGAAACATCAGAGGAATGTATGATGGCATGAAGAGAGCTTTTGGGCCAATCATCAAGAAGATCGCCCCCCTCAAATCTAAATCGGGGGACACAATCACTGACCAACGCAAGCAAATGGACCTCTGGGTTGAGCACTACCTAGAACTGTACTCCAGGGAGAATGTTGTCACTGAGATTGCCCTCAATGCAGCCCAGCCTCTACCAGTCATGGATGAGCTGGACATACAGCCAACAAAATCGGAACTCAGTGATGCTATTGATTCTCTAGCCAGCGGAAAAGCCCCTGGGAAGGACGGCATTATCCCTGAAATAATCAAGAGTGCCAAGCCTGCTATACTTTCAGCACTACATGAACTGCTTTGCCTGTGCTGGGACGAGGGAGCAGTACCTCAGGACCATGCGTGATGCCAATATCATCACCCTCTATAAAAACAAAGATGACTGCGGTGACTGCAACAACTACTGTGGAATCTCCCTGCTCAGCATAGTGGGGAAAGTCTTTGCTCGAGTCGCTTTAAACAGGCTCCAGAAGCACCCTGAGGCACAGTGTGGCTTTTGTGCAGAGAGATCGACCATTGACATGCTGTTCTCCCTTCGTCAGATACAGGAGAAATGCCGCAAACAACAGCTGCCCCTCTACATTGCTTTCATTGATCTTGCCAAAGCCTTTGACCTCGTCAGCAGACGTGGTCTCTTCAGACTACTGGAAAAGATCGGATGTCCACCAAAGCTACTAAGTATCATCACCTCCATTCCATGACAATATG
Source organism: Heterodontus francisci (assembly GCF_036365525.1). Lineage (NCBI taxonomy): Eukaryota > Metazoa > Chordata > Chondrichthyes > Heterodontiformes > Heterodontidae > Heterodontus > Heterodontus francisci. Next base: position 139,422,257 of record NC_090374.1, read on the forward strand.
AAAGGCACAATTCAGCATAGCGGCACCTCATCAGACCCCTTTCCTATCCTGAGTGGCGTGAAACAGGGCTGTGTTCTCGCACCCACACTGTTAGGGATTTTCTTCTCCCTGCTGCTCTCACATGCGTTCAAGTCCTCTGAAGAAGGAATTTTCCTCCACACAAGATCAGGGGGCAGGTTGTTCAACCTTGCCCGTCTAAGAGCGAAGACCAAAGTACGGAAAGTCCTCATCAGGGAACTCCTCTTTGCTGATGATGCTGCTTTTACATCCCACACAGAAGAGTGCCTGCAGAGTCTCATCGACAGGTTTGCGGATGCCTGCAACGAATTTGGCCTAACCATCAGCCTCAAGAAAACGAACATCATGGGACAGGACATCAGAAATACTCCATCCATCAATATCGGCGACCATGCTCTGGAAGTGGTTCAAGAGTTCACCTACCTAGGCTCAGCTATCACCAGTAACCTGTCTATCGATGCAGAAATCAGCAAGCGCATGGGAAAGGCTTCCACTGCTATGTCCAGACTGGCCAAGAGAGTGTGGGAAAATGGCACACTGACCCGGAACACAAAAGTCCGAGTGTATTAAGCCTGTGTCCTCAGTACCTTGCTCTATGGCAGCGAGGCCTGGACAACATATGTCAGCCAAGAGCGACGTCTCAATTCATTCCATCTTCACTGCCTCCGGAGAATCCTTGGCATCCGGTAGCAGGACCGTATCTCCAACACAGAAGTCCTCGTGGCGGCCAACATTCCCAGCTTATACACATGACTGAGTCAGCGGCACTTGAGATAGCTTGGCCATGTGAGCCGCATGGAAGATAGCAGGATCCCCAAAGACACATTGTACAGCGAGCTCGCCACTGGTATCAGACCCACCGGCCGTCCATGTCTCCGCTTTAAAGACGTCTGCAAACGTGACATGAAGTCCTGTGACATTGATCACAAGTCGTGGGAGTCAGTTGCCAGCGATCGCCAGAGCCGGCAGGCAGCCATGAAGGCGGGTCTAAAGTGTGGCGTGTCGAAGAGACTTAGCAGTTGGCAGGAAAAAAAGACAAACGCAAGGGGGAGCCAACTGTGTCACAGCCCCGACAAACAATTTTTTCTGCAGTACCTGTGGAAGAGTCTGTCACTCTAATATTGGCCTTTATAGCCACTCCAGGCGCTGCTCCGCAAACCACTGACCACCTCCAGGCACTTATCCATTGTCTCTCGAGACAAGGAGGCCAAAGAAGAGAAGAAGATGTGGAACATAGTACCCTGAGTGCAACCACATATGAACACGAGGTAGAAAAGAACCAGGGAAGTATAACTTATGTGGAGAGTGTATGTGTGTTAGCATGAGAATTGAGGCTTTATTGTTGAATTATAATTCTCAAAGTCCTCTGATGAGCAACTGGAAAACTAAAGTTTAAAAACATGAGTGCTGTTGGAGGGCACAGAGTGTGAAGAAAGTGGTAAGTGAGTGGATTTTAAGGGTTAATCTCAAGTCTAGTTTTTGTTTTGTTTGCATTCAGCAGTTGTGAAATTACTGTAAGTTACAAAGCAAGTTAGGTTTCTTAGTTTTAAACAGGGGTATACAGGCTCTCAGAGTAGCAGTAGCTAGCTCGCACTGGTTTCTGAGCTCTAGCAAAGCTGACACGTCATTGTTTTCAGAGAGTCTTAATTCAGGGGACTCTTAGTGCTGTTTGTCTGCACTGACTGCTGCTGGAGGGCACTGACTGCGAAAAAGGGAGTTTGGTAAGTGAGGGAGTTTGGGAAAGAGGGGAACTATAAATTAAGAGAAAATAAATTTAAATTAACACAATAAAGATGGCAGGACAGGTGATGTGTTACAGTATGTGGGAGCTCCTGGATGCAATGGCAACCATGTCTGTAGTAAATGTCTCTGGTTTCGGGAGCTTCAGCTCAGAGTCATTGAGCTGGAGGCCGAGCTGCAGACACTGCGATGCATTAGGGAGGGGGAAAGTTACCTGGACACTTAGTTCCAGAAAGCAGTCATGCCCCTTAGGATAGAGTTAACTGTTTTGACCAGTGGTCAGGGACAGGGGTGTGCCTGCGAGTCAGGCAAGTAAGGGGATCGAGAAGGTGAGACTGGAGGAGCCTCAGTCCTTGCAGTTGAGCAACAAGTTTGAAGTTCTTGCAGCTTGTATGGATGAGCAGACTGGCATGGCACCATGGTACAGGAAGCCGTTCAAACTGCAGGAGAAAAAAGGAAAGTAGTGGTAGTAGCGGACTGTATAGTGACAGGGATTGACACTGTTCTCTGCAGCAGAGAGTGAGTGTCCAGAAGGCTGTGTTGCCTGCCCAGTGCCAGTGTTCAACATCTGCTTGGGGCTGAGAGGGTGAGGATCTGGTCGTTGTGGTCCATGTAGGTATCAACAACATAGGCAGGACAAGGAAAGAGATTCTGCACAGTCAACATGAGCTAGGCACCACATTAAGAAGCAGAACCTTAAAGGTAATAATGGGTTATTACCTGAGCCACATGCAAATTGGAGTAGGGCGAATAAGATTAGAGAAATGAATGCATGGCTGAAAGACTGGTGTGGTAGAAGTGGGTTCTAGTTCGTGGGGCACTGGCACCAGTACTGGGGAAAGTGGGGGCTTTACCTTTGGGATGGTCTGCACCTGAACCATGCTGGGACCGATGTTCTAGCGAGTTGCATAACTAGGGAAGTAGAGAAGGTTTTAAACTAAATAGGAAAGTGGATCAAATTTGGGAAGATGTGGTAAATGAAAGAGAAGAGACAAAGGTATTAATGTGGGAAATGATAAACAGACAAGAAGGGGGACAGTAATTACAAATCTAAGAGTAAATCAGCAGGCAACACTAGAGGTTACAAAAATAATAAAAGGACAAAACTGAAGCCTCTGTTTCTGAATGCACATAGCATTCGAAACAAAACTGATGAACCGATAGCCCAAATAGAAATAAATAAGTACGATCTGATAGCCATTACAGAGACATGGCTGTAGGATGGCATAGATTGGGACCTGAATATTGAAGGGTACATGACATTTGGGAAGGACAGGAAGCTAGGAAATGGTGGAGGGGTGGCTCTGTTAATTAATGATGGTATTAGTGCAATAGAGAGGGATGACCCAAGTTCAGGAAACCAGGATGTCGAAGCAGTTTGGGTAGAGATGAGAAATGATAAAGGCAAGAAGTCACTTGTGTGAGCGGTGTACAGGCTCCCAAACAGTAACCATATGGTAGGAGGGATATAAAGGAAGAAATAATGCATGCTTGTCCGAAAGGTACAGCGGTAATCATGGGGGATTTTAATCTACATATAGACTGGAAAAATCAGATGGATAAAGGTAGCCTCGATGAGTTCATAGAATGTTTTCGGGATAGTTTCTTCGAACAGCAAGTTCTCAAGCCAACCAGAGAACAGGCTATACCTGGTATTGTGCAACGAGATAGGAATAATTAATGACCTCCCGGTGAAGGCGCCCCTTCGGCAGCAGCAGAAATCATAATATGATAGAATTTTACATTCAGTTTGAGGGAGAGAAGAGTAAGTCTTAGACTAGTATTTTAAACTTAAGGGCAATTATGAGGGCATGAAAGCAGAACTAGCTAAAGTGAACTGGCAAAGTAGGTTAAGGGATAGGTTAATAGAGATGAAGTGGCAGACATTTAAGGGGATATTTCAGAATACACAGAAATTCCAAGGGGAGGACCCACCACAGTGGTTAACCTAAAAAAAAAAATTAAAGATTGTGTCAAACTTAAAAGCATATAAATGCGTAAAGATGGGTGGCTGATCAGATGATTGGACAGAATATAAAAAGCGGCAAAGAAAGATTAATAAGGGGGGAAAAATTAGAGTACGAGAGAAAGCTGACAAGAAATATAAAGCCAGATCGTAAGACTTTCTATAGATATTTTTAAAAGAAAAGTTAACAAAGTGAGTGTTGGTCCTATAGAAAGTGAATTTGGGGAATTAATAATGGATAATAAGGAGATGGCAGACAAATTGAACAGGTATTTTGCATTAGTCTTCACTGTAGAGGATCCAAGTAACATCCCAGGAATGGAAGGGAGGGAGAGGAACTCAAGGAAGTTACAATCACCAGTGAAGTGGTAGTGAGCAAATTGTTGGAGCTGTGGATTGACAAGTCCCCAGGTCCTGATGGACTTCATCCTAGGTCTTAAAAGAAGTGGCTAATGAGATAGTTGATGCTTTGGTTTTGATTTTCCAAAATTCCCTAGATTCAGGGAAGGTTCCACTAGATTGGAAAATATCCAATATAACTCCTTTATTCAAAAATGGAGGAAGACAGAAAGCTGGAAACTACAGGCCAGTTAGCTTAACATCTGAAAATGTTAGAAGCTAATTGCACTAGAGAGGGTACAGAGGATGTTGCCAGGACTGGAAAAATGCATCTATGAGGAAAGATTGGATAGGCTGGGGTTGTTCTCTTTGGGACAGAGAAGGCTGAGGGGAGATCTGATTGAAATGTACAAAATTTTGAGGGGCTTGGATAGAGTGGAGGTGAAGGGCCTATTCACCTTAGCAGAGAGGTCAGTGACGAGGGGGGCATAGATTTAAAGTGATTGGTAGAAAGATTAGAGTGGAGATGAGGAAAAACTCTTTCACCCAGAGGGTGGTGAGGGTCTGGAACTCACTGTCTGAAAGGGTAGTTGAAACAGAAACCTTAGTCTCTTCAAAAAGAGTCTGGATATGCACCTCAAGTGCTGTGATCTGTAGGGCTATGGACCAAATGCTGGAAGGTGGGGTTAGAATGGGTGGATCGTTTTTAGGCCAGCACAGACACGATAAGCCAAGAGGACTTTTTCTGTGCTTTAAACCTTCTATGATTCTATTATTAATGACATTACAGCAGGGCACTTGGAAAAATTCATGGTAATCAGGCAGAGTCAACAGGGTTTTGTGAAAGGGAAATCATATTTAACCAATTTATTGGAGTTCTTTGATGAAGTAACATGTGCAATGGATAAAGGGGATGTACTGTACTTAGATTTCCAGAAGGCATTTGATAAAGTGCCACATCAATGGTTATTACGGAAAATAAAAGCTCATTGTGTAGGGGATAACATATTGGCACGGACAGAAGATTGGCTAGCTAACAGGAAACAGTAGGCATAAATGGGTCATTTTTTTGCTTGGCAAGATGTAACGAGTGGTGTGCCTCGGATCTGTGCTGGGGCCTCGACTTTTTATAATTTATATACATGACTTGGATGAAGGGACCAAAGGTATGGTTGCTAAATTTGCTGATGACAAGTAAGTTGTGAAGAGACATTAGGAGGCTACAAGGGGATATAGATAGGTTGTGAGTGGGCAAAGATCTGGCAAATGGAGTATAATGTGTGAAAATGTGAGATTGTCCATTTTGGCAGGAAGAATAAAAAAGAAGCATATTATCTAAATGGTGAGAGATTGCAGAGCTCTGAGATGCAGAGGGATCTGGGTGTCCCAGTGCATGAATTGTAAAAGGTTAGTATGCAGGTACAGCACGTAATTCAGAAAGCTACTAGAATGTTATCGTTTATAGCGAGGGGAATTGAATACAAAAGTAAGGAGGTTATGCTTCATTTATGGAGGCCATTGGTGAGACCATATCTGGAGTACTGTGTACAGTATTGGTCTCCTTATCTAAGGAAGGATGTAAATGCGTTAGCAGTTCAGAGAAGGCTTACTAGACTAATTCCTGGAATAGGCAGGTTGTCTTATGAAGAAAGGTTGGGCAGGTTAGGCTTGTATCCGCTGGAGTTTAGAAGAGTAAGAGGCAACTTATACAAGATCCTGAGGGGTCTTGACAGGATGGATGTAGAAAGGATGTTTCCTCTTGTGGGAGAATTTGGAACTCTGGAGTCACTGTTTAAAAATAAGCAGTCGCCCATTTAAGACCGAGATCAGAAATTTTTTCTGTCAGAGGGTCTTGAGTCTTTGACATTCTCCTCCTCAAAAGGCGGTGGAAGCAGAGTCTTTGAATATTTTTAAGACAGAGGTAGATAGACTCTTGATCAGCAAGGGGGTGAAAGTTTACTGGGGTTAGGTGGGAATGTGGAGTTGAGGTTACAATCAGATCAGCCATGATCATCTTGAATGGCAAAGCAGGGTCGAGGGGTCTACTGCTCCTAATTTGTATGCTCGTACGAACAGTAGGCAAAGAAAAATGCAAATCTTCTTTCACAGCATTTTATACAATCTAAACCAAATGAGAATTCTGAACTCATGTTTGGGATAAGATTTTTTTTGTGTCACTGATGAGATATTTGCATCAGGTCGAAGAAGGGATATTTTGATCCATACCTCCCACGTAGTGCTGGATACCAGTCAGTTAGCTAGCCAGCCAGGTCCAAATTGTGATCTTGGTGGGAATTTACAAAAACATCATTTCCAACAAGAAATTCAAATCTACCATGGGAAGTTAGTTTTAGTTAAAGTGATAGTTGTGTGTGTGGAAATTTACAGCACAGAAGGGAGGCCATTCGGCCTGTCGTGTCTGTGCTGACCAAAAAACCATCCAACCTCACCCCATTTTCTAGTTTTTGGTCTGTAGTGTTATTGGTTACAGAACTTCAAGTGTGTAACCAAGTACTTTTTAAATGTGATTGTAAATCTGAGTTCTTTTTGCCTTCAGTCTGGTTCAGTAAATATACCGAGTCGGATGTGTAGGTAAAATCAATTACTTTATTTGCGCATTTAGCCGGCTGACTTACTCTAATACAACGACACTGCACTGACTCCACCCAGAGTCTGTCTGGTCCACTAGAGTAAGTGTTGTTCGTGATACAGATACTACTGTTTATATATTAAGATTCATGCGACACCCCCTTGTTTAACCAATCAGTGCAGTACAATTTAAATTTCAACCAGGTGATAACGTGGAGTACATTTGTTACTGAGGTTAACAATACCCTCTATTCTCAATACATACCTGTTACTAACATAATATTGTTTTGCATCAGCATGATAAAAGAAAACAGACAAGCAAGATAATTAGCAAAAGCAGAAGTATGAGAAACAACATTCTGGTTTCGCTTCCCACAATTGTCATGAGTCCTGTGATCCTGTTATCTTTATCAAGTTGCAGCCTGCAGTAACACCAAGCAGTAGTCGTATCATAAAGGAGGGGCCCTATATTCCTTATCACTCACACAGGGATGGACAGCATGTTTCACAGGAGTCCATTTGTTTCAAACCACAGGGAGTCACACAATCAGGCCATAAAAGAACCGATGTCCTTGCAATTACCAGTGTCGGCTAGTCTTTACAATCTCACACTCTCTGCCTTTACTTTTAACTATTTCATTGTGGTTTCTGACACTTAAAATCAAAGCTTAGCAAAGCTACTATTCCTAACTTGGGTATATTTCCCATTAAGCATAGGGCCATGCCTTTCTGATCACTTCCACATGATGAACCTTTCTGCTGCTACCACCCTTTCAGGCAGTGAATTCCAAACACCCATCACCCTCTTTGTGAAAACATTTTTCAACTTTTTTTTTCTAATTCTTCCAATTACTTTAAATCTGTTCCCTCTGGTTACTGATCTCTCTGCCAAGGGAATTAGGTTCGTCCTATCTACTCTATCTTGGCCCTTCATAACTTTATACACCTCAATTAAATCTCCTTCCAGCTGCCTCTGTTCCAAAGAAAACCATCAGTTTCTGTAAATAACTATGAAAAGGAGTAATTTTTGTCAAGAAAATTAACCAAAACCTGGTGATATAGGCACAATGAAGGCCTCGTGAAATTTCTACAAATAAAGTATTTAAAAACAAATTTTAATGATCCTTAACATTTTTTCACCATGAATTCACTTTTTTTGAGTTGGTGGATTGGGTCAAGCTATATGTTTTGAACTTAATGAAAAATCTGACTTCCTTTTCTTGGCAGAAATTTCTGCACCTTTGAACCCAATTTGTAGCGAGAGAGGGTGGGGGAGGAAAAAGAAGAAAATTTTACTTTGAATTTTTATGTGATCTTCACCCTCTTTAACTTGTGACCCAAGCTGCATAGTATCTAGCATTATGGAAGTAACTTGAAGTGTATTAGGGAGTTAGAAGGAATGCATTTGTCTGTTAAATTTGTTGTTTTCCATGAATACTGTGAGCAGAAAAAGTATCCGTGACAAATGTGTGTCGGAGCACAAGTGGGTTTTTGAAGTTAGGCTTAAAAAAAGCTGCGTTTGCTGACAGTGTAGCTACTAGGTGGCGCCGTATTGGCACATGCGCAAATGCAGCCTCATCCATTGAAATGTCACTCTCTGCGACGTCTGACAGCTACCAGTAATAAAGATGGCGCTGCTGTAAAGAAGGGGCAGGTTGTGGGCTATGTCTGCATTGGGTTCCCAATTCCTACCAGAGTGAACAATTGGTCTCCCAAGCACTGCCGTTGATGAGTCAAGAGAAACATTCCTTATTTGCATGGTTCAAACATGTACAGCACTCTGGTTGTTGTGGCTTGCAACTGAACTGCATTGTCTGAGCCCAGCTGGTCTAACCTGCTAGGGCGGCACAGTGGTTAGCACCGCAGCCTCACAGCTTCAGCGACCCGGGTTCAGTTCTGGGTACTGCCTGTGCGGAGTTTGCAAGTTCTCCCTGTGTCTGCGTGGGTTTCCGCCGGGTGCTCCGGTTTCCTCCCACAGCCAAAGACTTGCAGGTTGATAGGTAAATTGGCCATTGTAAATTGCCCCTACTGTAGGTAGGTGGTAGGAGAATGGTGGGGATGTGGTAGAGAATATGGGATTAATGTAGGATTAGTATAAATGGGTGGTTGTTGGTCGGCACAGACTCGGTGGACCGAAGGGCCTGTTTCAGTGCTGTATCTCTAAATTAATAAATAAATAAAATTTTTGGACAGCAATGCTTCAATGCCAGTTGTGATGATGGCATCGGGTCAGTGAAAATTACCTGGAAACTACAAGTTCTGAGAGAGAAATAAACTGGTAGAGGAAGAGAGAAGAAAAAAAGACGCTAACTGAGGGAGAGAGAAAAAAAAGCACAAACCAGGAAGGAGTGGGAGAGACAGAGAAACGTAAATGGTGAGTGGGAGGGAGAGCCAAACTCAATCAGGGAGCAGGGAGGGCAAAGGAAACACAAACTGGGCGAGAGGGAGAGAGTGAGAACACACAAACTGGAGGGAGGAAGAGTTTGTCGGTCTGCGATGTGCTCTGTTGTATAATGTATTTTAATACAGGAGTCTGGTCACTTTGGTGCTTCCCGCTGAGGACTGAGCCTCATCTCCTTGAAGCTGGGCTTCAGAGGTGGAGTGTGGACGTCAGTTAATGGGATTCGGTTTGGATTTGGTTTAATTTACTATTTTTATAACTTGCCATAAAAGTCATTAAAATTGTACGAAAAATTTAGTTGAACGTTACTTATGTTGATTTGGTGGTATTTATTTGGTGTTTCTCATGGTTGATACTGTAGAAATATCGCATGGAATCTTTTATCTAAACATACTGTATCTTTCTATAATGTGCTTTAGTTTGTAAATTTTTATTTATCTCACTATAAAACCAAGTTAAATATTTCGTTCAGGGCTTGTGATACGGAGACAAACTGTGAGTAAGTGTCATGTGATCAAATAACATAAATAGGAGCAAGAATAGGCCATATGGCCCCTCAGGCCCGCTACACCATTCAGTAAGATCAAAGCTGATCATCTACCTCAACTCTATGTTCCTGCCATATCTCCATAACCCTTGATTCCCTTAATGTCCAAAAATCTATTGATCTCATTCTTGTCTATACTCAACACCTGAGCATTTGTACCCCTCCGGTAGAGAATTCCAAAGATTCACAACCATCTGAAGAAATTTCTCCTCATCCCAGTCCTAAATGGCTGACCCCATCTCCTGAGACCATCACCCCTAGTTCTTGACACTCCAGGGGAAGAAGTCTCTCAGCATCTACATTGTCAAGCCCCTTAAGAAGTTTATGCATTTTATTAAGATCACCCCTCATTCTTCTAAACTTCAGAGAATATAGGCCCATTCTACTTGATCTCTCCTCACAGGCAACACTCATCTCCGGAATCAATCTAGCGAAACTTCATTGTACTCCGGTAAGGCAAGTATATCCTTCCTTCGGTATGGTTACCGAAACTGCATACAGTACTCCACAGTGTGGTATCGCCAAAGCTTCGTAGAATTATCGTGTGATTAAGTATCACATTGGACAGTATTTTACAGCCCACAAACGAGCAGGCTGTTTGGGGGGGTGGTGGCTAGGGGAAAGCATGTAAAATTGAGTAGGAACTAGCATTCCCGACCCCCTCCTGCCCCCGCTTCAATTTTATGAGGGGCGGCGGCCCACCCGCCCCAGGCGAATCAAGGCCTTTAAGTGGCTGGTGTGTGGCTGAGGCCTCAAAAAGCCCGCCTCGTAAAACCTGCCGGCTGCTTTGCAGGCTGGTGGGGGTCCCTCCTGATCAGGCACCCTGTGCCCCATGGAAGGCTGCCCCTAAAGCTCCAACCACCCCAACGCACAGCACTCACCCCAAACCTCCGCCCGCCCCCCCCCCCCCCCCCCCCATCCCCACCGCTTGCCTCATTGGGACCCAACCGATTGTCTCTGGCAAGGCCCTAAAAACTTACCTGTTTTCTGGAACCGTCATTCATCATCTTGCGATGGCTAGGTCCCATTGTCCCAGAAGTGGCCACTACTCCGTGTCGCTGCTGGGACTGAGTTGCCAGCCTGCATATTGGCCAGCAGCTCCATTGGGCAGGACTTCTGCCTCAGAGCTGGAAGTCCTGCCCAAGACCATTTGAAGGGAGCGAAAAATCCCCGTCTGGCTCCCCAGGATCAGTGGACGCGGGCTCACCACCGACTTTTCATCCAGTGGACGAGGCCTCCCGCCCAACGATAAATGCCGGCCATTGTAATCGAATGTCACATGATTAAATATCTACAAATATGTCCAACCAGAGTTGGCAACCAAAATCTACTATGAAAATTTCATGCAGTTGATGCTTTTATTTCAAATTTACTGTTTGAAGCAAGATGCTCTACTTCTGTCAGTTGGTTATGGTCTGACTGTACAAAATCAAATTATTGGCAGTTTTGTGTTATGGACTCATGCCCTCAAGAATTGGGTTAAAATTGCACAAACCCTACAGCTGCTGGAGAGAAACAGTCATCTCATCAACCGAAGCCATGTTTTAAGTGAATGGACATGTGTTTCATTAAAAACTGTGAAAACTAGTACCTAGTCATTCTGTTTAATAAAAATGAACTCTGACCTTATTACAGCTGAGCAAGAATATGCCAAGAATTTACTGCATTGGTTTACATTTGCATTCTTTTTAAACTTGTAAACAGATCTTCTTGACTTTAAGAAAAATGAAACCCTCAAAAAGGATTTCTTTTTCAAGTCCACTAATTTCATTCCAGCACAACAAGCCTGTGCTTACTACATTGCTGTACTCCTATAGAAAGCAACCTTTGCGGAATTCATTGTTGGGGGAGAAAATTCTCTTATCTATTAGGATTGGATGACTTATTCTTCTGGTTCCAACATTTGAACTTCATACTTTTTTCCCCTGATTTTTCAGGCACAAGGGAAGGTCAAACACGGTTGATCAGAGTTGGAGATGCTGTTCACGCTTATCAGTGGAGTGTTGTTGATGGACGATGGATGAAGATTGGTGATGTGGTGGGTTCATCAGGAGGAACCCAGAAAACCTCAGGCAAAGTTCTTTACGAAGGCAAAGTATGTTTCAGAATGAGAAAGGAATGTAATCTACACAGGCACTCTTTGTGTTTTTACCTTTTGTTTTCACAAAATAGAAAATTGGATGGTATCTGCTACAGTTTTGAAAATTTAGTATCCAATAAGATACTGTTCTCTAGTGTGTTTATTGGCTGTAATATAAATTCACTTCTGTGAATATTTAACAAATTAAAATTTATGTAGTTCCACTTGTTCTGTGAAGGTTATCAAAATGTGTTTCCCAAGTAAACTGAAATCAAAATGCCATCCATGTGGGTTTCTGCCATTTCTATTTATCTAGTTCCTGGAGCATTCATAATTGATTTCTGCTAACCTCATCATATTTGGTTGTTGCTGTCCCGTCACCATATCAGATTACAAAAGTAGAAAGCAGCCTTAAGTTTCGAGCACCTTCAGTATCTATAGCCAAGTAAGAAACACATTTAAAAGCAACTTTATTACTGGAAAGCCTACCAACTCTTTGTGCCCTCCCATTTAAAAACTTGCTGTCTAGCTTGGTATTCCATCCAGTCACACTGCTCCTCAGCCTATCCTGCTTCCAACAGCATTTTCTATATCCACATCCATCTCAGTGACTGGTTGTCCAATCTCACCAGCCCAACCTCTTCACATGAGTAACGTGATGGGAAATTCAATATATAGTATTACAATTAATTTAACAGGCCCACTCAATATTATTCACAAAACAGGAAGCTGTTGTAATATGCAGTGAGATGTGCCATCTTATGTATTCGCGACCAAACTGGTTAGTCTGTTGTGACTTTATTTCTGTTTGTCACATCATCAGTGAATGTGCAGTTGCATTACAGTTTGTGCAAACTAAAGTTCAAATTGACAAAAAAAATATTGAGCTTGAAAATCTGTTTTTCTTTTTCTCACTTTTTTTAGGAGTTTGATTATGTATTTACTATTGATATTAATGAGGGTGGACCTTCAATGAAACTTCCTTACAATATCACTGATGATCCATGGCTTGTTGCCCACAGTTTCTTACAAAAGAATGACCTGAACCCAATGTTCCTAGATCAGGTTGCGAATTTTATTATTGAGAATACAAAAGGACATACACTAGGATCAACTGGCTCAGGGTTTACAGACCCTTTCACAGGTCAGTGAGGTTAATTTACTGAAAATGTTATCTATCTTAGTTTTTAATATGCAGTGAATCCATAAATTCTGAAGTATTGCATCCTGCTTACAAAATGAGAGTAAAACAATAATATACATTTGACTCGTAGTAAAGAATTGAATTAATATTCTTGTACCAAGGTCTTTTCAAAGATACTTTCTGTTTGCAATAATACGTAGAAAGGCATATGATTTATAACACACCAACAGGTCATTCAGCCCAACCAGTGCATGATGGCATTTACCCTCCATGCGAACAAATGGTCCCAATTACCATTACGTACCTTCTTCTCATATTCTTTCATTCCCTTTTCCTTCATCTACCTATCCAATCTATTTTTGAATGTTGATGCAGTTTTTCAACGACTAACACTAGATGCGGAATGCACAGCCTTACCACTATGTAGAGAAGTTTTGCTTGCGCTCTCGCATTTAATTTTGCATCTATAAACCACTGACCCACCCCCAAAACCAACTACTTGAAACAGTCTGCTTCTATCTTCCATGTCCCATCCTTTCATCATTCATTTTTATAATAATGCCCTATTTCTATGTTCATTTGATTCTATTTCTCTACTACATATTCCTCTTGTTTTTAAATTGTTTTCTATATATTATCCACACATCTTCACTTAGCTGATCCTGGTTGGTTCTGTTATCCTTTCCAATTCTCTTTCCTAGTTTAAATACCCTGCCACTTCCCTATTTAACCTATTTTGCAGTCCAGACTTGACGGTCCCAGATGCTTTGTTGCCTCCCTTGTGTGAGGGAAAGGACATGTCACATATTGGAAAAGGCTGTGCAAGGAGAGGGAGAGTAACCAGTTATTGTGGCCAATATGGGTATAGAAAGGCCTGAAATGCTGCAAGATCAATTTTGGAGATTTGTCAGTAAATTAACAGCCTCTTGTTCATATGTAGCCCATCCTTATGGAATACTTCCCATGCCTCAGCTCTGGTGTCATTGCTCAATAAAGTAGAATCCTTCATTCTGACACTAGACCTTTGGCCATGCTAACTTTTCCGCTAATGTTCCTGTCCTTTCCTGTTATTGTGCATAGCTGGGAAAGTAATCCTGAGATTAAAATCTGTAATGTTTTTCTCCTAACTCGCTTCCTAATCTCAGTTTCATTTTCTGGGCTGCAAAAGATTGTCAGCCTCTCTATATTTTTTTTTATTTGTTCATGGGATGTGGGGGCCGCTGGCTAGGCCAGCATTTATTGGCCATTCCTAATTGCCCTAGAGAAGGTGATGGTGAGCTGCCTTCTTGAACCGCTGCAGTCCATGTAGGGTAGGTACACCCACAGTGCTGTTAGGGAATTCAGGATTTTGACCCAGCGACAGTGAAGGAATGGTGATATAGTTCCAAGTCAGGATGGTGTGCGGTTTGGAGGGGTACTTGCAGGTAGTGGTGCTCGCATGCATCTCCTGCCCTTGCCCTAGGTGGTAGAGGTCATGGGTTTAGAAGGTGCTGTTGAAGGAGCCTTGGTGCGTTGCTGCAGTGCATCTTGTAGATGGTACACACTGCTGCCACTGTGCGTCGGTGGTGGAGGGAGTGAATATTTGTGTATGGAGTGCCAATCAAGTGGGCTGCTTTGTCCTGGATGGTGTAGAGCTTCTTGAGTGTTCGAGCTGCACCCATCCAGGCAAGTAGAGAGTATTCCATCACACTCCTGACTTGTGCCTTGGAGATGGTGGACAGGCTTTGGGGAGTCAGGAGGTGAGCTACTCGCTGTAGGATTCCTAGCCTCTGACCTGCTCTTCTAGCCACAGTATTTATATGGCCACTCCAGTTCAGTTTCTGGTCAATGGTAACCCCTAGGATGTTGACAGTGGGGGATTCAGCAATCGTACTGCCATTGAATGTCAAGGGGAGATGGTTAGATTCTCTCTTGCTGGAGATGGTCATTGTCTGGCGCAAATGTTACTTGCCACTTATTGACCCAAGCCTGGATATTGTCCAGATCTTACTGCATTTCTACACGGACTGCTTCAGTATCTGAGGAGTCGCGAATGGTGCTGAGCATTGCGCAATCATTAGCGAACATCCCCACTTACCGTATGATTGAAGGAAGGTCATTGATGAAACAGTTGACGATGGTTGGGCCTAGAACACTACCCTGAGGGACTCCTGCGGTGATGTCCTGGAGCTGAGATGATTGACCTCCAACAGCCATAACCATCTTCCTTTGCGCTAGGATCGACTCCAACCAGCGGAGAGTTTTTCTCCGATTCCCATTGACTCCAGTTTTGCTAGGGCTCCTTGATGCCATAATCGGTCAAATGCTGTCTTGATGTTAGGGCAGTCACTCACCTCACCTTTTAAGTTCAGCTCTTTTCTCCATGTTTGAACCAAGGCTGTAATGAGGTCTGAAGCTGAGTGGCCCTGGTGGAACCCAAACTGAGCGTCAGTGAGTCAGGTTATTGTGAAGCAAATGCCACTTGATAGCACTGTCGATGACACCTTCCATCACTTTACTGATGATTGAGAGTAGGTTGATGGGGCGGTAATTGCCTGGGTTGGACTTGGCCTGCTTTTTGTGATAGTTATTGAGTCCCTTGTCATTATTGCATTTGTTGATTTTTGTGACTTGATAGGCCTGCAATGCTCTTCACAGTTCAGCATTTCTTTCAATACTTCTGGCAACAAAAAGGTTCTTTTCATAAACTGATGGTGTCCCCTGTAAACCTGTGTCCATGTTACATGGTGCATCTGGAACAGCATTTCCAAGATTAACAAATATCCTACAATTGTGATATCAAGGACTGTCTCGCAGCTTCTGTCTGTAAATATATCTCTACTTTCTGGCTTTGCATACCTGTTAAATAGCTAGGTCCTTTTCACCTTTAGAAAGGAGTAAGATGTATGGTGGGCATCACGTAATAAAGTTTATTGTTGGGTGATCAACTGTCAGCTTAGTCATGGAAATTAGAAGTTAATTAATAATTATTGAATATTGATGGTAGGGTGAATTGCAGTGAGTGCAGAAGTTTTAGGTAACTTGTTACGACGATGGCAGAAACTTGGTTATTGAAATGGGGAGAAGAAGGATAGACATCCGTGCGGCACCAGAAATAGCACTGGTTTTACAGTATGGATATCCAGGGCTTGTAGAATTACTGAATAAGACAGAAAAAGGCCATTCGACCTATCGTGCCTGTGTTGGAGCTTTGAAAGAGCTATCCTATTAGTCCTATGCATCTACTTGCTCCATATAGCCCTGGACATTTTTCCTGTTCAAGTTTTTATTCAATTCCCTTTTGAAAGTTCCACCACCCTTTCAGGCAGTATATTCCAGATCATGACAACTCACTGCGTTAAAAAAAATAAATCTCACCTCGCCTGGTTCTTTTGCCAGTTACTTAAAATCTTTGGTCCTGGTTACCAGTACTTCCACTGCAAACAGTTTCTCCTTACTTACTTTCTCCTATTTACTCTATCAATACCCTTTATGATTTTGAACATCTATTAAATCCTTCCCTTATCCTTCTCTGCTTTAAGGAGAACGACCTCAGCTTTTCTAGTTTCTCCAGGTAGTTCATATAAGCTTCCACTGTTATGTCCAGACTGGCCAAGAGAGTGTGGGAAAATGGCGCACTCACACGGAACGCAAAAGTCCGAGTGTATCAAGCCTGTGTCCTCAGTACCTTGCTCTATGGCAGCGAGGCCTGGACAACGTATGTCAGCCAAGAGCGACATCTCAATTCATTCCATCTTCGCTGCCTCCGGAGAATCCTTGGCATCAGGTGGCAGGACCGTATCTCCAACACAGAAGTCCTCGAGGTGGCCAACATCCCGAGCATATACACTCTACTGAGCCAGTGGCGCTTGAGATGGCTTGGCCATGTGAGCCGCATGGAAGATGGCAGGATCCCCAAGGACACATTGTACAGCGAGCTCGTCACTGGTATCAGACCCACCGGCCGTCCATGTCTCCGCTTTAAAGGCGTCTGCAAATGCGACATGAAGTCCTGTGACATTGATCACAAGACGTGGGAGTCAGTTGCCAGTGATCGCCAGAGCTGGCGGGCAGCCATAAAGGCGGGTCTAAAGTGTGGTGAGTCGAAAAGATATAGCAGTTGGCAGGAAAAAAGACAGAAGCGCAAAGGGAGAGCCAACTGTGTAACAGCCCCGACAACCAATTTTATCTGCAGCACCTGTGGAAGAGTCTGTCACTCTAGAATTGGCCTTTATAGCCACTCCAGGCGCTGCTTCACAAACCACTGACCACCTCTAGGTGCTTACCCATTGTCTCAAGACAAGGAGGCCAAAGAAGATATGTTGGACACGTCTGTTCTGTTATTTTGTAGTGGGGAAAAATACTTGTATTCCAGTTGTTTTAAAGATTTTTTCACTTTGTTTGTGGCAAGATTTTTAAACCAAATTTCAACTGGTCAGTGGACAGCCTCAATTATTGGCAAATTTTATGACTTGGTGGGGGGGGCGGGTGCGGAGAAAGCTGCTCATTTTGATGTAATGAAACTTAAACTGGAATTTTTGCCCAACCAATTTTAGTCAAAACAGGTGAGAGTTATTTTTATGTATATATAGTCAAATCAATCAAATTTGGCAATTTGTCACATATTTAACACTTTGCAGGTTCAGGTCGTTACATACCAGGGACTGGATTGGGCACTGGGGGCACAAGTGGAGTGGATCCATTTACAGGTAATGTTTCTCTTTGGGAAAGAGATTTTTAATAAAACAAATAAAAAATTAACAAATTTATAGTATAATAGTGTTTCAATAAACATTTTTAAAAAGTGCTTAAACTATAACAATTGACAGATGGCCTGATGCATTCCCAAAAATCAATATGTTCATGAAGCTTTCATTTGACTTTAGCTTCATTTCATCCTCCATGTACATGAATAAGCTCAGGTAAGAAAGGATAGTCCTTGAAGAGCAGTCTATTTTGAACTATATTACCCACATAGTTTTCCATTCTTATACTGTAAAAAAGCTCTTCAGAAAGCACAACATTTCCCTATTTTACTTTACTGAAGTACACCCTCGTTCTGCTCTTGTGCATGCAAAACTTTGTTTTTATTTCAGGGAAGTGCTGCTTCTGTGTTTTTTGGCTACAGACAAGCTTTAATTTTGGAACTGGGGTAAATGTTGCTGTGCTGGTTCTAGCTTTCAGGGAATTGCTAGGCTATTGTTGAAGGTTGAGTTGGAAGGACTTGCATTGCTGTTGCACTACAGAGTTCATTGTAGGAAGTGCAAGGTCATCCATTTTGGATCTGAGAAGATAAAAACATAACAAACAGGAGCAGCAGGTGGCCATGCGGCCCCTCAGTAAGATGTGTGTGTGCAAGCTCATTAGTCTTCTGGAGGCCACCTCATCTGAGTCCCTGTAGCAGAACTCGTCTGCAACCTCACCTTCTGGGGAGATGGCACACAAACTGCCCTTTCCCCCTGGTCTGGATGCAGCTCACTCGTGCCCAGTCACTTACCATGTGCAATCCCAACTCTGTACTGTCCCCAAGGTATGCAATGTGCAAAATCTGAGCTGGTGCTTATCAGTGTCAGATCAAGTGAAGGTGCTTCTCCCTCAGAGATCTGTAGCAGCTCTCAACCTTCCTCATGAGGCTGCACTGGCTGACCAGGTGGCAGTTCTTGGTTATCTGAAAGCAGAAATGCAGAACAGAAGGCTTGGGGTGAGGTGAAAAACGAGAGGTCCACAGTCAATGGTTCCCTCTAATTTTTTTTTACCACGCATGGCCTGTTCATTTCAATACACGGCACCTGTTCTGTGCGGCCGTGCCAAAAAATGTACTTATGAGATGCCTGCACGATACCTTCCAGGTTACTGTGCATCTATGCACATGTGCACCTTAGAAGGAACACTGTCCATGGTCACAACATTCTGCACCGTGCTCATCATGCCAGACAGGTGGAATTTGAGAAAGGCCATAAGGCAGGAACATACCATCATCCTCAACGTTTGCGATGGTGCCAGATGTAATGGCCTCTGTGATAACTGACCTTATGACGTTGAGCACAGTCTCCTCCAGTGGGCTTAGGTGATGCATGTCTGCCTGTCTCTCTTTGTTTCTGCTCTGCTCCCTGAGGTTATGGGCCACCTTCTCCTGCAAGAGAGAAGGAAGAATGTCAGTGAATGTACTGCACTGTGTTGGGTGATATGCCTTCCACAGCTGAATAGATGGAGGTATGTGGAATCACAGAGATGGGTGTGAGGCTGGCATCATTGGTGGGTATGTAAAGGGGAGGTGGAGCACCTGAATGTTGGGCTGAGTCCTGATGGCCAATGGGTGAGTGACAGGATGTAGTGCATTGATCTGTATGAGAGGCTAGTAGTGTGATGGGTAAATGTTGTCATGTGAAGAATAACTGAAGTGAGTGTTGGTCCTCTAGAGAGTGAGTCTGGGGAATTAATGGGAAATAAGGAATTGGCAGAAATGTTGAACTGTCTGCTTTGTTGTAGAAGACACAAGTAACACCCCAGAAATACTTGTAAATCAAGAGGTGAAAGGGAGGGAGGCTCTTAAAACAATTACAATCACCAGGGAAAGGGTACTGAGAAAACTAGTAGCACTAAAGGCTGACAAGTCCCCAGAACCTGATGGCCTGTATCCTAGGGTCTTAAAAGAAGTAACTGCAGAGAGTAGATGCATTGGTTGTAATTTTCCAGAGTTCCCTAGATTCTGGAAAGGTCCCATCAGATTGGAAAATAGTGAATGTAACTCCTCTGTTCAAGAAAGGAGGGAGACAGAAAGCAGTAAACTACAGGCCAGTTAGCCTATCATCTGTCATGGGGAAAATGCTAGAATCTGTTATTAAGGAGGTTACAGCAGGGCACTTAGAAACTCTATGCGATCAGACAGAGTCAACATGGTTTTGTGAAAGGGAAATGGTGTTTGACTAATTTGAGTTTTTTTGAGGAAGTAACAAGCAGTGTGGATAAAACGGAACCTGTAGTTGTCGGGTACTTGGTTTTCCAAAAGGCATTTGATAAGGTGCCACACCAAAGGTTACTACACAAAATAAGAGCTCATGGTGTAGGGGGCAACGTATTAGCCTGGATAGAGCATTAGTTAGCTAACAGGAAGCAGAGAGTAGTGATAGATGTGGCATTTTCCGGTTGACAAGTAGAGTTTCACAGGGATCAGTGCTGGGGCCTCGACTATTTAGAGTCCATATCAATTACTTGAATTAAGGGACCGAATGTATGGATGCTAAATTTGCATGATGACACAAAGATCGAATCATAGAATGGCTTCCTTCTGTGCTGTAAGCTTTCGGCCCATCGAGTCCATGCCAGCTCTCTGCAAGAGCATACATCCAGTCCCACTCCCGCTCTTTTTCCTGTAATGTTGATATTTTTAACTTCAGATGCTCATCCAATTACATTTTGAAAGCCACAATTGAATCTGCCTCCACCACCCCCTCAGGCAGTGCATTCCAGATCCTAACCACTCGCTGTGTAAATAAAAAAATGTTTTTTTCATAAGAGCAAAATACTGTGGATGCTGGAAATTTGAAATGAGAACAGAAAGTGCTAGAAATACTCAGCAGGTCTGGCAGCATCTGTGGAGTGAGAAACTGTTTCTCTCTCCACAAATGTTTTTTCATGTTGCCTTTGGTTCTTTTGGCTAACCACCTTAGGTAGGAACATAAGTTGTGAAGAGGACACCTAGTCTGCAAAGGGATATAGATCGGTGAAGTGAGTGGGCAAAAATTTGGCAGATGGAGTATAATGTGGGAAAATATGAACTTGTCCACTTTGGCAGGAACAACAGAAAAGCAGTATATTTAAATAGAGAGGGATTGCAGATCTCTGTGGTACAGAGGGATCTGGGTGTCCTGGTACATGATTCACGAAAAGTTAGGATGCAGGTACAGCAAGTGATTAGGAAGGCAAACGGAATGTTGTTGTTTATTGCAAGAGGAATAGAATATAAAAGTAGGGAATTTTTGCTACAGCTATACAGGGGCTTAGTGAGACCACATCTAGAGTACTGTGTACAGTTTTGGTCTCCTTACTTAAGAAAGGATATAATTGCGTTAGAAGCAGTTCAAAGAAGGTTCACCCGACTGATTCCTGGGATGAAGGGGTAATTTTATGAGGAAAGGTTGGACCTGTATCCATTGGAGTTCAGAAGAATGAGAGGTGATCTTATTGAAACGTACAAGATCTTGAGGGGACCTGACAAGGTGGATGCTGAGTGGATGTTTCCCCTTCTAAGAGAGACTAAAACTAGGGAACTCAGTTTAAAAATAAGGGGTCTCCCATTTAAGATTGAGATGGAGATTTTTTTTCTCCGAGGGTTGTTAGTTTGTGGAATTCTCTGCAGAGAACAATGGAGGCAGGATCATTGAATATTTTTAGGCTGAGTAAGATAGATTCTTGATTGGCAAGGGAGTCCCAAAGGTTGTAGTGGGTAGACAGGAAAGTAGAGATGAGGCCACAATCAAAACAGCCACGATCTTATCAAATGGCAGAGCAGGCTTGAGGAACGAATGGCTTATTCCTGCTCCTAATTCATGTGTTTGTATGAATGAGGTGGTGGTGGTCTCTGATAATCATTAGTGGTAGGTCCATCTGGAGAACCGTCCTCTTTCTCCCTTTGGGCAGAACCTCCCCTCACTGCAGCCTCAGCTCCATTTCTCTTTCATGTTGCAGACTCGGTTACTGCAACTATAGCCCCTATAATTAGCAGCCTTTGTGTGGATCGGTCACAGAACTCCTCTGATCTCCCTGTCAGGTGCAGCAACACTCTCTTCCAAATCCAGCAAGTCACCAGAACTCCTCCACCAGGGTACTTCTACAAATGTTGAAAAAGCTATAGTAGGTCAAAAGCACTTCACCTGCAAGTTGGTTGACTGTTCCTTTTAAATAGTGCTAGTGAGTGGTTAGCATAGGGCGTTCACTGGATCTGAGGAACCCAAGTTTGCAAAACCTGTGTCCGATCAGCCTGAGAGACTGATCTACCCTCTGCAAGAGCTTCCGATGCATGCATGACATTCCTGTAATAGCGCCTTTCCCAGCATACACTTTAAGGGCCTCTGGCTTCTGTAGCATTGGCTCCAGCAGTGCTATGAAGCTGAATTTTGTGACCCTTGTGTGTCTTCTGAAAATCCAAATATACTAAATCCACTGGTTCCCCCTTATCTACCCTGTTAGTTGTGCCCTCAAATAAAACTAATAGTTTTATTAAATGTTATTTTTGTTCTAGGCTTTGCCTAATCATATTGTTACTTTCCAAGTATCCTGTCTCCATGTCCTTAATGATTTCAAGCGTTTTCACTACTACTGATTTCGGGCTAACTGGCCTATAGTTTCCTATTTGCTCTCCTTTCTTGAACAGTAGGTTTATGGTTGCTACTTTCCAATCCATGGGGACTGTTTTAGAATCTAGGGAATTCTGGAAGATCAAAACCAATGCATCCATGATCTGGAACAGCCTCGTTTAAAACCTTCGGATGTAAGCCATCAGGTCCAGGGGATTTGTTGGCTTTTAGTCCCATGCATTTCTCAGGACCTTTTTCTTTTGCTAATAACTAATAATCTATAGTAATACTCAGTTTTTGTTTCTGCGGACTGTTTTGAATGGTCAGTTTAAAGGGTGTGTCTGTTGTTGGGTCTATTTTGGTGTTGCCTGGTGCATGAGGGGTGCATGGAGGACTAGAGCGTGTGATGCACTTGCGGCTGCCAACCTTTGGGGGGTGGGGGGTTTGTTGAACAAAAACAGAAGTAGGTAAGGAGAGCCCAACAACAAAGTTACCCTGGCTGGAGAGATTGTTTCATGAGGGATGGGACTGGCATGGGAGGGGCGGATGAGAGGATGGAATTGATTAAGTGTGGCAAAATGGCGGGGACAATTATTTGGTACAACTTATTATTCAAAAGCTGTTCTTTTACTAAAAATGAAGATTCACTAGATTTGAATGAAAATTGTAGAACAGTTGTCAGGTGAATTAAAAGAATACATCAGCATTGATTCTATGGATGACTTTGATAGTCTATACCCTCCAGAGTTTTTACACAGTCTAACTCCAATGGGCATGACACCACACTTACACTCAAGGAAAGAGCAGTTATAATGTTACTACAAAGCTTGACTTCGGCATGGAATCAGGTTGGTAGTTAGGAAGCTGTTTTCTTCAGTGATGGGTGCTGAAATTATAACAGGCAGATTTCAAGGAAATAGAGTTTAGCACTGAATCTAACTGAGTTTCAGAGGTCAAAATGCTCATGTCCTCTTGTACAGGTAGACTTCACTGTCATGGAAAACATTTGATGTGTAGGGGAAGGGAGGAGAAACTGGATAATCAGCTGAAGAGAAAAAACTTTGCAGGGCTACAGGGAAAAGGGAGTGGGACTAGGTGAGTTGCTCTTGTAGAGAGCCGGCATGAACATGATGGGCCGAATGGCCTCCTTATATGCTGTAACCATTTTATGATTCTATTTCTATGATTCCTTTTATAATATTGAGCCCACCCAATGTAAACCTGCCTTTTCAACTCTGGAGAAAACAGTTCCCAATTAGACTTTCATATTCTGTGACGACAAACAAGTCACAAGGCAAGACTCTTGACAAAATTTGTATTTATATTCTTGGTCTGTTTTTACACATGGATAACTTTATGTAGCTTTTTCCAGAGTGACAAGTTCTGATTCAGTTAGTCTTTGATAAAAGAATAACTAGAAATTCAGTATTTAAAGAAGGTTCCTTGCAATAAAGGTACTAATTTGATGCCAAATTTCTCCTGTCTCTACTTCTAAGGAACCCATGTTTTTGCTAATCTCTTCATTTTTCGATACTTATTAAAACTCTTTCAATCTGTTTTTAGATTTCTTGGTTGTTTACTTTCATTCTGTTTTCTCCTATCAATTTCTTGGTCATCCTTTTGCTGATTTTTAAAACCTTCCCAATCCTCTGGCTTATTACCCTTTTTGGCAGCAATGCAGCTTCTTTTAGTTAATAATGCCCTTAACGTCTGTAGTTAGCCATGGTTGGATTACTTTTCCCATGGAATTTTTATTTCTCTAAGGAATGTATATTTATTGAGAAATGTGAATTATTTCTTGGCTAAGCAGTGGTAAAATTTCAGTCATCATATCTTAGCTAACTTTTGGCTTGTGAGCTTACACAGGGACATGGGGTCCACATTCTGAAGCAGGGTGGACCACTGAGGAGAAGGTGTAGAGTCCTCCAGATCAGCAGCCACATTGGCAGGAGCAGCAGGCAACACCATCACATGCAGCTGGAATGAACGGAGGGAATGGCCGCAGGTAGCAGCTAGAAGATGAAGCTACCATCATCACAGGGTATATAGGCCATGGGTCAGCTTCCTGGATCACTCTGAGCAGCTCTCCAAAGGCTGTGGCTCTCGTGTCAAGTGGTTGCTGACCTGTGCATCCTCTTGGAGGAAGGCCTAAGGCCAGTAGGAGCAGGTGACCACCCATTGCCCGTGGCGGTCAAGGTGAACGTAACTCTCAATTTTTTTTTTTGCGTTCGGCTTATTCCACGGCTCAGTGCCTGACATCTGCAGGATTTTCAAATCTGCATCAACCAGGTGACGGATGCTTTTTTTGGGAGAGCATCACAGAACATTAAGTTCAAGGTGGATTTGGCCAGTCAAGCCCAGAGGGCTGTTGGCTTCACCTCCTTGGCAGGATTTCCTCAAGTCCAGGGCATGATAGTCTGGACTCATGGTGATCAAGGCTCCATTGGGATAGCCAGGTGTATTTGTGAATTGTAAGATATTCCACTCCTTCAATGTGCAGCTGGTATGCGAAATTGCAAGAGGATACTGCAGGTGTGTGCAAAGTTTCCAGGATGCTGCCATGACGTCTTTATCCTTCAGTAGCCTCAGCTCCCAAGGCTCAGCATCTGTGTCCAGTTGAGCATAGGTGGAGGTATCTTCAGGCCTCCGATGGGGGTTAACCACCTCTGTCATTGTCTCTAACACCTGCTCCTTATCGTGTGAGGTGCTGCTCACCTAGTGCTACCCTTTCTATCTGTGACACACACCACTGAGGTGAGTGTAACTGCACTTATGGAGGGTATGCATGAATCATGTGACAGTGCTTCCTCAAAGTGATACTCCTTCACTAAGAACTGCACTGCTTCCTCCCTCGTCTCTCGGTGCGCCTCAGGGAGTGCCCCTCTGGCAGTTGAGAGACATTCGTTAGTGCTGCACGTAGGCGACAAAGTTCAATCCCTCGCATTTTGCAGACTATCAAATTTAATACATTGGAGACAGTGGTTCCATGTGAGTTACAGGGCAGTGCCAAGTGGCAGTGTAATTATTTAATGCTTTCACCCAGCCTGTGTACCATCCCTGTCTCCACTGGCAACAGCCTGCATGGCTGGCATCGTCCTGCATTACCATCAGAATGGCCAAGAATGCAACTCCACCCCAACTTTTCTTCCTTTCCCGGGAGTTGTAGGCTCTCTTGCAATGAGAAAAGGCAGAGAGTTAGAACTGAGGAGTACAGTCTTTGCATGTGAAGTAGGCATGTCATATGGGGAGGGGCGGGGGGGGGGAATGCTGTCACTGAGATGGGGAGCGCTATGTCATGCAGGCCCCCACCTGCCAAGAATGAGGCATATATATTTTGCCACATGGACAATAAATTTTAAAATTGTTGCTGGGAAGACAAGGGGTTGCCAAGCCCCTGACTGGAACTACATTTTTGCATACTAGCAGACAGTGTTGGAACAAAGAAAGCAGTCCCTGCTCCCCAATACACAAACCGGGTCAAACCAGTTTAGTCACATGACCAACTGGCTATTGGAGTTTTTTGAATTTGAACTTGCAACAGAGTTTTAAACTGGAGAAAACTTTTTACTCCTGGACTGAGAACATCTTTCTCCTGTCTGCTTCCATCTCTTTCTCACGGAACTGAAACCCACCGAAGACACATGAACCCCAAGAGAGAAAAATCTCCTACAGTGAATAAGGTGTTAGAAGAATACTGGGCCTCAATGAGAAGCAAGATCCACCTACAAACCAGGACTCTACAGCAAGCTCAAAGCACAGTAACAAACCCCCTTTGGAGATTGCTTCAAACTTTTTTACTTTATCTTTTCTTCTGCTGTTTTCTGTCTCTGTTTTGCATGTACGTATCACGTATGCATGCTAGCATGGGGTGCAGCATGTATCCGTAGGTGTTAACCGAATTGGAGTTTAAGTTTTAATAAATTTCACTTTTCTTCTTTCAACCTAAGAAAGCCTGTTTGTGCTCATTTCTTGGCCTTGTAATTGGAAAGCAGTGAACAAGGATTCACCAAGGGGGAGCTCAAAACAGTGTGTTTAAAATTTAAATCCTGTTCCAACAAGACCAGGTGAAGGCGGAAAGAGACCCCTAGATATCTTTTTCACCTGGTCGTAATAGCTGTTCCAGCACATTGAGGGTGAGCGGCAGCGCTGTCTGTGAATATGGAGAGTAAAGAAGGAGCCTGGGGAGACCACCTTCTTTGTGGCGATAAATGGTGTGCCTCAGAGCATCTCTGTGCTGCAGAGTACTCAGGCGGTGTGAGGATGATTGCTTGCTGGACCTCAAAAGGTCATTGAACCTTTTCCTGCACTGAATCCACGTTCTCTGCACCGCACACTGGCTCTCGCCTCTGCAACCTCAGCCAAGCCTGTTTGGTGAGGCTGACTTCTGCCTGCCTTCCTCTGGAAAAAGCACCTGTCTCTCTGCCCTGACTGCTTCCAACATCACCTCCAGGGACGAATCTGTGAAGCAGGAGATGGCCCTTCCCCATTTCCCATCCATTCTCCTCCTCTTTCGTGCTTCTTGCTGAGCAAGTCACACCAGACAATGCTGCTACTGTGAGTGTTGCCAGTGTTCCTTTAAATACTGATCTTTTATTCAGGCTGCTGATGCTTCATCCCGCTCATTGTCCCTAATTGGATGGCAGTCCTGGAGGTGGGCTTTTAATCGGTTAGCCTCCTGGAAGACCAACCGGAAGGCCTACTACTCGGAGGTTTCGGGTTCCTGACCCAAAAATGGCCGCACTTTCATTAGAGACTAAGGTGGTAAGATTCTGCTCAACATCTCAGTAACGGCCATTAGATCCAACTCTCTTAACTCTATTTGTGCTATTAATTCATCTATCTAGTTGTGAATGCTTCATGCATCAGATATAATGCCTTTACTTACGACTTTTTACATTTTTCCCTGATGTGATCTTAATCGATAATGTCTTATTCCCATTGTTAAACTCTGTAACCCCCCACCGACACAATCTGCATATTTTACCCAACTTGCTACTCTGCTCTTACAGCTTTGACTTTTCAGAAAGATAAATCAGCATATTTTCTTAATGGTGAGAGATGAGGAGCTGTGGTGGAGCAAAGTGATTTTGATAGTGCATAGATACAAATTGTAATTGAAATAGGCTAATGGAATATTGACTTTTATCTCAAGGAGACTGTAATACAAAATGGAAGGAGTTATGCTTCAATTGCATAAAGCCCAGGTCTGACTCCATTTTGAGTCCTACATTCAGAAAAGATGTATAAGCCTAGGAAGTATTACAGTGCATATTAAACAGAATAATGCCAGAGCTTAAAGGGTTAAATTGAGGACAGGTTGCATAAACTTGGCTTCTATTCTGTTGAGCTTAGATGATTGAGGGGTTTGTCTAATCAAAGTATTTAAAATGATTAAAGGGTTCGATAGGGTAGATAAACTATTTTCTCTGGGGGGTGCATGGAATCCAGGGCATAGTTTTAAAATTGCAGTTCGGCCATTTAGGAGTGAAATAAAGAAGCACTTTTTTCCCCGAAAGGGTAGTTGAAATCTGGAACTTGCTAACACCAAAAGGCTGCAGATCCTGGATCAATTGATATTTTCAAGACTAAGATTGATTACTGTTCGGCATAGATATTGAAAGATACAGAATAAATGTGAATAAATGGAGTTGAGGTATAGGTCAGCCATGATCTAAGTGAATGGTGGAACAGGCTTGAGGTGGCAAATGGTCTACTGCTATTCCTGTGTTCTTGGATAATAGAGGGGGTCTTGTTTTGATAAGGACCTTTTCTTCTCCCCACCCCCCCCAACCCAACCACCTCCGAATTCCTAAGCTCTTGGTGAGCCAGTCAATTTTAATGCTCCCAACATTAATGGCTTGATCCTGGAGTGGTTCTCTAATTCTCTATGGCTTTCTAATGTTCATAATCTTACATATGTTGGGGAATTTGCACTCCATCTTCCTTTTTGTGGGCCATTTTGTGGTACATAATCTGAGGCAGAGTTGGCATTGATGTACCCAGTTTCAACTTCAGTTTGCACTTCATAGAGCTCGAATTCTGATCTGCAGTGCAGCAAACTGGATAAATTTGGAAAGCTCTTGCACTACTGGTAAGACGTATTGGAATATAAATGCGCAGTATTTCTTGGTAAATGTGTGAAGGATTTTTCCATGTGAAAAATAAAATTTGGGGGGTGGGGTGCCTTTGATATACAACTGAGAGTATGTAATGTGCTTTTAAGGTTGTGCAAACTGTATGCATTCTGGTGTTGAGAAGATATTACTGTCTGTCTATTATTGCAGGATCTGGTCGCTATGTACCTGGCTCTGTACCATCTAACCTGGCTCCTTCTGCAGGAGGTGATCCCTTTACAGGTGGAGTTTAAGAATTACATAGGAAGAAATAAAGACAGTTTTTAAGTCAATATTTTTCATGTTCTCTAATGCAACATTTCCTCCACAACTCTGAATTCTGTATCATGAATGAATTGCCTTTTTTTAAAATAAAGAAATGGTTGCTGCATTTGATGTAGCTTGTACATCCCAAGAACTATTTTAATTACAGAGAAAAGGGATTCATTTATCACAGTTAAGTCCAAACTATAGACTGGTGCACTTCTATATCTTACTCACCTGGTATGTCTTTGAATTTTGAAGAGCTGGGTGTTTGGAAAGGACAGATATTGGCTTCAATGGTGGATAAACCCTAAATTAGAAATCTAAAATCTGTTAGAATTAGTAGTTTAAGATGCATGAAAATTAATGAGATTATTAATATGTGACCAGTGGTATGCACCTAAGTGACCTCGGAAGACAAAGTCTTGGACTCACCTGGTGTGTGGGTTATTCTGAGACCAGAGTGTCTAT